>NW_016814655.1:5695468-5721107 GCF_001698545.2 Rhinopithecus bieti | reverse complement strand
CCACCACGCTGGTCTGCCCCCCCACACACGCACACGCAGGCCTGGGGCACCCCCCTCCTCCACACGCAGGCCTGGGGCACGCCTCCCCCCCACACACGCGGGCCTGGGGCATGCCCTCCCCACACACGCAGGGCTGGGGCACACCCCCACACACACACAGGCCTGGAGCACGCTCACGCGCACACAAACACAGGCCTGTGGCATGCCCCACCCCCACACACGCAGATCTGGGCCCCCCACACACATATGCAGGCCTGGAGCACGCGCACACACGCAGGCCTGGGGCACACGTGCACACACACGGTAGGCCTGGGGCACGCGCGCGCGCACACACGCACACACACGCACGCACACACACGCACGCACACATTGGACCCCGCCCCCGGAAGCACATGAGAGGCACTTGCTTTCACTGACTGAGGGCAGGGCTTGGGGCCCGCAGCAAGGCAGCAGCTTGAGGAATCGCTGCTTCAGCGCTTTTTTAGTGGGCCCTGGAGGGTGGCCTGGGAAGAGAGAAGACCCCGGGAAGGCACATTAACTCCCATTGTCCCTCTGTTCCCTGTCCCCTCCCCACCAGTCACAAATCAACCCCATCTGGGGATGGGGCTAGGGGAGGAATTAAGGGGGAGGAAAGGAATGGCAAGGGTGGTTGGAATTGGGTTAGGGGAGCCTAGTGGGTCCATAGAGGTGAGGCTCAGGCACTTTGTTTAATGGGACGTGGCTGACGACAGCAAGGCAGCAAGGATGAGGTGGCAGTGGCCTCAGTGTCTTTGCTGACCTAGTACCCTTGGCTCAAGTGCCATGGCTGGACCTCTCAGGATGATGTCCAACCCAAGGATTGCCCGGGTAAGAACACCTCTCTCATACACATACCTATAGTGACAGGCGTGTATAGTGACATGTAGAGCAATACATCACAGTGATGGGTGCCAGTGACAGCTTGATATCCAGTAACTCACACCTGATGGTCTAATATGTATGCTCCAACACACACACACACACACACACACAATGAACTGCTACTCCTTAACAAACATATACAAATGTGACCTAAGTAAAACAGGGTGCACACACATGGAGACCCCTACAGGCCATCTCACATACAGCATGATCAAACCACACAAGAACACACAATGCCTCTGGGACATCATGACATGTGAGTCTACAAAGAACACTATGACATTGTGACCTTATAACATTATGATACATATCAAGGTTGTCATGACACTTACCCATATCATACTGTGACCTGGGTCCCCATGGCATCCAAATATCTAAGGCTTACCTCAATACCTCACCCACAGAGGCTTCATTTTTCCTGGGTACACCCACTTTTCTTTCCTATAACCCCTCCTCATTCCAAGGCACCCAGAATCTTTCTGCCAAAGGGCAGGGTTCCTCATCAGCTAACTCATCTACCCTAAACTGCGGCCCCTTCACAGTCTTTTCCAGTATGCTTGCTCTTTGAGGGTGAAATAATAGTAAATTTTGAGGCAATAAGAGATCTTGGAGGAGAGTATTCTGGTGTATTGTGGGGCTATCCAGGGCCCACTGATCATGGCTCCCCTTCCCTTCTTCTCCCCTTATTTCTGCACATTCTCTACAGCTCTAATTGCACCCCCAGAGGACCCTCAGTGTTACTCTGTGTGTGTGTGTGTGTCTGTGTGTCTCCCAGCTGCACTGCATCCAGATTCCTAGGTCAGAGCCCACTGGATCTGACACGGTGGCTAAAGTTGGCCTCAGTCCATTCCTGGAGGGGTCCAACTTCCTTTAAAGGTTACTCCCTCTCCATATACCCTACCCTCCCAATCCAGGCTTCACCCTCCAGACCAGGCCCCCTTACCAGGAGGTAACTGGGTGAGTAACCACCTCCTCTCCTTCAACACATCCTTACCTCCCTCCCACCCCAGAAGCCATGGAGAGGTGGGAGGGAGGTGGTGGGCCAGGCAGGGGGATCGATGGTGGCCTGGCCTCCGGCCCAGGGCTCCATTAGCCTGGACTCTGGTTTCCCGAAGCCGAATTGCGTCTGGAGCCTCCAATGGTGTAGTCGCCCAACTCGGGGTAGCTCTCCTGCCCCCCACCCCAGCCCCCTACCTGTTTCCAAGCCTCTGTCTCCTCTAAAGGTGATAAGAGAATGGCTGCCTTCAGCCCAAAATGCCTGGGATTCCCAGATGCCCCCTCTTTCCCCTTTCCCATCTAAAAGGAATGGCAAGTTAGAACTCAATCAACTGCACCTTTTCCAGATTGCATGAGAACAAGCTCAGGCCAGCTGTCCCAGTTCATCTAGGTCCAGCTCCCTGTTCCCCACTCCACCCTAGTAAATGCAGCAGAGGATGGAGGGTGAGCTAGGAGTTTTCTGCTCTTACTGAACCCTAGAGCAGGCAATTCATGCACCTTCTCTTGTTCCCAGCTTCCTTCATATTTTTCCAGTTCTTCCAGGTATCTACCCTGCAGTCCTCCGTCATGGTTCTGGTCTGTCTTCCTGTCCCTGGTGGCACCGGGGAACAGCCATGCTATGGAGTTACACAGTTCTAGCTGTGAAGAGGAGGGGGAGGTCAAAACTCCCAAGGGGGAGGCAGAAGTGCTCTCCTCTCCACCCCAATATTACTCTCCCTACTGATCTTCGGGTGGGGTGGGGAGGGGAGTTGATTTTCCACTCCCAATGTCTAGGCCCTGGAGACCATTCTGCACTTGGATCCTGATAGGAGCCTGGAGAGGCAAGGGGGCTTGGGAAGTAGGGTCCCTGATCTGATCCACTCCTCATCTCCAATCAGAGCTGGGCTATAAATGTCTCCTCCACAATATTCACACTCTTCCCTCCAGAACCCACCTCCCAAGCCTTGGGTATGGAGCTGGTATATCCTCAGGAAACTCTGGAAACAGCCACATGTACAACCTGATACCCAAACAGGCTCAGCCACACACTGTGCCACTCAGGCCTGGCCACATCCACCTTCTCACAAAGCCACATGCCCTGTCACTCTCACACATACAGTCACATCCCTGTTCCATACACAGGCTCATAGTTACACACTTTGTACTCTCTCACATACAGGAACACAAAGTCATACCCTGTGTCTCTCACACACTGAGCCCACACACCCCATAAGCTACACTGCATGGATGGAGGTGTGGAGAAGATGCACAGGCACCATGGTGGGTCCCTGATTCCAAAAAGGACCCCCCAGAAATCTGGTGTTATCTCAGGATCCCTAGAACCGCCCTCCTCTACTCCAGACACTCCTTCCCTATCTCCAGACCCCTCCTGGTATCCCCCAGAATCCCCTCACCTCCTCATCTCCACACCCCAGTCCTCCCACACTGCACCCCTCATCACCTTCTGACACCTTGTCCCCCAGATTCCCTCCTCCCTCCATATCTACTCCTCGAGGCCTCCTCTTCACCTCTCCCAGATGTCATATCCCCCAAGCACCCCTACTAACTTCCCAGATCCCTGTCTCATCACTCACCTGCTCATCCCTGCCCCCAGTCATGAAGACAGACAAACACCCTCCCCAGTGCTGTGGGGCAGCTGCCCCGCCAGCCAGCAGCTCAGACATGCCAGGACACCTAGATTACCTTCCAAGGAGACAGGCTCAAAGAGGCCAAACTGCTCCAGGACCTTGACAAACAGAGCGAGGACCACGAGCACAGCGACCATCTCCAGCCCTTCCAGGTTCATGGTGGGCCTAGGGCATGGCCCCTACAGGGCCCAGGTTCAGACACGCTGGTTTGCCGCCTCACACCACCTCCCCCTCAGGCTCCCCAGCCTGAGTAGGACTGCCTGCAGCCTCCCTCCCCCTCTTCCTCCTAGGATCTCCTCCCTCTCCCCTATCACCCCGCCTCTGCCCCACAAGCCTCCCAACCACAGCCGCTGCCTCTTCCTCTTTGCAGGGCCACCTCAGCCTTTGAACTGGCACCTCCTCAGGAACCTTTGGTGCAAAGAATATGGACCAGGACAGGATAAGATATGGGCCAGAGGAGGGAGGGGGTAGTGATCCGCCTCTGTCCCTGAGGAGTGCTTCCCCTAGACATCCTGTGGCTACTGTGTGCCAAAGGGAGGGGGCAGAGGGAGGAACTGAGCTTAGGGAGAAGGCAGGGAATGGCAGGGTGTATGTGTGTGAGAAACCACCATCTGCACATGTATAAGTAATCAGATGCATGGGTCAGAATATGTTATGGTGGCCAGGTGTTTCCCTGTGTGTATATTCCTATGTTTGTCAGTATGGGAGTGTGTATGTCTCCTCTTATTTGTGTGCTTACACATGACTGTGCACCTGTCACAGAGGTGTGTTTGGCATACAGTTATGCATTTTGACTCTTGCGTATATGGGTATGTGAGCTGGGTGTCTATGGTCTGCATGTGTGGGAGTGTGTTGAAGTATTTGTGAGCGTGCATGGGGAGTGAGGTTCCTGTGTTTTAGTAGGGTTGTAGGATGTGGGTCTGAAGTTTGTTAGGTGGATGTGTAGTATAATTTGGAGGGTGGGTCTACCGTTGTGTCATTGTATTGGCATGGAATTGTATGAGAATAATGGGGGAGAAGGCAGTCACCTCTCCTGCTAGGAGGATACCGGCAATATCGATTTGGTTGCCATGGAGACTGTGAGGAGGGAGGCACTCTCTTCCCACAGGCCACAGACAGTGAAACTGAGGCCCAAGGGATGGGGGGATAAGATACAGTAGCCTAGGCAGAAAAAGGCCACTTAACCCCATCAGGACCCTCTGGGGAGGGGACTTACTGCAGCTGCCTTTGGGGTCAAGAGACCCAAGCTTCTTGGGAGAGGAGGGGGGACTGTGCTGGCTCCTTCTGGCCGGGACTTCATCCAGGAGATGCCAAAGCCCTGCCTGCTCCTTAGGAACTGTTATTGAGCTGATGGAGAAGCCCAGCTGCTGTAGGAGGGAAATCTGAACCCTCTAAGGAAGCCACCCCTCCCAGCCAGCATCCCAGGGGTCCCTCCCTCCTCTTCCCTGCCTCTTCTTGGTGGGGGGTGTGTGTGTGTGTATAAAGGGGTGGGGATAGGCCTACAGAGCCAATGAGCCATAAGACTAGGGCCTCTGGGTTAGTAACACCATTACTACCACTGCTGGCTAACGGTGACTGAGCATTGACTATGTAATAGATAAAGCGCTATGTGCTTTCAGGCGATGTAACACCAAATTTCACAATAAACCTATGAAGCCTGTACTATTATCCTCATGTTACAGGTGGTGAAACTAAGTCAAAGAGAAGTTAAGCAAATCTTCAAGATCAGAGCTTCAATTTTAACCCAGTCTGACTCAGCCTTCACTCTAAACCACCACACTACACTGGCTCCCTTCTTGGAAAGCTGGCCCAGCCGAGAGGCCCAATTTAGGGGGACTGGCCCCAGAAGGAGCCGTCCCTCTTGTCCAGCTCTGGGATGACTGTGTCTCAACCCAATTTGTGGGGTGGGGACCAGTCCCTAAGGCCCCAGTCCAGGGTGCCTGATCTGCAGTTCTATACAGCCACCACCGGGGGGCAGGCATCCAACCTCACACGGTACCATACCCCTTCCTTCTGCCTGATCTGCCCCATCCAGGGAAGGGGTGGGAAGATGACACTTCACATAGGCTTTTTTTTTTCTCTTTTTTTTTGAGACAGGGTCTCGCTCTGTCACCCAGACTAAAGTGCGGTGGCGCTAGCGATTCTCGTGCCTCAGCCACCGAGTAGCTGGGATTACAGGCGTGCACCACCATGCCCAGCTGATTTTTATATTTTTAAGTAGGGTTTGTCATGCTGGCCAGGCTGATCTCGAACTCCTAGCCTGAAGTGATCTGCCCCCATTGGCCTCCCAAAGTGCTGGAATTCCAGGCGTGTGCCACCGCATCTGGCTTCAAATAGGCTTGGCCTGTTCCACTCCTTTCCCCTAGGAAAAAGTCTATTCAGGGTCTGCTTGCCATTTGTCACATCTTAGAGGTTACTGATTTACAGATGAAACCAGCAAATACCTCCCTATGACTGTCCAACTTCCACCCCTGGCATTTAACATTCTTCCCTCTACCCTCATCAGGGTAGATACTTTTGTTTCAGCCAGTTTGGCCTCCTCACTGTAGCTCAAACACACCAAACTCCGTCCTATTTCTGTGTTTTTGCTCTTACCATCTCTGTCAGGGCTGCCCTCCCTTCTGCTTTTCCTCTTACCTATCCGTTAGAGGCAGCTTAAGTTCCCTTCCCTTCAGAGCGTCCAGGCTTCAGTGGTCTACCAGTAACCTGTGCGTTGCAGTCCTCAAAATTCAGCAGGGAATTCTGTAATGTTATCAGTGGGAACAGTAAAAGGTGTTGTTGTAGCATAGTAAGTGATAGGGTGGACTAGGGTGCCAGACTCCCTGGTTTCAAATCCCAGCTTTGCAACTTGCAATAACAGGATGGGCTCTCAACCTCTGTATGCCTGTTTCCCACCTCATATGGTTGCTGAGGAGGGGAAAATAAAATAATATATGGACAGTTGTTAGAATAACACCTAGCACAGGCCAGGCACGGTGGCTCACATCTGAAATCCCAGCACTTTGGGAGGCCGAGGCAGGAGGATCACTTGAGGTCAGGAGTTCAAGACCATCCTGGCCAACATGGTGAAACTTTGTCTCTACTATAAATACAAAAATTAGCCAGAGATGGTGGCACACATGCCTGTAATCCCAGCTACTTGAGAGGCTGAGGCAGGATAATCGCTTGAGCTCAGGAGGCAGGGGTTACAGTAAGCTGAGATCGTGCCACTGCACTCCAGCCTGTGTGACAGAGCAAGACTCCACCTCAGGAAAAAAAAAAAAAAAGTAATACTTAGCACAGAGTAACTACTGAATAAGTGTCTGCCACCATTATTATTAACAGCATAACACTCCTCTTTACATTTCTATAGCTCTTAATAGTTCATAAAGCATTTCCACAAAGACTATTATCTCGATGGCTTCTCATAACAACCCCATGAGATGGGCAGTGAATAGTATTGTACCCATTTTACTAGTGAGGTAAATGAGGTGCAGAGAGGTAAAGGGCCTTGCTCGAGGTCACCCAACTAACAGGATATGAAGCAGAGATTTGAACCCAGATTTCTCTGTATCAGTCTTCTTTCCTCAAATACATTCCAACCTCCTGGGAGAGCAAAGATGTTAAAAGAAAAACACACAAACAAAAAAAAACCTGGACCTACACAAATTGAGTGCCAGGCTCTGAGCTAGTGCTTGTACAATGAAGGTGAACCAAATATGCTCTCACTGGGTGGGGAGAGACAGCCCCACTGAGAGAACTCTAAGGAATCTACTCATTCAAAAAATATTTGTAGGATGCCTATAGGTGATAGGAGCTGTTACAGGCAGGTTATGAAATTAGTTATAGCAAAAGCTTCTTAACTGGGAGGTCAGACACAAATATCAACTGTCCACCTTAACAAAGAGATCAACATTTGGCCAGACACGGTGGGTGGCTCACGCCTGTAATCCTAGCACTTGGGAGGCTGAGGAGGTTGGATCATGAGTCCCAGACCAGCCTGGGCAACATGGCGAAACTCCGCCTCTATAAAAAATTAGCCTGGGCTGGGCAGGTGGCTCATGCCTGTAATCCCAGCACTCTGGGAGGTCGAGGCAGGTGGATCACGAGGTCAGGAGTTCGAGACCAGCCTGGCCAAAATGGTGAAACCCCATCTCTACCAAAAATACAAAAATTAGCCAGGCGTGGTGGCACACACCTATAATCCCAGCTACTTGGGAGGCTGAGTCTGGAGAATTGCTTGAACTTGGGAGGCGGAGGTTGCAGTGAGCCGAGATCACGCCACTGCACTCCGGCCTGGGCAACAGAGCGAGACTCTTTCTCAAAAAAAAAAAAAAAAAAAAAAAAATTAGCCTGGCATGCTGGCGCACACCTATAGTCCCAGCTACTTGGGAGGCTGAGGTGGGAGTTCAAGGCTACAGTGAGCCATGATCGTGCCACTGTACTTCAGCCTAGATGACAAAGTGAGACCCCATCTCAAACAAATAAACAAAGAGATAATATTTATCCAGCACATTTCGTGTCCTGGATACTTTACATGTAGTACCTCACTTAGTCCTCATAATAATCCTGAGAGGTAGGATCTATTATTCCTGTTTTTACAGCTGACATGGTCGGAGTGAGTGGTAGTATACCTATCTTGCAGATGAAGGAATTGAAGCTCCCTGCCATTATAAGCTCCCTGCTTATCTTGGGAAAAAAGAGTGATTTTTTTCCCAAGATAACAGCTGACATGCTAATAAAGAATGAGTTTGGCTGGGGGCACTGGCTCACGCCTGTAATCCCAACACTTTGGGAGGCCGAGGCGGGTGGATCACAAGGTCAGGAGTTCAAGACCAACCTGACTAACATGGTGAAACCCCCGTCTCTACTAAAAATATAAAAATTAGCCGGGTGTGGTGGCGCTTGCCTGTAATCCCAGCTACTCGGGAGGCTGAGGCAGGAAAATTGCTTGAACCCGGGAGGCGGAGGTTGCAGTGAGCCAAGATCACACCACTTCACTCCAGTCTGACTGACAGAGCAAAACTCTGTCAATAATAATAATAATAATAATGAGTTTAACCAGAGTCAGTGATCTGTCAGCTCCCTCAGGCAGTCTCTTCAGTATGTGTGGGGTGTCAAGGAATCCTAGGGCCTACAGCTTAGTTTAGGTAAGGGAGTTATGGGTAATAAAATTAAAAAGGGTCAGATTCCATGAAATCTTGAATGCCAAGCCAGACTATTTGAATGGAAAGGGGCCCTACAACAGCACCTCTTTGCTCCCTGCTGCTGCTAACTTGCAGCCAGTTGCCCTGGCCCTGGCCCCTCCTTTTCCTAATTCCCACTCTCAACTCTCAGAGACCTTGACCCAACCCTGCCAGGACTCATGGTCCTAGATCAGCCAGGCATCCCGTGGCCGAGTCTATCAGGAGTAAAAGAGCGAGTTGTTTTCCAGGCTCTCCCTTCTCCCCACTCAGAGAATTCTCAAGTCTTCGGGTTCTATGAGAAACTTGCCAGATCCGTCCTCCCCAAGCATCCCTGTGCCACGAATTTAGCTCTTCACTCAAAATAAAATCTCAATGGAAGCAATTTGGCAGAGTGGGAACTCAAGGGAAAACTATCTCGAGGCATGAGGTGGGCCTTCCCCATATCCCTCATGTCTTACCACAGAGATATTCCTATTATTTAGTTATTTATCTCCCCCAGTTCAAATGTGAGTAACACCGCCTTGTGGGGGAACCCACTTTATGCAACTGTCCCACCTTCCCCAGTCTACCTTTGTCCCACCCCCCACTGCCACTGTTAACCCGGCCAGTGAGGACCTCAAAGCCCTTCTCTCAGTCCCCCAGACCCACACCATTCCCAGCTAGGCCAAAGACACTGCAGCCCCCAACTGCATCGGGTGATTAATGACCTCCCTAGACGTTGGGGCTATTTTGGGTCCTGGAAGTCATGCCTACAATGACTGAGAGCTGGCCCTGCCTGGCTCCAGCCATCTGTCACTGGAGACAGGCCCAAGCAGGGGGCTTGGAGGTTGTATGCTCCCCAGAAGATTTCCAGGTATGGTTCTGGCTCAGGACCATCCATCTACCCTCCTATTGGGGGATAGATGGCAAGGAGAGGCCACAGGCACTACCTATACTCCAGGGGCTCAAGTGGATACCCATGGAGAGAGCCAGAAAATGACAGATCTCAGAATGCCACAGGACCAGGTAGTTTTGGTCTGTTTGAGGCCAGGTGCAGAGGGGATGTTGGGTTCTGTGGGCCCTGCCCAAGCAGTCATAAGGAAACACACCTCATCAGTGCCATGGGATACACACAATCCACACCTCATACACTCCACAAATCTCATACCAAGGTACAACCTCACAAAGGCTACACAACTAACTTAGAGACTCAGGAACCCTCAACCTAATCCTAAAGTACAGAACTCCAGGTACACACAGTCTCAAGTGTCACAGAATCCCAGTGATCACAACCCCAGGGAGACACAGACTCAGCCATGCATAGCCCAGTGATGCACAACTTAGTAATGCACAATCCCATTAATACACACTCCCAGAGAGAGAGAAAATAGAGACACACAATCCTTAAGCCACACAAGTCTATCCGTCCCACGTCATGCATGAACTCACTAGGTGAGTTCATGTCGGTCTAGGCCCATCTCAGGATTTTTTCCTTCTGGACACTGACCCTCCATCTTAAGACCCCTTCAGCCAAGAAATGCAGGAAAGAGCTGAACCTTTTCCCTGCTCTGCCGCAAGCCTCCTCCTTTCATCCCTGGGAGGCGCCCTGCCCCTCACTAGAGGCCCCCTCCTCTGCCTTCAGTGAGAAGCCCTGCCCCCTCCACCATTGTGAGGGACCTCGATGCCCCTCTCCTTTGAAGACATCGCTTTGAAGAGCGCTGTCTTCCTCCTGCTCTGTAAGGGGCCCCATCCCCTGCTCCGCTTCTGTCCGGGATCTTGCCTGGGAAGCCCTTCTCTTGGAGGGATGTTGCTCCCTCCATCTATGTGAGGGGCCCTTCCCTCCCTACCTCTGCGGAGCTCCTACCCCACTTCGCTCACTTTTTGAAGGATCCTGCCCCTCCCTTCCCTTCCGCATACCTGGGGACAGCGACCCAGTCACCAGCTGGTAGAGAGATCGCGCTGCCTGCCCCAGCGGGCTCCGGCACCTGCGGGGGCATCGGTTCATGGTTTGGCGGAGAGCTCTGCGTCCAAGCTCCGCCCCCAGGGCCCGGGGTGGTCCGGTCTCCGCCCTCACCCGAGTGGGCCCTGCGTGGGCGGCGCGGGAGGGCCGGCCCAGCAGGCATAGGATCGAAACCCTGGAGACTTCCCATGTGCTCCTGGCCGCCTGAGAGGAGCTCACCCTGGAGCTCCATCATGTGAAGCATGCGCCCCCAAAGTTCCTGGACTAGGGGGGCAGGGAGGGGTGGCGCGGACTCAGCCTTCTTAGGGAGCATTTTTCTGGGTTCTGGTGGGGAGGCCAGGCAAGTACATGTGGGTTTTGAGAAAAGAGCTGGATGGGGAATGAACCGTATCTTTTACTGCCTCCTTTCAGCTCCCCTTTCTCCGCCTGTCGCACTCCTCCCCGCACCCTGCATCCTGCCCCCACCATTTTGGCATAAAGAGCCGAAGGAGTAAGAGGACAGAGTTGTCATGGCAACTCCCCACACTTCCACACTTTCTGGACCAATGGAAGACAAGACAGGAGGAAGGAGAAAGAGGCCAGTGTATTGGGGTGGCAAAGAAGAGGCGGCAGAGTTGTGTCCCACTGTTTTCTGTCTCCCGGCTCCAAATTCCTTGCTCTCACAACTGTTTCTATTTGCGTTTGTCTCGGTGCGGCAGGTTTACAGACTATACCACCATACGCTGGGTACAGCCGAATGCTTCGAGAAGAGCCCCACCCCCCTCAACTTCGGTCCCGCTGCGCCCCTTTCCCGGACTCCGGACTCATCCCTATCAGGTTACACTCCAAGTAAACCCTTCCAGGACCCTCTAACGCCTTCAAATTCCTGGGAAAGCCTACGGGAGAGATATAGTCCCGCTCCTTCGACTGGGATCCCGCATGTTTGTTTGAAAACCATACTTTTGGCCGGGCGCGGTGGCTCAAGCCTGTAGTCCCAGCACTTTGGGAGGCCGAGACGGGCGGATCACGAGGTCAGGAGATCGAGACCATCCTGGCTAACACGGTGAAACCCCGTCTCTACTAAAAAATACAAAAAACTAGCCGGGCGAGATGGCGGGCGCCTGTAGTCCCAGCTACTTGGAGGCTGAGGCAGGAGAATGGCGTAAACCCGGGAGGCAGAGCTTGCAGTGAGCTGAGATCCGGCCACTGCACTCCAGCCTGGGCCACAGAGCGAGACTCCGTCTCAAAAAAAAAAAAAAAAAGAAAAAAAAAAAGAAAACCATACTTTTAAGTGGTGGGAATGACCGCCTAACTCTGGGCAAATCTTGACCACTTGACGGCGACCACCCCATCGCGAAGCAGCTCCGTGCGCATGGCTCCTCGCAGCCACACGGGGGCCCCCCCGCCCCGGGAACAATACTCAGGGCCGGAGGGACTCCAAGGAGAGATCCCAGTCCGGGGACCGAGCTCAGGACTGGCCAGTCAGACTCCAACCCTCTACGCATCTTCTCTTGCCCTTTCTGTCTTCCACTCAGACAGGGCCGCCGCTAAACGTAGCCTTTCCCCTCGGAACCGCACTGCCCAGCGGCCCCACTGGGCTGGGAAGACCCGAGGGATTAGACAGGGATCCGGGTGGGGCTCGGACTGTGTTTTGTTTTGTTTTCCTAAAGAGTCTCCCAGCTCCGTTTTGAGCTTTGGGTTGGGAGTGGGGAAGCAAAAACGGTTGGAGGTACCCTGGATGCCCTGAGGTGTAACTTTCCAGCTGCCTCCCTGCAAGCCTGATGGGCCAGGATGACGGGAGCTGGAGACTACCCTAAATCTGATCCCAGGAATCCCACCTGCAGGCAAGGGAAGGCGAGGCCTGGCGCGCGCTTCAGCACCGCGGACAACGACTCCCCTTCAGGCTTCAGCTTAGGCATCTCGCAGCACTCAAGAGCTTGGCGCCGCCCGCCCGCTAGAGTCTTCGTTAACACCGGCGTCCCAACCTGATTTGTCTCCCACTATAAAATAAGCCGCCCTTCGAGATAAGAGCTCCTGGTAGTCCTATTTCTACTTTCCAAGTCCTGTGTGGAGTTATCTACAGGTAGGCTGCTGTAGACCCGGACCACGATTCTTGACGCTTGTCAACATTCGACCTTTCCATTTTCCTTGGGAGGCAGGCAGGCAGGCAGGCAGCCAGGAAGTAACATTCCCTTTTACAGATGAGAAAGGTGAGGCCAAGAGAACAAAAGTCATATAGTTGGTACACTTCCATTCCTGACTGACCTGAGGCAGGGCATCTCCAAATACAAATGCTTCCGCCACCCAGTCTCATTCAAATAGCCAAGTGGGGAAGGGATGGTTTCACTAAGGGGGAGAACCTCTTAAAGGTGGAAGCAAACACTGACTTAATGTGATGGTATTGAAGGCCCCTAGGCCCTTACTACTCTCAAGAATTCTAAGCTGGAGGTGGGAACAGAATTCATGGAAGTGCTGGACAGCGGGCCCTTTGGATTCCATCCAGCTCTGAGGCGCATCTGGCATGCTCTCTGATCTGGGGCCAGCCTGAGTGGCTCCCCTGATCCTGACTAGGGCCTCCCCAGGGACAGTGATGGGGGGTGGGGGGAGGCACATGTTCAAGGCACCTCATCCTAGTCCCCTCCCCCTTCCCAGGTCTCAATCTCACTCCCCTCAGGAAGGACAAGGATCATGGCTTCCCTCCACCTCCCCAGCTTTGTTTTGGCCTCAGGGAGACAGCCTCCCTCCTCCCACTCTGCTGGCTTTCTAGAGCAGGCTGCACAATGAGAGACACAAACACACACATGGAAATGTACGCAGGGTGACACAGTCACCTACACAAACACATGGCTCTTCCTACCAAACCCAGGAACATGCACATGCACAGATGTACTGGTCTCACATACCTCCCCATGTGGGAAAGAGAGGATGCCCTGGCAGCCAAGTGGTTTGGGGGGACATAGAGGACACCACATGGAACTTCCCAGGCCTAGAGCTTCTAGCTCTGGCTCTGGAGGGGAAGTAAGAGGATGTGTTTTCCTGGGGTTTGAGTGAAGTTCTGAAAGGTTTGTTGGGGGTTGAAGGATTCAGTTGTAAGAATAATCTGAGTATATGATTTGGTGTGGGGAGAGAGGGCTGACCCAGCAATAACTAAAGCCTTCCTAAAGGGGCTAGGTGCTAGAGCCATAAGGTCTCTTGGAAACCAGACTGGGCAGCTGAACACTAGAGTCCCTCCTTGGGTCCACCTGGGCTATTTGCGGAAAACTTGGTGAAGCAGTGGGGTATACTAAAGACCCCTATCTGTACCAGGAAGCCGGAGAGGCAGCAAGGATGAGATACATCATGGACACTCACAGAGCCCTGCTGCAGACATCACCACATGAAAGTACACAACTAGCACCGAACACTAATCTCACAATCACAAAACACAACACAACCTACTTTAACAAATGCTTGCCCAGAGGGCTCATGGTCATGAAGTCTACAAAGAGACAAGCCACCCTAAAGTGGAGCCCTGATACACTCTGGTAGTTACACACCACTTCATACAGAATTACACACTCAAAACACATCATTGCACATATAACAGAGACACATGGTCAAAACAACTTCATCAGTACAACCAAGGTACTATGCAACCTCAAACATCTGACGAGACCATACAGTTGCACTGCCACATACAATCACACTCACCCTAGCTGTCACCAAGCCCAGGGCACATGGCAACCAGCTGTGGGAGACGCGCGCGCGCACACACACATATACACACACACATAGAATGACAGGCGCTCACGCACGTAACACCTCCCACTCCAGACACCCTCCCAGCCCTGTGTCACATACGCCCACACCTGCTGCCTCTCCACACCTGCCTCTTCTGTTCCTCCCCAACCCCTGCGGGACCCAAGGCTTTGAACCCCAGTGTCCTGCCGCCCAGACCGGCCAGAAGACTGCCTGGGAATGGGGCAGAGTGTGGGTGCGGGCCAGGTCGGGGTCGGAGAGGCGGAAGGGTGTGGAGGAAGCTACCCTCCCTCCCGCGACCCCCACGTCACTGACTCACCCGTGAGCTGATCGTAGGAGCCGTCCAGGTCCCGGGAATCGGACAAACTCTCCTTGCGGCC
The DNA here is from genome assembly GCF_001698545.2 of Rhinopithecus bieti. Lineage (NCBI taxonomy): Eukaryota > Metazoa > Chordata > Mammalia > Primates > Cercopithecidae > Rhinopithecus > Rhinopithecus bieti. The sequence continues at coordinate 5,706,382 of NW_016814655.1, read as the reverse complement.
CTGGCCCCGCATGGCCCCCGGCGCCCCGCTCCCGCCCGGTCCGTGGGAGGGGGCGCCGGGTGGCCGGGATAGGGCGCTCACACGGCGCCCCTGGCGGCCTAGTGCACCGTCGGGGCTGGGGGAGTCCGGGTTGAGGCTGTCTGGGAAAGGGCCCGGGGTCTGAGGTCTACCCGGGGGTCCTGGAGCAGGAGAGGGAACACTAGGCAGCAGGTGAGCGCAGAGCCGGAGGCAGAGCGGAGCTGAGCGCGGAGCCGAGCCGAGCCGCCTCTCTCCTCCCGCCCCCTCCCCGCGGCTGTCACCGCCGCCTCCCCCCTTTGGCGCTGCCGGGATTGGCTCCCCTACCCCGCCCCACCCTTGCAGCCCGGGGGAGGCACCCGGTGAAAGGGTGAACTGCAAAGTGCGGGGAAGGAGACTAGCTCCCCAGGAATCTGCCCCTAAACCAAAAGTCACGGGGCTTGTTAGGGGGAGGGTGGAGAAGAGCGCGGGACAGAAGAGCCCCACTGAGAGGAAACCCCGCCCCTAATTCTCAGGCACCCCTTCTCCCTTCCCCCTTCGTCAACACAGTTCTGGCTGAGGCAGAGCCTGGGGTATCATCTCTGAGTCCCCGCTCCTTTGCCTCCGTGTCAGCCTCTATTTTCTCTGTTGTTCCTCCTCCCATGTATGCGTCTCTCGTGGTCCCAGACAGTCCCCACCGTGCTTAAAGCAGGATAGGGATGCAAAGTAAAAGTCAACCCAGCCTCTAATATTAGCAGGCTCATCGTGAGCCAATGGACTATTTCATCTTCTCTCAAGTCCCAGAAGGACCTCAACTCTTACCCACTCCAGGACCCCGTCTCTGGAACCTATTCACTCTCAGGGTGCCTTCTTCACTGATCTAATGACCCCCAATAGACCGACTAGGAAGATAAGAAAACTAGTGAACCATGTCAGTTTCTCAGACATCCTTGCTCTTTTGTTCCTCCCCTGCAGCAACTTTTCTGCCCTTCTCTTTTGTCACCTGTCCTGTCCTAGATTCCTTGTTTTCCAGCAGATTTGGGGAGCGACTGACAGGTTTGGGGATCCAAGTCAAGATACACAGTAGGAAAGAAATGCCCTTGTTGTGAAACCCCTTCTTTAAGATTAGCTCCTTTTCCAAAGGCAGGGCTAGCACAGAAGCTGGACTCCCTCATCTCCCAGGAATGGATCCTGAATGTTTGAGCTCCACAGGTCTGACCTTCCTCAGGATGCTTCTAGGCTCTGCACCCAAAAGCCCCCCAATCTCTTGCTATGAGGATGAGCGGCCCTTGTCTGGTGGGTCTGAAGGAGTGACCTGTTAAGACCAAAAACTTTAAAGTGACTCAACCACACTTAATTTCTTCAAGTAGCTTTAATTTCTAACCACTTGATTTAATCAATCCTGCAGGAATTGTGGTGGGAGTTCCAGCCTAAGAGGGGGACAAGTGGCTGAGGGTAAGACTGTCTTTAGGAGCAGTGCCCTGCAACTGGATCTCCCTTGGCTCTGGAGGAGCCGCCACAGACCTGGCATAGAGGCTGGGCATAGAAAGTGCTTGGGCAGCTCCTGTTGAGGTTGTTTTCCAGGAGAGAATGGACACTCTCATTCGGAGTTCTTGGAATAGGTATATGTGAATAAACTCGTAAAGAGAAGGGCCTTTACAATGGAGGGCAAGGAGCCCTCTGCTTAGTGCCCCATGCCCTTGACCCGTCCTCATTCACTTGGAGGAAAGGCTGGCAGGAATCCAGAAGTGGCCAAATGGGTTGGCTTGCCTCCTCAATACCACTACGTTTGGAAATAAGGGAACTAACTCCCTTCTCCCTCCTTTTACCCAGAGGGCAAGGGAGGTTACAGCTCTGTGAACCCAACTGGCCTCTACTAGGGCCAGGAGACTCAGAGGAAGGAGGAGAGTTCACAGGGGTGGGTAGGGGTCCCCTAGCCAGATGGGAGCAACACCTAGGAGATTACCTTACCTCTATGTTTGAGGAATGAGTCTGGGCAACAGAGATTAAGAAAAACAAACCAAAAAAAGGCAACACTAAAGACAGTCCCACACAAATCAATTTTTAATAATTTCAACTTGCCACCAGCTCCAGATCCAGCTGCTTTGGGGGTTTATCACCAGGGAAAATACTAAATGCCCCAGGCTGAGCTATCCATTCACTGATCAGATGACCCAGCCTGTGATCTCTTACGAACCTACATCTACACATGGCAGCCTGTTAGTGGATTCTCTGGAACTAGCGCATAGCTGCTTAATGTTAGAGCCAGAACTCTGGTTGCCAGGGAGGGCAAGTAACCCAAAGAGATTTGAGGTTAAATGGATAGCAGCCCAAGTGGTCCCAGACATGCTCTCACTGCTGAATTCCTCCACTTACTCCTAGAATATACCAGTGCTGTTTGCTCCTGCCATCCTGAGGGCTTTAGAAAGTGCTTTAAAAAGGGAGGATCTCGAAGCAGCAGCTATTTCAGAGGCAGCTGTGGGGAAAGCCTATAGAGATTCCATGGAGGCTATCCAAGGAAGGAAGCACAAGCCAACTCCCCAAAAGTCAGATTTGCCTGTGGCCCCACCCAGAATCTGAGTGGACAGAATGGAGGCCTTATGCATGATGCTCACCTGGCCTGTTTCAGATGGAGGGCACCCTACCCCCAGAAAGTTCTCTCCCTCCCAGGCACTAGACCACGACAGGAACAGATTCCTCCCCAGAGGAAATTCTCAGGCAGGTTGGATGTAAACAACAGCAGGGTAAGGGGGTGGAACACGTGGAGGGGAGCTTAGCAGAGGCAGGAGAGGCTGCCAGAGGAGGGGGGGCTAGGGAGGCGGGGGAGCTGCTGGAAAGGGAACCAGCAAAGTAGGCACCTTGAGGGCTCCAGAAAACCTGTCAATGTTTATTTCACACATACCCTAAAGACAGAGTAAACGAGATTAGAAACGAAAAGTTAAGGTTGTGATCCTTTTGTGCTGATGGGTCAAATGGGTCAGAAGGAGGGGAAAGATAACGGTACTCCTAGTGCCAACAGTAAAATTCAAAAGGCGGTGGCCAGACAGCAGAGCACTGGCCAGATTCTTATCTCCAGTTTCCCAGAGGAGTCAACTCTGAATTCAGAAAATAGGAAAACTGGCCGGGCACAGTGGCCATGTCACAGTGGCTGACAGGAACAAACTCTAGAGGATGTGAGAATATCATCTGGGCTCCCAGCACTGTGGGAGGCCAAGGCGGGTGGATCATGAACTCAGGATATTGAGACCATCCTGGATAACATGGTGAAACCCCATCTCTACTAAAAATACAAAAAATCAGCTGGGCATGGCGCACACTCCTGTAGTCCCAGCTACTCGGGAGGCTGAAGCAGGAGAATCGCTTGAACCCAGGAAGCGAAGGCTACAGTAAAGCTGAGATCAGGCCACTGCACTCCAGCCTGGGTGACAGAGGGAGATGCCATCTCAAAAAAAAAAAAAAAAAGGAAAAAGGTACCCCATTCCTACCCTACCCTAAATCTGAGCCAAGGGTCCTGATAACTGGACAAAGTGCCAGTGGGGGCAGGGGACACAGATTTCAAGCCAAGCATAGCCCCAGGCCCAAAGGAAGCAAGATGTAGCTCCAGCTATATCTGAGAGTTCATCTATTTTCAGAAGCCGAGCAGAGCCACTGACTTTCAGGGTGCTGGCATTACCCTGAGGCTTGCCTCAGCAGCTCCCGAAAATTAGTCAGTAGCTACAGCTTGTAACCTCAAGATTGGAAATGTGAGGGGCTGTTAGGGAGCCCACTCTGGAAGTCCCCATATTCCTGGAGGCCTCTCCCCACTGTGCCCACCCATTCCTCCCCAAATAAGATTATCCCTGGCTTGACCCTCTTGCCCCTGCTGCCCGAGCTCCACTGAAGTGTGGTCTTCACCAAGAGAACTTGGTATCTGTGTTTCTCTGCAACCTCGGGGGCAGCCCCCTCCCCTCGCTCCCCCTCCAGCCCATGATCATCATGGGTAAGAGCAGTCAGAGGCTGCTCAGTTAGGCGTGGCCTCAGGAGATAGTGGAGAACTCCTTGAGCAGGACTTCTTGGCTGAGTGTGTGGAAGGCCAGGTTTCTCCGGACGTTGGTGCTAATGGATCGAACCTGGGAAAGGGTAGGTGGGGAAGATGGGAGGGCACAGCCAGAGAGAAAACAGGAGAGAGTCAGTTCCAAACGGGAGAGGACAGTGCCTGCTACATGGGTCACTAGAAGTCTCTCTCTCAGGAAATGAACCCTTAACAGCTATTATCCCTGCAGGCAAATGAGCAAATAGTTCCTTGACAGCAGGGAAGGAGAGAAGAGGGGCTGATAGGAACAAACTCTAGAGGATGTGAGAACAACATCTGGGCTCCCAGGGAGGTAAAAGCAGGCACAGACAAGAAAGGAGGGCTGAGGTTGGCCTCTGTCCCTGCTTTGGCTATGCAGAAGGGGGACTGGGCTGCTCAGTGATCTGATGGAGGAGGAGAAACTGAGGCCAGAGGACTCATGCTCTAGTACCACCTCTCTTTAGATGTGTTTCTAGTCTCTTCACTCTCCCTTTGGATTTATCTACATTTTCGGGTTGGCAGGAGTGTTTAGAGATGCAGTCCTTTTCTGGCATAGATGGCAAGGGTATGATCCAAGGAGGCCAATTTCAATGGCCAGGGCCAGATGACACTGCTAGTGAGTCCCAGCTTGGGAGCAGCGCCAAGTGTTCTTAACTCCTATAGTACTCCTTCTAAGATGCCTGCCCACTCGAGAGGAAAGCCTGGGGCGTATCCTTGCCGTGTGCCCACTGCTCACCTCACGTACTCTCTACCCACAGAACCCTGCACGAAGTGTTGCCTGGGTCAGCCCGGGAAAAGCCTGTAGAGAAAGGGTCAGAGGGCCGAAGTCCCTACTCTGAGAGGGTTCCAAGAGGAATCTGGCAGACTCTTCAAGGAGATTTTCAGATAGGAAACAGCTGTGTAAGTTGCCTGAGAAACAAAAAGGGGAGGGAGGAGGACAGTGTGTCCTCCTGGGCCCCAAAGTTTCAGAAGCTTTCCTTCAATTTCTGTTATGCTATAGGAAACTTAATGAAGTTGTCAGGAAGGAAGCAGAAGAAAGGGTAGCCTGGCAAACAGCAGGAAATTTGAGCTCATTAGCTCCAAACTGGACCAGACCCTCTTTGCTTCCCTGTGCTAGGGGAACGAATATGAGCAGAACTGAGTAAAGCCATGGTGAGTGTCTCAGAGCCTCGAGACACCGCTCCTGTAACCCTCTCCAGCTCCTCATAGATTGCTCTCTGTTAACCACTGGCTCCCAGTACTTCCTCCACATCAACTTAAAGACTTGCCAACCATTCCATAAAAATGCTCTACTCTGCTATCACTTTACAGTAATGATTTCTGTGTTCCAAACTAACTCACCCCAGGGCATGTCTTCCTGACCCTTTGGAAGTCCAAAATCCTGAGGAATGTCACGTCAGGAACAGAGTTGGGCTATGTTCAGCACAAGACAAACAATCTAAAATACAGTGCCTGGGATAAGTAAAAGCTGAGCTGATGCAAGTTCAGCCCCAGCAGAGGGAGGTCTAAGGATAGGGAAAGTGGGTACAGAGGCCTGCATGTCCTGGTCTCGGTCCCCAGCCAGGATGTTTGTGTAAACCAAGCTGGTAGGGTGACAGGACTGCAGGGAGGCTGAGCTTTTCTTGAGAACAGCTCAGAGTACAGGGCAGGAAAGGGACCATCAATAGGGCTAGCTCTGTGGAGACAATGACTGGGAAGTTAAGTAGGAGGCAGAGCAAATGCTCATGGCTCCAAGTGCCCAAGGGTGGGGGCTGCAGGAAGCTGAGTGATTGGAAAGCAGGGAGCAGAGACTGGAGAACTAGATCGGGAGGGACTCAGACCAGCGGCCAGTTAGGAGTTTGGGAAGAAGTAATTCCATAAGAAGGGGAAGAATCAATTACTCTTATTAGTTGCCCTGAGGACAGGTTAAGGAATAATGAGCTAGATCTGCCCCTGGGAACACACATCAAACCCCAGGCCCAGCTGGAGCTGTGCAAGGGCTGTCTCCATGGCTGCAGAGGAGAAGTAGGCAATACCACCTCAAATAGCATCTTCTCTTACTACCTGGTACAGTGGGGGAGAGAAGTTGCATACCCCATCCCAGTAGACCCCTCAAGTCTTGTTTTATCTGCCCTTAGCAAACCGCAGTTGTCCCCTAGAAGCCCATCTGCACAGTAGAACCCAGTGGCTGGGGGCGGGCCCTTAAGACACAGGCAGAGGCGGTGGGGCACTCACCAGCTCTTTGAAGAAGGCAGCTTCCTTGTGCTGCTCTGAGTAGCGCTCATACTGGTCCAGGCCGTCCTGCAGCTTCAGTGTGAGTGTGTCATAGTTGGCTCTCACCACCTCCAGCACCTGGGGGACATCAAGAGCCAGGCAGAGCTTAGGCCATGCAAATCCCACATCCCTTAGCTCCACGCTGCTGATCTACTGGTTTGGGTTTGGTCTGTGTCAGCACCCCCAAGAAACCTTGCTCATTACTTATCTTCCACAAAACAGCCTGGCTACAAGGAATGATGCCTCAGGTTTCTGGGACCACTTTCTTTTTTTTTTTTTTTTTTTTTTTTTGAGATGGAGTCTCGCTCTGTCGCCCAGGCTGGAGTGCAGTGGCCGGATCTCAGCTCACTGCAAGCTCCGCCTCCCGGGTTTACGCCATTCTCCTGCCTCAGCCTCCCGAGTAGCTGGGACTACAGGCGCCCGCCACCACGCCCGGCTAGTTTTTTGTATTTTTTTAGTAGAGACGGGGTTTCACTGTGTTAGCCAGGATGGTCTCGATCTCCTGACCTCGTGATCCGCCCGTCTCCGCCTTCCAAAGTGCTGGGATTACAGGCTTGAGCCACCGCGCCCGGCCACTGGGACCACTTTCTCTCTCTCTCTCTCTCTTTTTTTTTTGAGACTGAGTCTCGCTCTGTCGCTCAGGCTGGAGTACAGTGGTGTGATCTCAGTTCACTGCAACCTCGGCCTCCCAGGTTCAAGTGATTCTCCTGCCTCAGCCTCCTGAGTAGCTAGGACTATAGGGACACACCACCACACCTGGCTAATTTTTATATGTTTTAGGAGAGATGGGGTTTCACCATGTTGGCCAGGCTGGTCTCGAACTCCTGACCTCAGGTGATCAACCCACGCTGGCCTCCCATAGTGCTGGGATTACAGGTGTGAGCCACTGAGCCTGGCCAACTTTCTAATCTCTTTCTCTTTTTTTTTTTTTCCTTTTTGAGACAGAGCCTCACTCTTATCGCCCAGGCTGGAGTGCAGTGGTACAATCTCGGCTCGCTGCAACCTCTGCCTCCTAGGTTCAAGCAATTCTCATGCCTCAACCTCCTGAGTAGTTGGGATTACAGGTGCGTGTCATCATGCCTGGCTAATTTTTGTATTTTTAGTAGAGACGGGATTTCTCCATGTTGGCCAAGCTGGTTTCTAACTCCTGACCTCAGCTGATCCACCAGCTTTGACCTCCAAAAGTGCTGGGATTATAGGCATGAGCCACTGCACCCACCGCGACTTTCTAATCTCTTCTATTCCCTGCCTTTCCTGAACAGCCCAGCCTGGCCACCAAGTCTGTTTACTCTGAGTATGGTAAAAGAGCATGAGAAGAGGTTATAGAACAGTAAGCATCTCAGCTTACCAGTATACCTGACACGACAAATGTGCTCTCAGCCTTATCCTGAAGCTTTCCCTGGCCAGGTTGTCACAGTTGCTGAGTAAGACTTTGCCAATGTCTCCTTCCTTCTCCCGTTCTGGGAACCACATTTCTTCAGTCTTGGGATGTTCCTCAGCACCATCTGCTACTTGTTTTCATTGCTCAGTGCCAACTCAGTCTTCTTATCCAGTGCCTGGATTGAACTTTAGGACATCCCAGCCTTTGGGTATAGGGTACGCTTTCAAGACTAAGCTAGAGCCTTTGTTCTGTGGGGTTTTTCTCCCATAACACCTCTCTGATTTTCTATGTGGGGAGGATTCAGACTTCCACTGACTCCAGGAACCTTGAATATCTGTGGTTACAGAAAGAAGGGACTGTTCATAGCCAGGCCAGATGTGACTTCAGCTTATAAGATCATGAATCAAAGGCAGGGGCAGTTGAGGGAGAGGCACTACACATCAAATCAGAAGAAGTGAGCTAGGAAGAAAGGGGAGACCATGAGAGGGGATGATCATTCACTCTGATCATCAGAATGAAGTTGATCTAACCTGGAGGAAAGCCTATGGCATTGTGGAGAGCTCCCTGCTCAGTAGGGAGCTTGGAGGAATTAGTGAGTGACAAGGAACACACAGCTCTGACAGAAGGGGGTGGGGGGTTGGGAAGAGGAAATAAGCCAGAGTCAAGATGGAGGACAGACTCCTGAGGGGCCCAAAGGTGCCTCTGCACTGCTCCCTGTACCAGTCCAAATTTGTGCCAGGCAGACTTCACTTGGTAGCAAATACTCTGGCTGCCAAACATTCCTGAGGAGAGAGAAGGGCTGGAGGGCACAGGGAAGGCTTGTGTCCCCATGGGAGAGTTACTCAGTTTGGTTTGGGAGGGAAGGAACAGCTAGGGCAAAGGTCTGGCTCAGCTTTCTTCCTTTCAGACACCCAGTTCTACAAGATCATTCTGCCTGGTGTGTCCCACAGACTGAAGTATAGGCTGGTTCCTCTGCTTCTCATTCCATTTGTCAGTTCTGTAGGCAGGAGGACTGGTACTCAGCAACAGCAGTCACCCACAAAGTAATCTGGTCCTCTCATGCACGTGGGCTGGACTCGTGGCTGGAATAGCTGCAGCCAAGGTCTTGGCTCAGAAGTGAATGGCTCAAGCCCAGAAAAAGGCAAAATTCCTCCAAGATGGAATCAGCCCCTAGGAACCAGGCAGAATAGAATAATACATGTTTTCCTATGCCCTGAAATCTGGGGAGCCTCATCTATGCTTAAGACCCAGCAACTTGGGCTCAGCCTTTCCTGAGGGGTATCAAGTGCCAAAGGACAAACATCATGCTAAACTCAATTTCTGCGAAAGAAGTTACCGCATGTGAAGAGATAGTTGTGCCTTCTGACTACATCCTGAGAGCTTCAGGCTGCAGGTAAGGCTGCTTTGATCACCTGGACTTTCTCCTCTTGCCAGGGTAGGGTAGAAGGTCTAAGGTCTCACTTAGAAGAGTGATTTCTTCCTATCCCAATAAATCTGGCTTTTGCCAGCATGGTTTAGTTTAGTTTGTTACAGGGAAGTGAGAGCAGAGAAGGTCCCTGAGCTACTAGCTCCTTGGAAGAAAACCAGAAGCAGCCGGATGTGGTGGCTCATACCTGTAATCCCAGCACTTTGTGGGGCCAAGGCAGGCAGATCACCTGAAGTCAGGAGTTCAAGACCCAGCTTGGCCAACATGGTGAAACCCCGTCTGTACTAAAAATACAAACATTAGTGGTGGTGTGCACCTGTAATCCCAGCAACTTGGGAAGCTGAGGCAGGATAATAGCTTGAAACCCGGGAGGTGATCTGAGATCGGCCATGATCTGAGATCGCGCCACTGTACTCCTGCCTGGATGACAGAGTGAGACCTTGTCTCAAAAAAAAAAAAAAAAAAAAAAAAAAAAAAAAAAAGAAAACCAGAAGCCTGGCTGGACTTATGGTGCCAGTGATCTCAGCTCTCCTCTTGTCCAGACACTGCCCGTTGCCACCTCCCCCTTCCCTGGCCCTTTCTTTTTTTTTCTTTTTTTGAGACAGAGTCTTGGCGCAATCTCAGCTCACTGCAAACTCCACCTCACAGGTTCAAGTGATTCTCCTGCCTAAGCCTCCTAAGTAGCTGGGATTACAGGCACCTGCCACCACGCCCGGCTTTTTTTTTTTTTTTTTTTTTTTTTGGTATTTTTAGTAGAGACGGGGTTTCATGATATTGGCTAGGCTGGTCTCCAACTCCTGACCTCAGGTGATCCACCTGCCTCGGCCTCCCAAAGTGCTGGGATTACAGGCGTGAGCAACGGCGCCTGGCCTTCCCTGACCCTTTCTTGTGGGCTTACTTCCTTTCTTCCTCTTATACCCAAGGAAAGTTGCCTGTCAGTTCATCTAGTCTCTGCTGTCTCCTGTCCTGGTCACTTTTCTTTTACTCCCAAGGGAAAAAAGACATTCTAGGCTCAGGTCTGGGCCCCAACCCATCCAAGACTTCAGAACACTAGCAGATACTTGCCTAGCCTGGGACTTTGCTTTCTGTAGCTTCAGACTTAAGGAACATGTCTCATTTGAGTCTCAGCACTGGCCTGGGACATGGTGAGGGCAGTGTCTTTAGGCAGAGAGCCATCTCCCAGAACCTCTGCCTAAAGGCCTGAGGCTTTACCACAATTTGCAGCCTCAGTATCTGCTTCCTGGCAACTCTAAAGGTCCCTCTCAGGTTGAAATCCCTTTCCAATCCATCAGGTAACAGTCTATGCCCCCGCAAGCACAAGGCTACCTTCTTTCATCAGCCGTTGGGCTTGTGGGCTTCCTAGAATCATGCCAGCCACCTCAGGTCAAGGTAGCCTCAAAGCCCGTAAGTCACCTACAGGTCACATGCTCTCCAAGGAATCCTCACACCACCACCTATGACCCTTAGGAGACAGACAGTTGAGTCTTGGCAACAGCCTGATAGAAAGTTAACTGAGCTGGCCAGGCACAGTGGCTCACGCCTGTAATCCCAGCACTTTGGGAGGTCGAGGTGGATGGATCACAAGATTAGGAGATCAAGACCAGCCTGGCCAAGATAGTGAAACCCTGTTTCTACTAAAAACACAAAAATTAGCTGGGCACAGTGGTAGGTGCCTGCAATCCCAGCTACTTGGGAGGCTGAGGTAGGAGAATCACTTGAACCCGGGAGGCGGAGGTAGCAGTGAGCCGAGATCATGCCACTGCACTCCAGCCTGGGTGACAGAGTGCAATTCTGTCTCAAAAGAAGAAG
>NW_016814655.1:5691872-5695141 GCF_001698545.2 Rhinopithecus bieti | reverse complement strand
AAAGAAAGAAGGAGAGAGAGAGAGAGAAAGAGAAAGAGAGAAAGAAAAGAGAGACAGAGAGAGAAAAGAGAAAGAGAAAAGAAAGAGAAAGAGAGAAAGAAAGAAAAAAAGAAAAAGAAAGAAAGAAAAAAGAAAAGGAAAAGAAAAGAAAAGAAAAAAGAAAAGAAAAAAGAAAATTAACTGAGCTGGGAGTCCTACTCTTGTTATGGGACTTCAGACAATTCACCTAGCCTTTTGTTACGGGACTTTAGAAAATTCATCTAGCCTCTGGGAGTCTCAGCCCTTTTCTCTGTAAAATGGAACTTGAACTCACCTTCCTAAAATGACATGGGAATAAAAGTTTTTAAGTTCCTGAATAAAAGTTTTAAACAATATACAACTGATGGAAACACTGTCATCCCAATGGCTACACAGCTATGTAGACAGCTCCTATGACTCAAAAGTAACTACTTTCACAGTCCAGGAAGTACCTGCCTATTTCAAACTGTCCCAAAGATTCGATGTGCATAAGTGATTCTTCACCACAAAAGAACATCTTCTGGGTTCAAGTGGAAGACAAGGGATACAAAAATGGACTCAGTTTCAAAGATCTCATGCCCTCTTCTTTGCCTCAAAACACTTTGCCTCAACTTAAGTGAGGGGAAAACAAAGCGGGCAATGTTTGAGAGGGCCTAAACATCTGCCCCTGAAGTCTCTGGAGGTAAGGGGCCTGGGAGGACAGCGAAGTCATTAAGAACATAGGATTGAGGTCAGAGACCTACGTTTTAGTTCCCAGTCAACCACTAATTAGCAAAATAAATTTATGCAAGTTTCTTAATCTCTTTGAGCCTCAGTTTTCAGTATCTATAAAATGAAGACAACACCATCTACATCTTGTAAGGTTGATATGAGGATAACATGAGATAATGATTGTACAATGCCTGGCACATAATCAATAGTCAGTAATGGTTACTAATTTTATAATGAAAGCTTTTCTGGTGACAAGGAGTATTTGGAGTTCTGGCTATCTCAAGATAGTTCTAACCATAAGCCAGGAGCTAGGGCCTCATACTTCTTCATTCAGCCTATGGCAGATTCTGGTGAAAAGAAAACAACATTGTCTATTATTCTTTTTTTTTTTTTTTTTTTTTGAGACGGAGTCTCACTCTGTCGCCCAGGCTGGAGTGCAAAGGCGTGATCTCAGCTCACCGCAACCTCTGCCTCCCAGGTTCAAGCAATTATCCTGCCTCAGTCTCCTGAGTAGCTGGGATTACAGGTGCGTACCACCATGCTGGCTAATTTTTTTTTGTTATTTTTAGTAGAGATGGGGTTTCACTATTTTGGCCAGGCTGGTCTCAAACTCCTGACCTCATGATCCGCCCACCTCAGCCTTCCAAAGTGCTGGGATAATAGGCATGAGCCACTGCGCTGGGCTAACATTGTCTATGCAATATGAAAGCAAGTCTCCCACAATGACCTCACCATTCTCAGTGTAACTAGCAAGGCATCAGCCAGAACTCAGAGAATGGCCAGGATAACTTTGGTAGTGCAAAGTGACACAGGTTATACTAAAGAAAAACTAAACAGAGAGGGATGGCTTTGCATGATGCAGGTTGTGAGGCTGTTGGCTACATCAGGATCAGGATGTCTTCAAGACAGGAAGTAGATGAGATGTCAGTGCACAAGGTTAGTTCAAAATTGTTGACAAGGTTTCAGACACATACACACCCTAGCACACATAATATGCATTCCTCACAGACTATTCAGTAGCCTGTGCTCTATTTATTTCAGCAAGGCCTTTGAAACACAAAATAATTTCTACCCTGAAGATAGCAGTGGCAAAACAAGAATCGCCAACGTCAAAAAGTTCCTGGCAATGGCTATTCAGTCTCAATGCCAGAGGGCTTTGCCTTGTGCCTGAAAAATTACTCAGTTTTGAATCTATGTTGATCTGAATTCCCAGCAGAATAACAGTGAGAGGACAACTAAATAATAGGATGTGACCTGGCAGCAAACTTGTGTTCATTAGTTTCTTCTCAATTTAAGCTGACATTTACAGTTTAACCTGTTTGGGGAAAACATGTGAGGCTGCCACCAGCCCTCTCCCAACCAGGGCAACATGTATGGTTTTTCCTAGGGGCCAGGCTGCCAGATGAGGCTGAGACCACAAGATACTAACAGAGAAGCTTACAGAGACTTCTTACAGAATAGGAAATAAACCAGGAACCTAACAGGATGGTATTGGGGAATAAAGAGGCTACAAAATCAGAAACGTAGGTTCAAATTTTGAACCATCATTTACTAGTTACATGACTTTGACCTGGGTTTTAGTTTCCTTAATGGTGAAGTGGTCATAATACTATCTTCTTATAACATTATGAAGATTAGAGACAGTATACAAAATAAATATAAAAAATAAATGATAGGGCCTACCAAATAGAAGGTGCCAAATGGATGAAGGCTGTTGAGATGGAAACAAATAGAAAAAACGGAAATAGAAAAATGGAAGTATCTGATGTGAGGGAGGGGAAAAAAGAAAAAGTATCTGATGTATTCGAATAAGATGAATCAGCTTGTTACATGGTAGACAGGAGAGCCTGGAGTTATTCCTAGCATCTGAGGATAGTGATAAGGAAAATCGTACCTTTTTTTTTCCTTTGAGACGAAGTCTCGCTCTGTCACCCTGGCTGGCATGATCTCAGCTCACCGCAACCTCCACCTCCTGGGTTCAAGTGACTCTCCTGCCTCAGCCTCCCAAGTAGCTGGGATTACAGGTGCCCGCCCCCACTCCTGGCTAATTTTTATATTTTTAGTAGAGACAGGGTTTTACCATGTTGGTCACACTGATCTTGAACTCCTGACCTCAGGCGATCTGCCTGCCTTGGCCTCCCAAATTGCTGGGATATAGGCGTGAGCCACCACGCCCGGTTATAATACCTCTTTTTGGCCAAGTGCTACTACATGGACAAAACCATAGAAATAATAGTTCTGGATCAGGTACAGTGGCTCACACCTATAATCCCAGCTCTTTGGGAGGCCGAGGTGGGAGGATCATTTGAGGTCAGGAGTTCAAGACCAGGCCCTGGATGACGGAGTGAGACCCCATCTCTATGTTTTATTATTTTTTTGAGACAAGATCTCACTGTCATCCAGGCTGGGGTACAGTGGCTTAATCACAGCTTACTGCACCCTTGACCTTCTGGGCTCAAGTGATTCTTCCACCTCAGCCTCCCAAAGTACTGGAATCACAGGTGTGAAAAAAATATATATACACATATTTTTATATTTAT
>NW_016814655.1:5684230-5688897 GCF_001698545.2 Rhinopithecus bieti | reverse complement strand
ATAAACATATATAAAGAAAAAAATAATAGTTCTGGGAGGAGCCTTTGAAATCACTTACCTAGTTCATGGCCCTCATTTCACAGAGGAAGAAATAAATGTCCAGAAAGATTGGAAATTGCCCAAAGTCATAAAACTGGGATTATATACCAGAATTTTCTCTCAGTCCAGTGCTCTTCCTACACTAGCAGGCTGGTCTAACCTGGGGCACATTCTTGAGTTTACGGCTAAACTTGGGTCTTCAGAGACCAAAGATTCAAGGAATTAAAACTTGCTTCTCCTAAGAAGTTTGGAAGTATGATTTGTGGAGAGCTAAGAAATTAACCTGGTGAAGCCTTGATTTGCTGTTTGAGCTTTAATGATAGCCGTTTACTCACTTTAGCTGTTTACTACCCAGCTCCTTAGGGCTCCAGGGTTTGACAATTTTCAATACTAGCAGTTGAACACCCCGCTTAACCCTGTTGATATTTGGTGTAAACCAACAAAATTTTATAGACCACTCCAAACTCATTATCAGCAATATCTGATTTTGGCTGCTATTTTGATTACTCCATACTCATTTTAGATGCAAGCTTGAAATTCAAAGGTCTTTGATCTTTAATTGGGCTTTTCAGGCCTCTGCCATCCTGTGGTCTTCAGGCTTGGGGTGGAGTGTCAAAAGAATCAATAAATTCCTTCTACAATGAATGCTCCTATCTCAAGGCTAATCTTCCATTTTCCCAAAGAGACTGTCATCATTCTGTTCCACTTCCATGCAGTTCTGCTTTAACCCTAAGTCCTAATCATAAAAAAATTAATCTCTGGATGACTTGAAACAGATAAAGGAGTTAAAATGGAATCAGGAGGAAAAAAAGATAAAAAGGTTTTTTATAGGATTTTCATAATAATTTCCATCCATCTGTCCCACTGGATTCTTGATCATTGTTCTACTTTAGCTGTTTACTCACTAGAGAATATGATTTTTTGAACCCATTTCTTCCACAAAGCAGGAAAGGACAGCCTGAGTCATCAGACTCTGAAGACACAAACAAGAGCATCACCAGGCTAAGTCCAGACACTGCCCTTGCTTCTCTTTCCCATAATGTGGAGGGGGCTGGGTAGGCACTACTTATTCTGCAAGCTGATAATGGAGAAATAATGAGTTTGTTCCATGGCAAGTTGGGTAATGGAGTTTATTCCTCATGATGTTTCAGGATTTCGGACACATCTATCCTGGTGCCCACAGAATCAAGAAGCAAGAAGTCTGGACCACAAAGCAGGTATACAGAAAAAGAAAAGAAGGACTGAATAATCAGTTTGCTCCCCACGCCACCTTTCTAAACTGTTCACTGCTCTGAACTTTCTGACCTCCTGGTCCTAGCATAATTGTCTTATCCTTAAAAGAAATAGTGCTGGGCCGGGTACAGTGGCTCATACCTGTAATGCAAGCACTTTGGAAGGCCGAGGCGGGCAGATCACTTGAGGTCAGGAGTTCAAAACCAGTCTGGCCAACATAGTGAAACACCATCTCTACCAAAAATACAAAAATCTGCCAGGAGTGGTGGCATGTGCCTGTAATCCCAGCTACTTGGGAGGCTGAGGCAGGGGAATCGCTTGAACCCAGGAGGTTCAGTGAGGTTGCAGTGAGCCAAGATCATGACTGGCGACAGAGTGAGACTCCACTTCAAAAAAAAAAAAAAAAAGTGCTCAGCATACCTTAGGCCTTCAACACTGGTCACTGGCAAATCGACTGCTAGAGGGGAGAGGAAGGTCCAAGAAGCTGCAGGCAGTTTTTAATGGCAAATACACAATGAAATCTCCCTCTCATCATCCGTGGAGAGACAATATCACAAGTCAAATATACCATCTGTCAGCCAGAAAGGCTGAAGTCATCTTCTTTATAATACCCAGCAAATTTCCTCAAACTCAAAGGAAGACAACTTTTCCTACAAAATTGAGAATGACCTACTCAGGGCATTGCCTAATTATCTTCTCTGGATTTGTTATTGGGTCTAAAATGCTCTATAAACTTGGGCAAGAGACTGAAAGAGAAATGGAAGGTCTTATCTTTTATTTCCTCTGAAAGGACTAAATTTAGCCTCCCATTCTTCCTCTATTTTCCTAAAACCAGGTCTTTCCCAGAACTGGTTATGTGTCTCCTAATGAGGAATAGCCCTCTTTTCACCCAGAAGTAATAAAGGTCTGTCCCTAACCTTGCAATTTAACCAGCCTAAGCAGAGCCTCTCAACGGCATTCTAACAATTATGTTAAGTGTAGTCAGATGCTGGACGTTTTAGAAGTGGGATTCTGATGAGGGAGAAGCAAAAGCCAATTCTTCTTTCCCTAAAACCCATATTCTTCCAAATTCAAGATTAATTAAAGCTAAACAAGAAGCGCAGCACTGCAAAGATGTTCTCTAAGTAAAGATCTTGGCAGGTCACTGTTGGGTCTAGTTGCACCTGGGTGCTGAAAAGTTCCAATTAGTAGCTAGTGATAATCAAGATGGCATAGTGGTTAAGAGTATGGCTCTAGAGTTAGCCTGCCTGGACTCATATCCTGTCTTCACCAGTTAGCAGCAGGGTGGAGCTGGGTAAGCCTGTTTGTTCATCTTTAAAGTGGGAATACTAATAACTTCATCATATATAGCTGGTTCTGAGGACTAAATAAGACAATGTATTGAAAGCTTTCTGTGCATGGCACACAGAAAGCACTTAAGAACTGTAGCTGTTACTATTATTTTCTTTGCCTTGATATGACCCTATGAATAACTATTTTTTAGGGCCCAAAATTGGGAGAAGTGACCTATTTCCATAGCTTCCTTTTCAATCCCATCCATAAATAAGAAAATTCCTCTCAGCTGTCCCCACCCTTTCTGGAAGATATTTGCATTCTACAGGTTTCCCAACGAGGGATTTCCTGTGGAGGAAGGAATATACTGCTTTAGGGTTCATGCATTAGCAGGTGGACGCAGGCAGAGTGGCAGGCCCTCTCCTAGAGAAACAACATGCCATTACTACTGATTTCCTCTCTGAAATCTCTCATAGCTAGATGCTTAGCACTCTGAAGGAGGCTCAGTGTGATGGATTTTCATAATGTCTAACAGAGTCCTAAGAAACAACGAACAGTCAACATGTTTGCAGACTAATTTAGTAACACAGGCCCAACCAAAAAAAAAAAGGAATCACTCATTAAGGTCACATGGTAAGATTAGAGTTAGATCCTGATGTACCTTCAGCACTGTTCTCAGCACTCTTTGACAGGCTTCGAAAGCTCTCAGAGCCAAGTCTTGCCTTTATGGAGCTAACATGCATCCATCAACAGGCACACCCACAGATGTAAGGACATAGAGGGTTGAGCCAGTAACACTAAGTATGGTTTGGAGTCAGCTGCCTAACTGATCAGTGAATGGGTAGCTAGATTGAGATAGTGTCACACCTTCTAAGACTGGGAAAATAAGGAACCCAAGGCTTCTTATCTTTTTCTTTCTTTTTTTTTTTTTGAGACAGAGTCTCGCTCTGTCACCCAGGCTGGAGTGCAGTGGCGCATTCTCGGCTCACTGCAAGCTCCACCTCCCAGGTTCAAGCCATTCTCCTGCCTCAGCCTCCTAAGCAGCTGGGACTACAGGCACCCGCCACCACACCCAGGTAATTTTTTGTATTTAGAGTAGACACAGGGTTTTACCATGTTAGCCAGGATGGTCTCAATCTCCTGACCTCGTGATCCGCCTGTCTCGGCCTCCCAAAGTGCTGGGATTACAGGCGTGAGCCATCGCACCCGGCCTCTTCTCTTTTGTTTACCACCTCTTCCTCTTTACATTACTGTGGTAGCTAATTCTGAGCGCAAAATTCTACACTAGTGTAGCAGGAACCCTGAGACAGCAGCTGCAGGAAGGACCAACCATTAGCTTGGACACATCTGTGACTCACACTGACAGCCTAGACTCCATCAGGGCAATCACCTGAAAGGCAGTTTCTTCAAGGCTCAGACCTGACACTGAAAAAAATAAATCCTGTACAAAAGATGAAATGAATGGGAGAGGATGTCACTTTACTCTCAAAATATACAAGCTATAGCTATAGTTATGGTTTCTCAGAAATTACGTTTGATCCATTCTGAAATGTCCTTCTGAGGTGTGTTCAGTGTAGCAATGGATTCCAACTGCATAAATTCAGCTCAACTGTGCAGTGTACTTATTAGATAACTGTCCAAAACAATCTAAGCAGATAAACATGGTGATCTTTGAGCAGCCAGGTTCAAGGAGTTGCTGAGCCGTTTTTAGCACTTGTTTGCATATAGCAACCAAAAGAGTTGTATCTCAGACAACAAGGAAAACAATTAGATTCATGAGCTCCAATGCTAACTAGTACCCAGAGGAGACTCATGGGCAGATGGAGGGTCTCAAAGAGACACAGTGACCAAGCAGACAGTTAAAAGGATAAAATATTAGAGACCCAAAAGCTTCAGGTTCAAACTCTCCTTACTGTTGAGAGACATGAAGGCTGAGCCTTTGTAAATGATCAGTGTTAGTTAAGGCTAGAACTTGGACCCAAGAATAGATGGAAAAGGCCGGGCGCGGTGGCTCATGCCTGTAATCCCAGCACTTTGGGAGGCCAAGGTGGGCGGATCACAAGGTCAGGAGATTGAGTCCCTCCTGGCTAACCCGGTGAAACCCCGTCTCTACTAAAATACAA
>NW_016814655.1:5676448-5680883 GCF_001698545.2 Rhinopithecus bieti | reverse complement strand
AAAAAAAAAAAAAAAAAAAAAAAGAATAGATGGAAAAAAAATGGGGAAAGGGAATATCAGAAACGTTTTAGTAAATTATCTTAAAAGGACATAAAATGTTCACTAAATATACCATTTCCAATATCCATTTGAGACTTCCTTCTGTACTAACTGAGAAAAGAGGAGGGAAGAAAGAGAATGAGGTAGGCAGAGATTTTTTTATATATATGTATATATGAATAGTTAATGTAAGGGAAGGTGCTCTGAAAAATATGTGAAATTCAAAAAATTCAGTTGGGTAACTCAGGGTATGCAGTATTTTAAAGTAGTTCAGAACTTCCACTTGATAGAGTAACTGAGAACTGGGAAACAATTCTTGTCACATACTGGATAACAGGCAGTGCAGGACAGGAATCCTAAGAGAAGAAAAACAAGGAGAACTTTAAGGTCCTGCCGAGCTAAGGAGACATATAGTTGTTTCCGGAGGCAGATTATCAAAGAGAAGGGAGATAGGCTGAGAAGGAGCTTCACAAATTTTCAAAGTGTTTCTACTGAATTTCTTCCTAAATATTAATAATATGGATTGCATATGTTGGGGTCTTACTCAACTAGGTCAGACAAAAATTAACTGAGAATTTGTAAGCTGAACAATTCTCAGAGTTCACAGAGGGCTGGGAGATGTTTGAATTTTGACTAACCAGAATGAACAGTACTTGTTGAATACCTAGGGCATTCAAACAAGATGCCAGAATAGTTACACCTTAGCAGTGGCACTAAACTAGCCCTAGAGCAAAGGCTACTTTAAACTTACCCAAATGAAGACTTCAAAGATGTCTCAGAAGGATTGTACTACTCCATAAATATTTTATCTGCCTTCCTGAATACAGTCCAATATAATTTAAAGAAAGACAACAAAATCTAGCACTTAAATTCAATAAAAATCACCAGACATATCAAGAAGCAGAAAAATGTGACCTATAACCAAGAGAAATAGCAGTCAATAGAAATAGACCCAGAAATGAGGGAGATGATGAAGTTAGCAACAAGGACATTTAAAGAGCAATTATTTTAAAGACCCATTAACATAATAAAGAGAAAAATGGCAGATATAAGGCACATCATACTAAAACTAGTGTTAAAGGAAGAATAGTAAAAGCAGCTAGAGAAAAAAAGACACATTATGTACAGAGGAACAAAAATAAGAATTCACATTTCTTGCCAGAAAGTATGTAAGCCAGAAGACAATGTAATAATAATATTTGTGCTGACAGGAAAAAAAATAGTTAACTTAGAATCCTACATCCGGCAAAAACATCATTCAGAAATGAGAGTAAAATAAAGACCTTTTCAAACAATCTGAGAGAATGTGTTGCTGAAAGTCCTGTACTACAAGAGATATTAAAAGATGTTCTTGACTGGGCGCAGTGGTTCACACCTCTAATCCCAGCACTCTGCAAGGCTGAGGTGGGCAGATCACAAGGTCAGGAGTTGGAGACCAGCCTGGCCAACATGGTGAAACCCCACCTCTACTCAAATACAAAAATTAGCCAGGCATAGCGGCACATGCCTGTAATCCTAGCTACTTGGGAGGCTGAGGCCGAAGAATTGCTTAAAGCCGGGAGGCGGAGGTTGCAGTGAGTGAAGATCGCGCCACTGCACTCCAGGCTGGGCAACAGAGCGAGACTCTGTCTCAAAAAAAAAAAAAACGCCAGGTGCAGTGGCTCACACCTGTAATCCCAGCACTTTGGGAGGCTGAGGCAGGCAGATCACGAGGTCAGGAGATCGAGACCATCCTGGCTAACACAGCGAAACCCCATCCCTACTCAAAAAAAAAAAAAAATTAGCCCATTGTGATGGCGGGCGCCTGTAGTCCCAGCTCCTCGGGAGGCTGAGGCAGAAGAATGGTGTGAACCCAGGAGGCGGAGCTTGCAGTGAGCCAAGATCATGCCACTGCACTCCAGCCTGGGCAACAGAGTGAGACTCCATCTCAAAAAAAAAAAAAAAAAAAAAAAAAGATGTTCTTTGGCAGAAGGAAACTTATATCACCTATAACTATAAATAATAATAAAGAGCACTAGAAATAGTAAATACATAGGTAAACAGAAATTATTTTTATACAAATTTAAAAATGAGGAAGAAGATAACTGACTCTTTGAAGCAAAAAATAACAACAATGTACTGTGAAATTAAAACAACCCTAGAAGAAAAATGTATGACAACAATAGTACCAATGAAAGAATAGGGGCCGGGCGCGGTGGCTCAAGCCTGTAATCCCAGCACTTTGGGAGGCCGAGACGGGCGGATCACGAGGTCAGGAGATCGAGACCATCCTGGCTAACATGGTGAAACCCCGTCTCTACTAAAAAATACAAAAAACTAGCCAGGCGAGGTGGTGGGCGCCTGTAGTCTCAGCTACTTGGGAGGCTGAGGCAGGAGAATGGCGTAAACCCGGGAGGCGGAGCTTGCAGTGAGCTGAGATCCGGCCACTGCACTCCAGCCTGGGCGACAGAGCAAGACTCCGTCTCAAAAAAAAAAAGAAAGAATAGGGCAAATGGAAATACACTATTACAAGGTTTTCACATGCAACGTGAAATAATATAACATTATTTTGAGGGTGCACTATGGCCGGGTGCAGTGGCTCACACCTGCAATCCCAGCATTTTTGGAGGCCGAGACAGGCAGATCACTTGAGGTCAGAAGTTCGAGACCAGCCTGGCCAACATAGTGAATCCCTCTCTCTACTAAAAATACAAAAATTAGCTGGCCGTCGTGGCACATGCCTGTAATCCCAGCTACTGGGGAGACTGAAGCAGGAGAACTGCTTGATCCCAAGAGGGAGACGCTGTAGTGAGCCAAGATCGTACCACTGTACTCCAGACCTGGCAACAGAGTAACATTCCATCTAAAAAAAATTAAATAACATGAAAGTAAACTGTGATAAGTTAAAGATATATTGTAAGCCTTATAGCAACCATGAAAAAAAGAAAACGAAAACAGATAGCTAAAATGTCAATAGCAGATATAAAATGAAATCATAAAAAAAAAACCTCAGTAAAACCAAAAGAGGGCAGAAAAGAAAAAAAAAAAAAAAAAGAACAATGAGTGGATGGGAAAAATGGGGGGGAAGCAAGATGGTAGTTTTTAATTCAGTTATATTCATAAATAAGTTAAACGTAATACTCCAATTAAAAGGCAGAGACTTTCAGATTGGATATAAAATCAAGAGCCAATTATACAGGTTGCCTAAAATAAACCTACTTAAGCCAGGCACGGTGGCTCATGCCTGTAATCCCAGCACTTTGGGAGGCAGAGGTGGGCGGATCACCTGAGGTCAGGAGTTCGAGACCAGCCTGACCAACAAGGAGAAACCCCCATCTCTACTAAAAATACAAAATTAGCCTGGCATGGTGGGGCATGCATGTAATCCAATCCCAGCTACTTGGGAGGCTGAGGCAGGAGAATAGCTTGAACCCAGGAGGTAGAGGTTGCGGTGAGTCAGGATCACACCATTGGACTCCAGCCTGGGCAACAATAATCTACCTAAAATATAAAGACACAGGTTGAAAGTAAAATGATAGAAGACAGTTGAATTGCTATATTAATATCTGACAAAGGAGACTTAAAAACAAGAAATAGTATCAGGAATATAGAGCAAAATTTCGTAATGATAAAGAGGTCTATTCATTATGAAGACATAATAAACCCATACATATATGCAGTTTCAAAACTTTGAATGAAACAAAATTGATAGGCTAAAGAAGAAACAGAAAAATCTATAGTTACAAGTTGAAGGTTTCCATACTACTTTCGGTAACTAATAGAACAAACAGGTAACCCTAAACAATACGGGTTTGAACTGTGTGGGTCCACTTATCCGCAAATTTAAAAATATACATATATATTAGAAAGGTTTTTGAAGATTTGGAACAATTTGAAATCTTGCAAATTGTGTAGCTTAGACATTTTGAAAAAATTGGTTGGCATGGTGGCTCATGCCTGTAAATCCCAGCACTTTCGGAGGCCAAGGTGAGAGGATTGCTTGAGCCCAGGTGTTCAAGACCAGCCTGGGCAACACAGTGAGACTCCATCTTTTAAAAAATAAAATAAAATTAAGGCCAGGCACAGCATCTCACACCTGTAATTGTAGCACTTTGGGCCGCCAAGGAGGTTGGATCGCAAGGTCAGGAGTTCGAGACCGGCCTGGCCAATATGGTGAAACCCCGTCTCTACTAAAAATACAAAAATTCGCTGGGCGTGGTGGTACATGCCTGTAGTCCCAGCTGCCCAGGAGGCTGAGGCAGGAGAATCGCTTGAACCCAGGAGGCAGAGGTTGCAGTGAGCCAAGATCGTGCCACTGTACTCCAGCCTGGGCGACAGAGCAAGACTCCGTCTCAAACATAACAAAACAAAACAAAACAAAAAAAAACAAAACAGACACTTTTTTTTTTTTTTTTTT
>NW_016814655.1:5661717-5676383 GCF_001698545.2 Rhinopithecus bieti | reverse complement strand
GAGACAGAGTCTTGCTCTGTCACCCAGGCTGGAGTGCAGTGGCCGGATCTCAGCTCACTGCAAGCTCTGCCTCCCGGGCTCAGGCCATTCTCCTGCCTCAGCCTCCCGAGTAGCTGGGACTACAGGCGCCTGCCACCTCGCCTGGCTAGTTTTTTGTATTTTTTAGTAGAGACGGGGTTTCACCGTGTTAGCCAGGATGGTCTTGATCTTCTGACCTCGTGATCCGCCCGTCTCGGCCTCCCAAAGTGCTAGGATTACAGGCTTGAGCCACCGCGCCCGGCCTGACACTTTTCAAAAGAAGACGTTTATGCAACCAACAGACACATGAAAAAATGTTCATCATCACTGGCCATCAAAGAAATGCAAATCAAAACCACAGTGAGATACCATCTCATACCAGTTAGAATGGTGATCATGAAAAAGTCAGGAAACAACAGATGCTGGAGAGGATGTGGAGAAATAGGAACACTTTTACACTGTTGGTGGGAGTGTATACTAGTTCAACCATTGTGGAAGACAGTGTGGCAATTCCTCAAGGATCTAGAACTAGAAATACCATTTGACCCACTGATCCCATTACTGGGTATATACCCAAAAGATTATTAATCATGCTACTATAAAGACACATGCACACGTACGTTTACTGTGGCACTATTCACAATAGCAAAGATTTGGAACAAACCCAAATGTCCATCAATGATAAACTGGATTAAGAAAATGTGGCACATATACACTATGGAATACTATGCAGCCACAAAAAAGGATGAGTTCATGTCCTTTGTAGGGACATGGATGAAGCTGGAAACCATCATTCTGAGCAAACTATTGCAAGGACAGAAAACCAAACACTGCATATTCTCAATCATAGGTAGGAATTGAACAATGAGATCACTTGAATACAGGGTGGGAAACATCACACCCCAGGGTCTGTTGTGGGGTGGGGGGAGGGGGAAGGCATAGCATTAGGAGAAATACCTAATGTAAATGACGAGTTAATGGGTGCAGCACACCAACATGGCACATGTATACATATGTAACAAACCTGCACGTTGTGCACATGTACCCTAAACTTAAATTAAAAAAAAAAAAAATCAGGACTTTACAAACTCTCAATTAAAAGCCCTGACGCAGCTCAAAAAAAAAAATCAAATTAAATTAAACCTTTGGGAGGCCAAGGCAGGCGGATCACAAGGTCAGGAGATGGAGACCATCCTGGCTAACACAGTGAAACCTCGTCTCTATTAAAAATACAAAAAATTAGCCGGGCGTGGTGGCAGGCGCCTGTAATCCCAGCTACTTGAGAGGCTGAGGCAGCAGAATGGCATGAACTCAGGAGGTGGAGCTTGCAGTGAGCCGAGATTGCACCACTGCACTCCAGCCTGGGCGACAGTGCGAGACTCCGTCTCAAAAAAAAAAAACAACGAACAAACAAAGGAAGAAAACATTAAGTATGTCATACTTAATGTAAGATATACATAGAGACTATATTTTATCATTTACTACCATAAAGTATATACAAATCTATTATAAAAAGTTAAAATTTACCAAAACTCATGCACACAAACACCATACATGGCATCATTTGCAGCTGAGGGAAATGTAAGCAAACATAAAGAGGCAGTATTAAATTATAACTGTATAAAATTAACTGTAGTACCTACTGTACTACTGTAATTTTTTTTTTCTTTTTTGAGACAGAGTCTCACTCTGTTGCCCAAGGTAGAGTGCAGTGGCATGATCTTGGCTCACTGCAGCCTCCGCATCCCAGGTTCAAGTGATTCTCCTGCCTCAGCCTCCTGAGTAGCTGGGATTACAGGCATGAACCACCACTCCCGGCTAATTTTCACAGAGATGGGGTTTCCCCATGTTGGCCAAGCTGGTCTTGAACTCCTGACCTCAGGTGATCCGCCTGCCTCGGCCTCCCAAAGTGCTGGGATTACAGGCATGAGCCACTGTACCTGGCCAACTGTAATATTTTCATAGTCATCTCCTGTTGCTATTGTGGTGAGCTCAACTGTGAATATCCACTTAAAATGCCCTGTGATGCTAATAATCTCCACATGAGTAGTTCCTCTCTCCAATAAATTGTGTATTGCAGTAAAAAGTGATCTCTCGGTTGGGTGCAGTGGCTCACGCCTGCAATCCCAGCACTTTAGGAGGCTGAGGCAGGTGGATCACCTGAGGTCAGGAGTTTGAGACTAGCCTAGCCAACATGGTGAAACCCCATCTCTACTAAAAATACAGAAATTAGCCAGGCGTGGTGGCACTTGCCTGTAATTTCAGCTACTTAGGAGGTTGAGGCAGGAGAATCACTTGAACCCAGGAGGTGGAGGTTGCAGTGAGCTGGGATTGTACCATTGCATTCCAGCCTGGACAGAAAGAGTGAAACTCCATATCAGGAAAATACAAACAAACAAAAAGATCTTTCACAGTTCTCATATATTTTTCATGGTATTTAGTGCAATAGTGTAAAACTTGAACAACTCCATGGAACCCACACAAAGTGCCATGAGAGATGCTGAAAGCGCTCCCAAGAAGCAGAGAGGAGTCACGGCATTACAAGAAGAGGTTGAATTGCTTGATATGTACCACAGACTGAGGTCTGCAGCTGCAGTCACTCGCCATTTCAAGAAAAATGAATCCAGTGTAAGGACAATTGTAAAAAAAAAAAAGAAAGAAAGAAAAGGAAAGGAAATTTGTGAAGCCATCCCTGCAGCTATGTCAGCGGGCATGAAAATCTTGCATTTTTTGCAAAATACCTTTTTATCTTGTACTGAAGATGCAGCTTTTATGTGGATTCAGGATTGCTGTAAGAAAGGCATACCTATAGATTCCACTGTGATTACAGAAAAAGTGAAGTCATTATATGGCAACTTAAAGCAACAGGAAGGTGAAGAATTTAAAGCTGGGGAACTTAATATCAGCAAAGGATTGTTTGATAATTTTGAAACAAATTTGGCTTTAAAAATGTCAAGATAACAGGAGAAGCAGCCTCTGCTGACCAAGAGGCAACAGACAAATTTCTAGACACCATTAAGAAAATCACTGAGATAGCAAGACCCTGTCTCTGTCTGTAAAAACAAACAAACAAAAAGAACGAACAAAGAAAATCAATGTAGACAAAAGTATCCTATTCTGAAAACAAATTCTGCAAAGGACATTTATTAGTAAGGAAGGAAACTGACCACCAGGATTTAAGGCAGGAACAGTAACCCTGCTTTGTGCAAATGCAATTGGGTTTATGATGAGGAGTGCCCTTATCTATAAACCTTTAAGCCCTGAGTCTTGAAGGGAAAAGAAAACACCAGTTTTATCTTGCTAGTCTTCTGCTAGTCTTCTTGTTATATGACAAGGAGGCCTGGACAACAAAAACCCTTTTACTGGATTGGTTCCACTGATTCTTTTTCTCTGAAATCACAAAGTACCTTGCCAGTTAAGGAATTGCCTTTTAAAGTTCTTTTGATACTGTACAATGCCCTTGGCCACCCATGACCCCACGAATTCAGCACCAACCACAGGTGCCCCAAAGATGTCTCTAATTCAGCCTCTAAATCCGAGGGTCATAAGGACCTTTAAGGCTCATTACATATGGTACTCTATGCAAAGGATTGTCAATGCTATGGAAGAAAATGCAATTGGAGAAAATATTACGAAAATTTGGAAGGATTACAACACTGACGATGCCATCATTGTTACAGAAAAAGCCATGGGCCAGCTGCAGTGGATCACACCTGTAATCCCTGCACTTTGGGAGGTCAAGGTAGGAGGACTGCTGGCATCCAGGAGTTCAAGGCCAGCCTGGGCAACATAGTGAGACCCCATCTCTACAAAAAATAAAAAACTAGCTGGGTGTGGTGGTGTATGCCTGTGGTCCCAGCTACTCAGGAGGCTGAGGTGGGAGGATCACTTGAGCCCAGGAGGCCAAGGATACAGTGAGCAGTGATCATGTAAATGCGCTCCAGCCTGCGTGACAGAGTGAGACGCCAACTCCAAAAAAACAAAAAGAAAAAGCCATGAAAGGCTGGGGGTGGTGTCTAATGGCTGTAATCTCAGCACTTTGGGAGGCTGAGGAGGGAGAATGGCTTGAGGTCAAGAGTTTGAGATCAGCCTGGGCAACATAGTGAGACCCTGTTTCTATTTAAAAAAAAAAAAATTGGAAAAAGCCACGAAAGTCATCAAGTCCAAAACAACAAATTTCTTCAGGAGAAAACTGTGTCCAGATGTTGTGCATGACTTCACAGGATTTACAACAGAGTCAAATCAAGGAAATTACAAAAGAGGTTGCAGATATGGATCCTGGAGAAATTCCAGAGCTAACAGACACATCATCAGAGGAATAAACAGAAGAAGACATGACGGAGATGCGTTCTTCCCCAACCAGTGCCAGACAATAGGAAGAAGACATAGAAGAAGCAGAGCCAGGAAACAAATTGACATTAGACAATCTGGATGAAGGGTTCCAATTATTCAAGACTGCTTTTGACTTCTTTTACAACATGAACCATTCTATGATACAGGCAATAGAACTAAAGCAAATGGTGGAGAAAGACTGGTACCATACAGAAACATTTTCAGAGAAATAAAAACGTAAAAAATGTTAGACAGAAATTATGATGGATTACCACAAAGTTAGTTATACCAAGTGTGCCTGCTTCTCCTGCCTCCCCTTTCCACCTCCTCCACCTCTTCTGCCTCTGCCATCCTTAGACAGCAAGACCAACCCCTCCCTGTCCTCCTTCCTCTACCTCAGCCTACTCAACATGAAGATGATGAAGAAGATCTTTATGACCCACTTCCACTTAATGAATAGTAAATATATTTCTCTTCCTTATGGTTCTCTTAATAACATTTTCTTTCCTCTAGCTACCTTTATTGTAAGAGTATAGTATATAATACATATATAAAATATGGGTTAATCAACTGTTTATGTTATCAGCAAAGCTTCTGGGTCAGGCACAGTGGCTCATGCCTATAATCCCAGCACTTGGGAGGCCAAGGCAGGTGGATCACTTGAAGTCAGGAGTTCAAGACTAGCCTGGTCAATATAGTGAAACCCCATTTCTACTAAAAATACAAAAATTAGCCGGGTGTGGTGGCAGGCGCCTGTAATCTCAGCTACTTGGAAGGCTACGGTACAAGAATCGTTTGAACCTGGAAGGCGGAGGTGGCAGTGTGCCACTGCACTCCAGCCTGGGAGACAGAATGAGACTCTGTCTCAAAAAAAAAAAAAAAAAAAAGAGGTAAAGCTTCTGGTCAATAGTCAGCTATTAGCAGTTAAGTTTTGAAGAGTCAAAACACGCAAATTTTCAACTACACAGGGGGCCAGTGCCTCTAACTTGGGTGTTAAGAGTCACATGTAGACAGAAAAAGAGTAAAGAGAGAATATTTAAACACTACCAACATACTTAACTTCTAAAAGCTATTTATAGAAAACAACTCAACAACAGCAGAACACATTCTTTTCAAATGCACACAGAGCATTCAACAAGATAGACTGTAGAATGGACCATAAAGCAAATCTCAATAAATTTAAAAGGACTGTAATCACACCGAGTATATTTTCTGACCATCAGGGAATTAAATATGCAATTAGTAACAAAAATATATCTTGAAAATCCCCAAATAATGGAAATGAAACACATTTCTAAATATCACAAGAGAAATGAGAAAATATTTTGAACTGAATGAAAATGAAAACAGAACCTACCAAAATTTGTGAGATGTTGTTGGTACAGGAAAAATTTACAGCTCTAACTTTTCATATTAGAAAATAAGATCTAAAATCAATGACCTAAATTTCTACCTTATGAAATTAGAAAAAGAGCAAATTAAATCAAAGCAAACAGAAGGAAATAATACAGATAACCATATGAATCAATGTAAAGGAAAAATAACAGGGTGGTCATGGTGGCTCACACCTATAATCCCAGCACCTTGAGAGGCTGAGGTGGGTGGATCACCTGAACTCAGGAGTTTGAGACCACCCTAAGCAACATGGCAAAACTCAGTCTCTACAAAAAATACAAAAATTAGCCCGGGTGTGGTGGCAGAAGCCTGTAGTCCCAGATACTCAGGAGGCTGAAGCCAGAGGATCACTTGAGCCTGGGAAGTGGAGGCTGCAGTGAGCAGAGATTGCGCCACTGCACTCCAGCCTGGGTGACGAAGTGAGATCCTGTCTTAAAAAGAAAACAAAAGAAAAATAACAGAAAACCAATGAATCTAAAAGTTAATTCTTTGAAAGATTAATAAAACTGACAAACCTCTAACCAGACTGATAAGGAACAGAAGAGAAAAGACACACATTACTCATATCATGAATTTGAGAGGGCATCACTATAAATCCTATAGGGATTTCAAGGAATAGGGAGAATTTTATGAACAAATTATGCCAATAAATTCAACAACCTATATAAATGAATAACTTCCTTGAAGACACAAATGATTAAAACTGGTTGAGGAACCAGTAGTAAACTTGACTATTCCTAAATCTACTAAAGAAATTCAACTAACAATTAAAATGTTTTCCACAGAAGTACACTGATACATGCATTTTACTTTGAAACACATAAAAAAAGATGGATTGATGGATGGAGATCTATCCTATGCGTCATACATGTGATAAAGCAAGTATAGTGAAATGTAAATAACAGAATTTAGGTGAGGGTTATGTGGATATTCACCATATAATTTTTTCCAACTTTACTGTATGTTTGAAATTTTCCCTAATAAAATATTGGGTATAAATTCTTCCCGCAAAGAAAACTATAGGTCCAGATGACTTCACTGGTTAATGCTACTAAACATTAAGCAAGAAATAAGACCAATCCTACACAAACTTTTATTTTTTTTTTTTTGAGACGGAGTCTCACTCTGTCGCCCAGGCTGGAGTGCAGTGGCCAGATCTCGGCTCACTGCAAGCTCCGCCTCCCGGGCTCCCGCCATTCTCCTGCCTCAGCCTCCCGAGTAGCTGGGACTACAGGCGCCGCCACCTTGCCTGGCTAGTGTTTTTTGTATTTTTTTAGTAGAGACGGGGTTTCACCGGGTTAGCCAGGATGGTCTCGATCTCCTGACCTCATGATCCGCCCGTCTCGGCCTCCCAAAGTGCTGGGATTACAGGCTTGAGCCACCGCACCCGGCCCGCAAACTTTTTTTAAAAATAGGGGAGGAAGGAATACTCCCTAACTCATTTTTTAAGAGTAATACTACTGTAATACCCAAACCAAACAAAGACATCACAAGAGAACAATGAACTAATAATATCCCTCCATAAACACTGATACAAAAATAGCTTAAAAATATTAGCAGCTCAAATTCTGTAATATTTAAAATAAATACTATATCATGATCAAGACAAGTTTATCTCAGAAATATAAGGTTGGATTAATATTCAAAAATCAGTTACCGGCTGGGCATAGTGGCTCACACCTGTAATCCCAGCACTTTGGGAAGCCAAGGTGGGTGGATCGCCTGAGGTCAGGAGTTTGAGACCAGCCTGGCCAACATGGTGAAACCCCATCTCTACTAAAAATAGAAGGAGGTTGCAGTAAGCCAAGATAGTGCCACTGTACTCTAGCCTGAGCGACAGAGTGAGACTCTGTCTCAAAATAAATAAATAAATAAATAAATAAAAAATAAGCTACCATATTAACACAATAAAGGAGAAAATCCACACGACCATCTCAACAACTGTAGAAACAGCATTGGCAAAATGGCACATCCATTCATAATAAAACCTCTCAGCAAATCTGGTATAGAAGGGAACTTCCTCAACCTAATATTGGGAATCTATGAAAACTCACAGCTAAGTTATGCTTAATGGTGAAAGAGCAACTGTTTCCCCTTAAGATCTGGCAAGGACATCTATCTATTCTCACTAGTTCAATATTGTGCTGGTGATCGCAGCCAGTGAAATAAGATAAGAAAAAGAAATAAAAGGCATATGGATTTGAAAAAAAGAAGTAAACGTGAATTTATTCATACACAACATGACTATGAGCACAGAACATTTTAAAGATTCTAACAACTAATGGCCAGGTGAGGTGGCTCATGCCTGTAATCCCAGCACTTTGGTAGGCAGGGGCAGGCGGATTGCTTGAGTCCACAAGTTTGAGACCAGCCTGGGCAACATGGCAAAAACCCATCTCTAAAAAATACAAAAGTTAGGTGGGTATGGTGGCAGCTGGTAGCCTGTAGTCCCAGCTACTTAGGAGGCTGAAGTGGGAGGATCACCTGAGCCTGACGAGACTGAGACTGCAGTGAGCTGTGATCATGCTACTGTACTCTAGCCTGGATGACAGAGTAAGACCCTGTCTCAAAAAAACTCAAACAACAAACAAACAAACAAAAAACCCAAAAACCTAATAAATAAGTTTATCAAGGATGCAGAAAAAAAGTCAATTAAAAAACAAGTATATTTCCATAAACTGGCAACAAACTATTGGAAATTGAAATTTAAAATACCACTTACATGACATAAAAATGAAATATTTAGGGATAAATTGAGCAAAATAGGCATAAAACAAGTACACTATGAAACACTGATGAAAAATTTTAACAGATCTAAATAAACAGAGAGGTATATTATGTTTTCTCCATTATGGATATGAAAACAGTATTACTGAAGTATCAATTCTCTCCCAAGTCATCTATAGAGTTAATGCAATTCTAATCAAAATCTCACCAGTCTTTTGTAGAAACAAACAAGCTAATTTTATACAGAAATGGAAAGGACCTAGAATATTCAAAAACATTTTATAAAAAAACAAAATTAGAGGGTTAGCTGATTTCAAGATTTATTATAGACCTACAATAATCAAGACATGGTAGACCATATATTTAGACATACAGACCAATGGAACACAACTGACAGTCCAGAAATAAACTGCACATACATGTTCAATTGATTTTTTTTTTATAATACGCCAAGGTATCTCAATGGAGAAAGAGTAGTCTTTTCAACAAATGGCAATATAATTGAATATTTGGCAGGGGGGAAAGAACATTTACCACACACCATAAAAAAGACTAACTTGAAATGAATCACAGAACTAAATGTAAAAGCCAGAATTATAAAACTTACAGAAGAAAATACAACGAGGCCGGGTACAGTGGCTCATGCTTGTAATCCCAGCACTTTGGGAGGCTGAGGTGGGTGGATCACTTGAGGCCAGGAGTTCAAGACCAGCCTGGCCAACATGGTGAAACTCTGTTTCTACTAAATATACAAAAATTAGCTGGGTGTGGTAGTGCACGCTTGTAATCCCAGCTGCTCAGGAGGCTGAGGCATGAGAATCACTTGAACCCAGAGGCAGAGGTTGCAGTGAGCCGAGAATGTGCCATTGCACTCCAGCATGGGTGACAGAGCAAGACTGTCTCAAAAAAAAAAAAAAAAAGAAAGAAAGAAAGTACAATGAACATTTTTGCAACCAGGAGTAGGCAGAGATTTACTAAATAAAACACAAAAGCATGACTCCTTTAAAAAGTAAATTAATCTTCATGAATATCTACTTAAGTTAAAATTGATCTTAAAAATATCTAGTCTTTGAAAGACATCATTGAGAATATGCAAAGAAAAAAGGCAAACTACTGACTTGGAGAAAATATTTACTCTGTGTGTGTGTGTGTGTGTGTGTGTGTGTGTGTGTCCAACAACCTGCATCAGAAATATACAAAAACTCATAAATAATACAACTTCAGAAAAGAGGAACAACCAAATTTTAAAAATAGGTAAATGATCTGGACACTTCACAAAGGAAGATCTATAATGGCCACATAAAAAACTGCTCTAGCCAAGCATGGTGGCTCATGCCCGTAATCCCAGCACTTTGGAAGGCCAAGGCGGGTGGATCACCTGAGGTGAGGAGTTCAAGACCAGCCTGACCAATATGGTGAAAACTCATCTCTACTAAAAATACAAAAATTAGCTGGGCATGGTGGCACGCGCCTGTAGTCCCAGCTAACTCCGGAGGCTGAAGCGGGAGAATCGCTTGAACCTGCTCTAGTCATCATGCAGATTAAAACTAATAATATTAAAAAGCTGTAATAAGTGGCTGCGCATGGTGGCTCATGCCTGTAATCCCAGCATTCTGGGAGGCCAAGGCATGCAGATCATCTGAGGTCAGGAGTTCGAGACCAGCCTGGCCAACATGGTGAATCCCTGTCTCTACTAAAAAGACAAAAATTGGCCAGGAGGGGTGGTAGATGCCTGTAATCCCAGCTACTCGGGAGGCTTAGACAGGAGAATTGCTTGAACCCAGGAAGCGGAGGTTGCAGTGAGTCGAGATCACGCCACTGCACTCCAGCACGTGCAACACAAGCAAGACTCTGTCTCAAAAAAGAAAAAAAAAAGCTGTAATAAGTATACTACATATCCAATGGCTAAAATTAAAGACTCATAATTCCCAGTGTGGCAAGGACATGCTGTAGTTGGAACTTTTGTTATGTTTGTTGGTTGGAATGAGAAATGGTACAACCACTTTTGAAAACAGCATGGCAGGCCGGGCACAGTGGCTCACACCTATAATCCCAGCACTTTGGGAGGCCGAGGTGGGCGGATCATGAGGTAAGGAGTTCGAGACCAGCCTGACCAACATAGTGAAACCCCATCTCTACTAAAAATACAAAAAAAAAAAAAAAAATTAGCCGGGTGTGGTAGCGCGCACCTGTAATCCCAGCTACTCAGGAGGCTGAGGCAGGAGAATCGCTTGAACCCAGGAGGCAGAGGTTGCAGTGAGCCGAGATCACGCCACTGCACTGCAGCCTGAGGGACAGAGAAAGACTGTCAAAACAAAAACAAAAACAAAAAAACAGCGTGGCAGTTTCTTTATTACTTTCAACGTATTTATTGAGATATAGTTTATATACCATAAAATTCATTCATTTAAAGTGTACAATTCAATGGTTTTAGTATATTCACATAGTTGTGCAACTATTACTATGATCTAAGTTTAAAACACTTTTATCAACCCAAAAAGAAATCCCATACTCATTAGCAGTCCCTCCCCACCCTGCTCCCCACCCGTAGCCCAAGCAACCACTAATCTACTTTCTGTCTCTATCGATTTTCTGGGCAATTCAAATAAAACAAATCACATAATATGTGGTCTTTTGTGGCCGTCTCTTTCACTTATCATAATGTTTTTGAGAGTCATCCATGTTGTAACATGTATCAGTACTTCCTTCCTTTTTTATGGCTGAATAATATTCCATGGCATGAATGAATCACACTTTGTTTATTCATTCAACTGCTGATGGACATTTAGGTTGTTTCTAGTTTTTGGTCATCCTAAATAATGCTGCTATGAACATCTGTGTACAGATCTTTGGGTGGATATATATTTTCATTTCTCTTGAGTAAACACCCAAGGAGTGTCACAATGTGTATGAATCTCAGAAAGAAGACATAAAACAGTACATATTGCATGAGTTTATTTATATAAAATTTTTTAAAAGACAGGTCTACTCTATAGTAAAAATAATCGTATCAGCGGTTGTCTATGGCCCAGACTTGGGTGAGGACTGACTGCAAAGTGATATAAGAGAACATTTTTTGGGTGATGGAAATGTTCTACATCTTGATTGTGGTGGTGGTTACATAAACATATTTTATTATATATTAATTATACCTCAATAAAGTTAAATTTAAAAGTCCAGCAAATCAGGACTAGTCAAAAAAAAATGTATGGCCATGGACAGTAAGCTTGTGTCATTTTCGGTCTGGATATTCCATTTTGGGTTGGAACAAGAAAGATTCAGGCTGATACATCAGAAACTCTAAGCTAAGAGTTAGTATTTCAACAATGCTAATGAATCCTCCCATTGTGCTCTTCCCCGGCACCCCTGAAGAACTCCACAACCCTCCCTGACAAATTAAACTGACTCCAGGCAGCAAAAAACAGTACCCGGAACTATTCTCAGCTGGGGACTAGCTATAGGAAGG
The DNA here is from genome assembly GCF_001698545.2 of Rhinopithecus bieti. Taxonomy (NCBI): domain Eukaryota; kingdom Metazoa; phylum Chordata; class Mammalia; order Primates; family Cercopithecidae; genus Rhinopithecus; species Rhinopithecus bieti. Next base: position 5,664,445 of record NW_016814655.1, on the reverse strand, counting down.
ATTTTTAGTGGGTGTAATTACCTGGGCTTTCTAACAAACTCAATATTTGCTAAGCTAAGGAGCTTCTGGGGTCCTGCCATTACTAAGGACACCTAATGAGGGTTCTGCTTTTGCCTTTTTTATGAAACTGAGACAAGAAGGAGAGATACTACATGATCATGGCTCTGCTTGTGGCAACTCACTTTGAATAAGGGTCATGTCATCAGCCAATAGTTTATGGATCTGCAGAGAGACAGTATTTCACTGGGGTTTCAAAGAGAACAGGGAGTTTTATCCGTCCTTCTTAGGCGTACAAAGGGTCAGGTGGGACTGCTATGAAGACTCCGTTCATATACATCAGCTGAGAGAGGTCTAAGGCGAGCACACAGGCAAAGATCTAAAACGAAAGTAGTGATCCTGATACATATTCCATGAAGGCCTCAAGGGCAGGTATGGTTTTTGCATTTTTTTAGCCCCTGACTTGGCATAGAGTACATACTTCTGTACTTCTGCATGGAAGAAAATAAATCTGGGGAACATTAAGCCAGGGCAACCCTTCTCTGCCTTACTGCACTAAAGACACTTAGAAGCTGAGAATTCTTAGACCAAAGCAGGTCCTGAGAGCTTCCTTTGGAGGCAAGAATTGGTTCTTTTTTTCCACAACACTTCAGTAGCCCAAAGTGACTGGGGGGAAAAAAACAGCTAAAAGCATAGGAACTACAGTAGAACACTGTAACAAAACCACAGACCTCATCAAGTGAGCATCCCTCCCTCCACTGGGTGCTTATAGTGACTTTCTATCCAAGATAATCTGAATTTCTCTCCAGAGTACAAACATTCAATATAATTATTTGGAAAATGATCGAAAAGGCAGACACAAATCTCTTAGACTACAGAAAGTTGTTCTGCCTTTTAAAAGGTAACTGTTCCCTGTATACAGTCACCCTGTATATAACAGGCAGAAGGTTTTTCCCCCCTTTCTATTTTCATTTCCTATACTTCAGGACCAAACCCAGTTTCAGACCCAATTTAAGCTGGCCAGTTCTCCCAGTCCATCCATGCCTTTCAAACTTGCTACCAAAGAGCTCTACACTGCCCTCAGATTTATTGATCTGACAGGTTGACTCTGCCCTTCAGCAAGGTGAACCAGATAATGAACCTCACAGTGGGTGATTAGTGAGAGGCCATCAGTTGGTTAAAGGAGTGGTGACACGACTTTCTTTAATTTCCCTGGGCAGTCACCCCCACCTCCCTGACTTTATTTGGTTGAAGCCCTAGACACCACTTATGAAGTTTTTTTCTTTTTTTCACTAATTACAGATCCAACACACACAGGTCCTTACCTTGCACAAGCAAGGCATCCAATCACACTAATGGGACTGGGGAAACATGATACACAAATATCACATTAGAACTTCTCTTCTGGCCGGGCGCACTGGTTCCCGCCTGTAATCCCAGCATTTTGGGAGGCCGAGGTGGGTGGATCACGAGGTCAGGAGATGGAGACCATCTGGCCTCAAAAAAAAAAAGTTGTTTTTTTTTTTTTTTTTGAGATGGAGTCTCGCTCTGTTGCCAGGCTGGAGTGCAGTGGTGCAATCTCCGCTCACTGCAACCTCCGCCTCCCGGGTTCACGCCATTCTCCTGCTCAGCCTCCCGAGTAGCTGGGACTACAGGCGCCCGCCACCACGCCTGGCTGATTTTTTTGTATTTTTAGTAGAGCTGGGGTTTCACCGTATTGACCAGAATGGTCTCGATCTCCTGACCTCGTGATCCGCCCACCTCGGCCTCCCAAAGTGCTGGGATTACAGGCGTGAGCCACTGCGCCGGGCCAAAAGAGAACTTCTTTTCCATGGCTTGTTGCATGCAGGGCACTCTCCCTAGCTCCAACCAAGAGGCTGACATCTCTGTCCTCCCCACCTGAAATTTCTTTTCTTGGAAACATCACATCTAAGAAAGGGAGAGTGAAAACATTGTCTCTGTTCCTAACTCACTGGTAATTCAACATGGGATCTCTGTCTCTTTGCCAGACCTCACTTATTTATCCCTCCCAAACAGAATCTTTTAACAGAAATCCCATCTGTGGGCTATGCAAAGCTTCCTTTCTAACTGGGTGGGTCATTTTGAAGACCACAACATCTTTTCAACAAGATCACTATAAAAAGTCAAAATGCTGTTATGGTACTTAGGAAAAACATTTCCAATCAACACAGTTCATAACAGAGATACAAGTTTGCATAATGACACATTTGGCCTCTGATGTTACCACAGTGACAAACCATGTTTTTCCAAGCACATCTTAAAGGGTTTTGAGCCACTTCCTGAGGGAAGATGTTGCAGTGGAAACAAAAAGAACTTCCCAAAGATCTACTGGAAAAAAGGTGACTAAAAAACAACTGAAGTGGGAATTCCTACCTGAACACTCTCACTAGTAACCAGGATAAAGGATACTTCTTGGGTTAAACTAAGAAAGAAAGGACTACTGTCTCAGTAACCTCTTCAAAAGCTGACTACTGGCCAGGTACGGTTGCTCACACCTGTAATCCTGGCATTTGGATAGGCTGAGGTGGGAGGATCACTTGAGCCCAGGAGTACATGACCAACCTGGGCAACATAAGGAGACGTGGTCTCTACAAAAAAATTTAAAAGTTAGCAGGGTGTGGTGGCGCACACCTGTAGTCCCAACTACTCAGCTGGGACTGGCAACACAGTGAGACCCCATCTCTACCAAAAAAAAAAAAAAAAAAAAAAA
>NW_016814655.1:5657871-5660735 GCF_001698545.2 Rhinopithecus bieti | reverse complement strand
TGAGATGGAGTCTCGCTCTGTTGCCAGGCTGGAGTGCAGTGGTGCAATCTCCGCTCACTGCAACCTCCGCCTCCCGGGTTCACGCCATTCTCCTGCTCAGCCTCCCGAGTAGCTGGGACTACAGGCGCCCGCCACCACGCCTGGCTGATTTTTTTGTATTTTTAGTAGAGCTGGGGTTTCACCGTATTGACCAGAATGGTCTCGATCTCCTGACCTCGTGATCCGCCCACCTCGGCCTCCCAAAGTGCTGGGATTACAGGCGTGAGCCACTGCGCCGGGCCAAAAGAGAACTTCTTTTCCATGGCTTGTTGCATGCAGGGCACTCTCCCTAGCTCCAACCAAGAGGCTGACATCTCTGTCCTCCCCACCTGAAATTTCTTTTCTTGGAAACATCACATCTAAGAAAGGGAGAGTGAAAACATTGTCTCTGTTCCTAACTCACTGGTAATTCAACATGGGATCTCTGTCTCTTTGCCAGACCTCACTTATTTATCCCTCCCAAACAGAATCTTTTAACAGAAATCCCATCTGTGGGCTATGCAAAGCTTCCTTTCTAACTGGGTGGGTCATTTTGAAGACCACAACATCTTTTCAACAAGATCACTATAAAAGTCAAAATGCTGTTATGGTACTTAGGAAAACATTTCCAATCAACACAGTTCATAACAGAGATACAAGTTTGCATAATGACACATTTGGCCTCTGATGTTACCACAGTGACAAACCATGTTTTCCAAGCACATCTTAAAGGGTTTTGAGCCACTTCCTGAGGGAAGATGTTGCAGTGGAAACAAAAGAACTTCCCAAAGATCTACTGGAAAAAAGGTGACTAAAAAACAACTGAAGTGGGAATTCCTACCTGAACACTCTCACTAGTAACCAGGATAAAGGATACTTCTTGGGTTAAACTAAGAAAGAAAGGACTACTGTCTCAGTAACCTCTTCAAAAGCTGACTACTGGCCAGGTACGGTTGCTCACACCTGTAATCCTGGCATTTGGATAGGCTGAGGTGGGAGGATCACTTGAGCCCAGGAGTACATGACCAACCTGGGCAACATAAGGAGACGTGGTCTCTACAAAAAAATTTAAAAGTTAGCAGGGTGTGGTGGCGCACACCTGTAGTCCCAACTACTCAGCTGGGACTGGCAACACAGTGAGACCCCATCTCTACCAAAAAAAAAAAAAAAAAAAAATAGCCAGACGTGGTAGCACATGCCTGTAGTCCCAGCTACTCAAGAGGCTGAGGCAGGAGGGCTGCTTGAGTCCAGGAGCTCGAGGTTGCAGTCAGCTATTAAGGAGGTGGAGATGGTAGGATCACTGGAGCCCAGGAGATTAAGGCTGCAGTGAGCCATGATCACACCACTGCAGTCCAACCTCGGATACAGAGTGAAATCCTGTCTCAAAAAAAACTTTTTTTAGGCTGGGCGCGGTGACTAATGCCTGTAATCCCAACACTTTGGGAGGCCGAGGAGGGCAGATCACGAGGTCAGGAGTTTGAGACCAGCCTGACCAACATGGTGAAACCCCGTCTCTACTGAAAATACAAAAATTAGCCGGGCGTGATGGCATGCGCCTGTAATCCCAGCTACTCAGGAAGCTGAGGCAGGAGAATCGCTTGAACCCGGGAGGTGGAGGTTGCAGTGAGCCGTGACTGTGCCACTGCACTCCAGCTTGGGCGACAGAGTGAGACTCTGTCTAAAAAAAAAAAAAAAAATTTTTTTTTTAAAGCTGACAATTACTAGGATTCCTACTACCTCCATCATTGTTCCTTCTATGCACTGCCAATGAAGCTTCACAGTTGCCTAAGACCAGAAGTTTATATGACAGTCATTTCAAAATCATACCTAATTGGAGAAAATGCTGACAGTGATAGAGATGAATAATAAGCCGAGCTCTTCTCTGCCAGTGACCTCTGCATTCATCCAGCTTGGCTGTGGGACATTAATTTTTAGTCTTTTTTTCTATAAACAAAATGGAATCACTATTTTAAAAACAATTAAAATTCAGTGTGCTGGCTGGGTGTGGTGGCCCATGCCTATAATCCCAGCACTTTGGGAGGCCAAGGCAGATGGATCATCTGAGGTCAGGAGTTCGAGACTAGCCTGGCCAACACGACAAAACCCTGTCTCTACTAAAAATACAAAATATTAGCCGGGTGTGGTAAGTGTGCCTGTAATTCCAACTACTCGGGAGGCTGAGGCAGGAGAATTGCTAGAACCCAGGAGGTAGAGGTTGCAGTGAGCAGAGATCGCGCCACTGCCCTCTAGCCTGGGCAACAGAGTGAAACTCTGTTTCATAAATAAATAAATATTCCTTGTGCTACCTTTTAGATCCTGAACCACATATTATCTACTAAAATAAGTAAGTAAAAATATTTGAGGTAGGGCATCGTGTCATGCCTGTATTCCAAGTGCTTTGGGGGGCAAAGCAAAAGAATTGTTGAAACCAAAAGTTTGAGACCAGCCTAGCCTGGGCAACATAGTAAGACCCCATCTCTACCAAAAAAAAAAAAAATAGCCAGACATGGTAGCACATGCCTGTAGTCCCAGCTACTCGAGAGGCTGAGGTAGGAGGACTGCTTGAGTCCACGAGTTCGAGGTTGCAGTGAGCTAGAATCATGCCACTGCACTCCAGCCTGGGTGACTGAGAGAAACTGAATATCTAAAAAAAAAAAAAAGGAAAAGGAAAAAAAAAAGTTGGCTGTGTATGGTGACTCATGCCTGTTAATCCCAGCATTTTGAGAGGCTGAGGCAGGAGGATAGCTTGAGCCCAGGAGTTGGAGCCTGCAGTGAGCTATAAGTGTGTCATTCATTGCACTCCAGCCTGTATGACAGAACAAGATCTTTTTTTTTTTTTTTTTTTT
>NW_016814655.1:5634098-5657568 GCF_001698545.2 Rhinopithecus bieti | reverse complement strand
TTTTTGAGACGGAGTCTCGTTCTGTCACCCAAGCTGGAGTGCACTGGCCAGATCTCAGCTCCGCCTCCCGGGTTCACGCCATTCTCCTGCCTCAGCCTCCCCGAGTAGCTGGGACTACAGGCGACCGCCACCTCGCCCGGCTAGTTTTTTGTATTTTTTAGTAGAGACGGGGTTTCACAGTGTTAGCCAGGATGGTCTCGATCTCCTGACCTTGTGATCCGCCCGCCTCGGCCTCCCAAAGTGCTGGGATTACAGGCTTGAGCCACCGCGCCCGGCAGAACAAGATCTTGTCTCTAAAAATTAAAAAAAAAATTAAGTCATCGTGTCCCTGTAGTGTGTAGAAGCTTTATTTCTCATAGGGACTTTTCTGAGGCACTTGATTGGAATAAAGAGTCTCTTCTATCATTTATAAAGTTACCATACTGTGCCAGACTGTGCCAGGATCTTCTACTTACACATTTCTGCCTGACCGGAAGGCACAGTCCACAGACCCCTCGTTAGTGCTTTTTGTCCTCAACTGAATGGGCCCTTCCCTGTCTAGGACCTTCCCCGTCTAGGATCTTCCCCCATCCCCCGGGAATAAGCCATTATCTTTACTCTCCTTCCTTCTTTCTCCACTTTCCTATACTTTTTCCTTCAGAATATCTGACACACTCAGGTTGTCACATATGCCCCAGCCTGATAAAACTGAAAAAGCCCAGGCTTTGGAGTCAGACAGACCTAGGTTCACTTTATGGCTTTACCACTAATAGCTGTGCGACCCTGAACAAATTACTTAGTTTCTTTAGTTTCCTCATCTATAAAATGATAACCACATCTACCCCAAATAATTTACATAAGATTTTTTTTTTTTTTTTTTTAAGACAGAGTTTCACTCTTGTTGCCCAGGCTGGAGTGCAACGGAGTGATCTCGGCTCACTGCAACCTCTGCCTCCTGGGTTCAAGCAATTCTCCTGCCTCAGCCTCCCGAGTCGCTGGGATTACAGGTGCCCACCACCATGCCTTGCTAATTTTTTTGTATTTTTAGTAGAGACAGGGTTTCACCATGCTGGCCAGGTTGGTATCAAATTCTTGGCCTCAGCTGATCTGCCTGCCTCAGCCTCCAAAAGTGCTGGGATTACAGGCATGAACCACCATGCCCGATCTAGGATATAAGAATTAAGTAAATAACCCACATAAAACTGTGCAGCTCAAAAACTACTAGTTGTTCCTTTCCTTTTATCTATTTGCATGTATTTTAAATCTGAAACACATTCTCTCCTATCTAGGGCCTCTGGCAGTGCAGCTTATCTCCTGGTCCACGGAAGACAGTGGTCATCCTAGCAGCACATCATTGTTCAGCTGACCCTCTCATGTGGGCCTTCTCAAGATGCCCTATATAACATAAAGATGATTACTGAGGATAAGCAGCTTGTAAAACTCCACCTCATCCCCACTTCTGACATATCTTTCCGGCAGTAGTGACTCCGGTGAACAACTCATATCAAACATTTTTCTGCAAACAGGTCAACTGAAATGCCAGAATCTAAACAGAGGCAACGAAGAAGGCGGGGTCGGATGGCCAGCACTGGTGTCACATGCTCACACTTGAGAGTTCGCAAAGCAACCATCATTCATGGCTTATAGGGAGGCAGTGAAAGACTACAATACAGGCTGTTGTAGAAAAACATGATGCCAAGTACAGAAAACTGAGTTATGGCTGTTGTGGGAGTCTTACATCTCAGCTCTCCAGCACATGTCTCTGCCAAGGTTGCCTTGTGTGATGGTTCAGGTCCTGTTCTAAGATGAGAAAACACCACAGGAGTTCTCAATGTGGGCTGCTTGGAGAGGCCTCAGTTACCCTATTTGAGATCCAAAGCTTCCCCGGGGAAAACTTTTACTTAGGTGGCTCCCATGGGGAAAGTGGGTCACATTCACTTCCTGCTCAGAAAACTCTGCCACACAGCTTTACAACCCCCTTCTCTCAGTCTTCCTCAACAACCCATGGTGTGCTGGAGATGGCTCATACAGAGGCTTGTGAGTTGACTGTTAAATTTCAAAAATGGTGAGAGCCAGCTGGCTTCACATTAGTAGCCATGGTGGGAGCATTCACACCGAACACTACAAATCAGCCTCCCTCCCACCACTCACAGCTTCACAACCCCAGTCCCCAAGCAATTGTTAAACATTTACTAGTACACCAAGGACCAACGACTCTCAAGCTGAAGTATCAGGCTCCATTTTCCTCATAAGTCTTTGTGTTCTCTGGCCCTTTCCCCAAGATCTTTCTGTTCTTCTCCGGGCTGTTCTCATGTAATGGATGCCACCCAGGGCCCCTAACAATGTTGTTCCCCACAAACTGGGGTTCTCCTCTTATGAGTGCTTCAATCCTCTCTGGGAAAGTGAAGCTAGGCACCATTTGTATTTCTAAAGAGCCAGCAGTTATTTGTAATGACTCTTAGGATCAGGAGAAAACAAAAATGGTTTAGCAAGATTACCAATAGATGGAAATAAGAAAATATTTGGCAGCTTCTAACATAACCTTCACTCATTCAGATATAAAGCATGTTATTTCCTTAATTTTCTTTAACCTACTCCCACAAATGAATAATCTGTTTTGTCATAATACTTTTGAAGATATGTCTTATATTATACAACATTATACAGGTCTCCTCTGAATCCAAAATGCAAAGCCCTAGTTACAGCAGAGACTTAAACTTAGGAATCTGGTTACACCATCCTATGGCCCTGTGACATATGCGGGTACCAGCAGAACACCTTTCTGCTCTTCCCAGAAAATTTCTAAATTTACACGTAGAGAGATTTTAAGCAAGCTCCTGGGTCACTTGGTTGAAAAGAACACCAACTTCAAGATAAGTGTGCCCACTCTTAAAAATAAAAAGCAGGCTGGTGGTTACCAGGGCAGCTGAGGGTTGGGGGGAAGTTGTTCAATTCTGCAAGATGAAAAAGTTATCGAGATCTGTGGCACAACAATGGACATGTTGTTAAGTGTACTATACCATACACTTAACACAATTAAAATGGTTAAGTATTGAAAGATGTGGGTTTTTTTAACTGCAATTTTAAAAAAAGATAGATTTACCCAGTAGGCCTCATCATATGTCTAGCATTGAGGCTAGCTCATACCAGGCCCCTAATAAATGCTTGTGAATGGAACCAAAGGCAGTACACTTAGGACAGGGATGAGAGTCAGTGCAATAGGGATGATGGAGACTGCAATTAAATGACTGACTTGTATTTTAAATCATCCAGTCTCTGGGTGTTCTGTGACCCAAGGACATGACTTGCTAGAACTATTTTCTATTCTTTCCATCTTTTTCAGATCCTGGTTTTTTTTTTTTTTTTTTGAGATGGAGTCTCGCTCTGTCGCCCAGGCTGGAGTGCAGTGGCCGGATCTCAGCTCACTGCAAGCTCTGCCTCCCGGGTTTACGCCATTCTCCTGCCTCAGCCTCCCAAGTGGCTGGGACTACAGGCGCCCACCACCTCGCCCAGCTAGTTTTTTATATTTTTTAGTAGAGACGGGGTTTCACCGGGTTAGCCAGGATGGTCTCGATCTCCTGACCTCGTGATCCACCCGTCTCGGCCTCCCAAAGTGCTGGGATTACAGGCTTGAGCCACCGCGCCCAGCCCTCAAAGAAGGTTTTGCTTTGAACCCTAAATTGCCACTGCGTTTGCTAGATATTCAGGGCTCTAGAGAATCTTCTGTAAAGGTCTGCTATGAAGCCCTCTCTTGCCTATAAGGAAATTAGAGCAGATATAAATCACCACGTCATAGCATTTGTAAACCAACCCAAATGGTGAATAGCCTAAAAGGAGCTCAAGATCTTCAATGAGCATTTTCAAAGGTCTGATGGCTTTGGAGCAAAAAAAGTATGAGGTACTTTTTTTTCCCTCCCCACTGAGATGGAGTCTTGCTCTGTCGCCCAGGCTGAAGTGCTGTGGCACGATCTCAGCTCACTGCAATCTCTGCCTCTCGGGTTCAAGCAATTCTTCTGTCTCAGCCTCCTGAGTAGCTGAGATTACAAGCACATGCCACCATGCCCAGCTAATTTTTGTATTTTTAGTAGAGACGGGGTTTCACTGTGGCCAGCTGATCTTAAACTCCTGACCTCGTGATCTGCCCGCCTTGGCCACCCAAAGTGCTGGGATTACAGGCATGAGCCACCGTGCCCGGCCTAGTATGAGGTACTTTTCAAAGTAGCTAAGCTAGTGATTCTTAAAATGTTGTAAAAGGGAAGTCAAAGTCCGGTTGAGGATCTTAGGAAAGATGAACCCTCTTCAATAATAATAATTTTAAAAAGGACATATGCATAATTTCACACACAATTTCAGGGTGTGTACTAACTCTTTAAAGCCTATTTATTCTTGGACCTTAGGTTAAGCACCACCTGTGAATTAATATTATTCTAAGAAACTACATGGCAGACCTCTAGCACATACGTGGATGCATTTCTAATATGATGCAGCTGATAATATCAAAGTCTTTCTCCTAGTTTGAAAAGTAGGAATAGGGCTGGGTGCAGTGGCTCACACCTATAATGCCAGCACTTTGGGAGGACAAGATGGGAGGATCACTTAAGGCCAAGAGTGTGAGACCAGCCTGGGCAACACATTGAGACTCCTCTTTCCACAAAACTGAAAAAAATTTAGCGGGGCTTCTGTAGTCTTAGCTACTCAGGAGGCCAAGGCAGGAGGATCGCTTGAACCTAAGAGTTTGAGGTTACAGTAAGCAATGATCGCTCCATGCACTCCAGTCTGGGTGACAGAGCAAGACCTTGTCTCTAAAAAAAATAATAATAAAATAAAAGTAAGAAGAGAGGAGAGGGAGTATCTAAGAGTGTCAGATAGGACAGGATAGGCAGAAGAACCTCCCTGGAGAGCTCTTCCATTTCAGCATACTTCTGTGAAGGTAGCAGCATTGCCTCACCAAGACAGGATATCCTCAAAGCATCCAAACCCAAGAATTAGCCCGGAGGTAAGAGTTTCTCTTAAACACCTGCAATCTACATTTATTTAGTACAGACAAAATGGTCACAGGGTTTATCTATGCAACACAAGTTGTATGACAACTATCCTCCTAGGGGAATGAAAATCAGAGTGCAGCCTGGTGCTCACGCCTATAATCCCAGCACTTTGGGAGGCAAAGGTGGGTGGATTGCCTGAGCCCAGCAGTTCGAGACTAGCCTGGACAACATAGTGAGACTCCATCTCTACAAAAAATTTAAAAAATTAGCCAGGCATGGTGGCATGCGCCTGTGGTCCTAGTTACTCAGGAGGATAAGATGGAAGGATCACCTGAACCCAGAAGGTCGAGGCTGTAGTGAGTTATGATCATGCCACTGCACTCCAGTCTGGGCAACAGATTGAGATCACACGCACACGCACCCGCCAAGCAAACAAAAAAGAAAATTAGGGTGCAGGCCACTAGTGAGGGACAAGCTGAAGACCAGAATTTCGGAAGGCTTACAAGGCTGACTGATGTGCTCAGGGTGCATTATTTGTAGTCCTCTTTAAAAGAGAAGAGAGCTAGAGGAGATGAACACAACTGGAAGCAGAGAGAAAGTAGCCTTAGGAATGGAAAGAATCAAAGTAGACTCAAAGTTCCTAATGTGTGAAACCATTAAGCTGGTATGCATTCTAAATCTTCCAGTCTGACCCCTCAGTTTCATCTTTTTGGGAATCCTTATTCCTTGATGATCAATTTTCCTGGACATATCAAATGATTCTACCAGGTAAGGATGCATGCTTACTAAGAAGCCACACTGGAGAGAGAAAGGAACTAAATCTCAGTTGAGCAGGGGACAAGGGGCCTGAGGGACAATTCTGAAAGGTGTCCTAGAAACAAGCCAAATCCAGTAGGGAATAAACTATGAGTAGTTTCATAGCTCTTAGAAAAGCAAGTTGTATCTTCTCCATAATCTTTATTCATAAAGATATGTTAAATACAAAAAGAGGTCAAAATGCCCTTACCTAATGCCATATATAAAAATTAACTCAAAATGGATTACATATCTAAACATAAAGAGCTAAAACTAAACTCTTAGAAGAAAACATAGGGGAAAAGCTTCATAACATTAGATTTGGCAATAACTTCTTGGACTTCTTGGATTTCTTGGATTTGACACCAAAAGCACAGGCAACAACAACAACAAACAGACAAACTGGACTTCACCAAAGTTTTAAAAGTCTTATGTGTAAAGGACACTAACAATAGAGTAAAAAGACAAACCACAGAATGGAATAGAGTATTTGGAGATCAGATATCTAAGGAGGAATTAACATCCAGAATATATAAAGAATTCCTAACAGTTAACAACAACAAAAAAATTCCCCAATTAAAAAATGTGCAAAGGACTTAAAAAGACATTTCTCCAAAGATGATATACAAATGGCTAATACGTACATGAAGAGATGCTCAATATATCATTAGGTAAATGCAAACTGAAACTATAATGAGACACCATGTCATACCCATTAGGCTGGCTATTAAAAAAAAAAAAAACAACCAGAAAACAAGTATTGGCAAGGATATGGAGAAATTGGATGTAAAATGGTACAGCCAATCTGAGAAACATTCTGGCAGTTCCTCAAAATGTTAAACATAGAATTATCCTGTGATCCAGCAATTCCACTTCTGAGTATATACACAAAAGAATTGAAAGCAGGGACTCCAACACATAGTTGTATGCCAGTGTTCAAAAGCAACATTATTCATAATAGCTGAAAGGTGGAGACAACCCAAATGTCCACCAATGGATGAATAAACAAAATGTATATACATGCAATGGAATATTATTCAGCCTTAAAAAGGAACAAAATTGTGGCACATGGTAGAATATGGATGAATCTTGAATACATGATGCTAAGTGAAATAAGCTAGTCACAGAAGTCCAAATACTGTATGATTCCATTAAAGTACCTAGAATAGTCAAATTCATAGAGACAGAGTAGAACAGTGGTTATCAGGGGCTCGGGTTAGGGGAAATGGGGAGTAACTGTTTAATGGATATAGAGTTTCAGTATGGAATGATGAAAAAGCCCTGGAGAGAAGGACATCAGAGATGGTTGCACAACAATGTGAATGTATTTAATGCCACTGAACTGTACATTTAAAAAGGGTTAAAATGGGCCGGCACAGTGGTTCACGCCTATAATCCCAGCACTTTGGGAGCCCGAGGCGGGTGGATCACCTGAGGTCAGGAGTTTGGGACCAACCTGGCCAACATGGTGAAACCCCATCTTCACTAAAAAGTACAAGAAATTAGCTGAGTGTGGTGGTGGGCACCTGTAATCCCAGCTACTATGGAGGCTGACGCAGGAGAATTGCTTGAACCCAAGAGGCAGAGGTTGCAGTGAGCTGAGATCACGCCATTGCACTCCAGCCTGGGTGACAAGGGCAAGACTCCGTCTCAAAAAAAAGGCGGGGGGGTTAAAATGGTAAATGTTATGTATATTCTATCACATATTAAAACAAAGAGGTAAAAATGAACAAGCTTCACAATTAACCCCAAACAAATACAACACCTGCATATATACCATAAAAATGCATACAGGCCGGGTGCAGTGGCTCACGCCTGTAATGCCAGCATTTTGGGAGGCTAAAGCAGGTGGCTCATTTGAGGTCAGGAGTTTGAGACCAGCCTGGCAAACATGGCGAAACTCTACTTAAACAAAAATCAGCTGGGTGTGGTGGCATGCACCTGTAATCCCAGCTACCTGGGAGGCTGAGGCAGGAGAATCACTTGAACCCAGGAGACAGAGGCTGCAGTGAGCCAGATAGTGCCACTGCACTCCAGTCTGTGTGACACAGTGAGACTCCATCTCAAAAACAAACAAAAAAGAATGATCCTTCAGTCACACTGAGGGTATTAACTGATTAAAAAGTTTATCATGAATGATGAAGCCAATGACAACAGAAAAATGTCATTTACCTTCTGGATGTCTGAAAAGAAACCCCAACGTGAAAGGCTGGGCTCTGTTTAATATGCAATAATGAATTGACAAGTATCACCTTGAAATGCCTCATACAGAGGCTAGAGTGTGTCTAGGGGTTGTCAGAATTCAAGAATTCACAAATCTCTTTGCCAGAAGAAAATGGCAGGCTGGGCAGGCAGACATAGCAAAGAGCCCTTTCTTCTCTGCTAACTTATTGAATGCTATAAATTTCATTTAACACCTATCCATGGTCTTTAGGTTTTATTTTAGCAGTACTTTAGAATCTATTGAGGATTAAGTTCTTGACTTTTTCTCTATTCAGTCTGCTATCAACAACTGCAGGGCCCTACTGCAATCCATAAAACTAGCTCTTTGAGAGGCCATGAATACTGTTAACATTAAGTGACATTCACATTAATGCTCATAAGTGAAGGGAGAGAAGTGCTCCAACACATGCTGGAGACTAACGAGGCAGTCAAATACATCTAATCTGATAGTGCTGAGAATAAACCAAGTGTACTGTAATGCTGTCATTTAGCACCCTTCAAAGTCAGTTAGGGAAGAGAAGCAACAACTATTTTGAGGGTGGCTCTCAAGAAGGTCCCAGAATAGTATCACCCTCCTCCAAACCACTAAGTGAAAAGGACTGTTAAAAGAGGTAATGAGTACACAAAGACTCAATGAGAGCAATGAATAAGATTATTCACCACTGATCCCCACTTACCTTAGCACCACAACTTATAGAAGGTATATAATAATAATGATAATTGGCCAGGCACTGTGGCTCACGCCTGTAATCCCAGCACTTTGGGAGGCCGCGGTGGGCGGATCACAAGGTCAGGAGATCGAGACCATCCTGGCTAACACGGTGAAACCCTGTCTCTACTAAAAATACAACAATTAGCCAGGCGTGGTGGTAGGCGCCTGTAGTCCCAGCTACTCGGGAGGCTGAAGCAGGAGAATGGCGTGAACCCAGGAGGTGGAGCTTGTAGTGAGCCGAGATCGCACCACTGCACTCCAGTCTGGGCGACAGAGCGAGACTCCGTCTCAACAACAACAACAACAACAAAAGATAATTATTATCATTATTATTATTTTGAGACAGGGTCTCACTGTCACCCAGGCTGGAGTGCAGTGGCATGATCACAGCTTACTGCAGCCTCAACCTCCCTGGGTTCACCTCAGCTCCCACCTCAGCCTCCCAAGTCGCTGGGACTACAGGTGCGCACCACCACGTCTGGCTAATTTTTCTCTCTTTTGTTTTTTGTTTTGTTTTGTTTTTGTAGAGACAGCTTCACCAAGTGGTACAGGGTGGTCTTGAATTCCTGGGCTCAAGCAATCTGCCACCTCAGCCTCCCAAAGTGCTGGGATTACAGGTGTGAGCCACTGCACCCAGCTGGTATACAATTATATATTGACCAAGTAAATCAATTTTGCTATCCCTTACCCATTCTCCTATGAAATCCCTCTCCACTGAAATCGCTTCATCTCTGGCCTGTGCACTCTTTTTGAGAGGCACTTTCATCATTTCATTTAACTTTGAAAGAAGTTGGAGGAGGCCGAGGACACGTGCTTGCTAATCATCCTTTCACAGACTGCCTTGTGTGCCAGAAAGGATTTTTATTATTGGTCTGTGGCAGCTACTGCTGGAGAAAGATTTCAGCTTGACCTTCCCAAGCTGCTGGGGGATGAATACTGCACGTGGCTGACACAGCAAATGTCTTCCTCTATTTTTTTTTTTTTTTTTTTTAAAAAAAAAAACAGCTTTTAGACTAACCAGAG
Organism: Rhinopithecus bieti; assembly: GCF_001698545.2. Classification (NCBI taxonomy): domain Eukaryota; kingdom Metazoa; phylum Chordata; class Mammalia; order Primates; family Cercopithecidae; genus Rhinopithecus; species Rhinopithecus bieti. The sequence continues at coordinate 5,647,851 of NW_016814655.1, read as the reverse complement.
TTCACTGTGGTAGGGAAGTCACCCCTTCTCTTACTGCATAAAACTCAAGATGTTGAATTATTTTGCATAAAAATGATATAGTAAAATTAATGTGAACCAGTCCAACAAGAAAATGGTAGCATCGCAAAGCACCTCACAGACAGCACAGCATCAAAGAACAGGACTCAGGATAGCGCCACAGGCAGAGAAGAAAAAAGGAAATAAAGGCCATTTATAAAAGCAGTTTTAAATGTGAGGATGGATTCTCACAGCTGGCCTCACAAAAGAGAACAAATATGTCAAAGGGAACAACTGACAGACTAATAGAGTCCTATCCATCTGGCTGAGAAAAGAGCCACCGGTGGGAATACTGAGAAGCTTGACTGTTAGGAAAAAGGCTTGCTTGGTGCTTCACTGGGAGAACTAAATAGCTTTGACGAACATTGAAACACATGGTCAAATCATAGCTAGCTGACTGGCTGTGCCAGCAAGAAGCTCAAACAAGGGTTACAAAGATGCACTGGCAAAAAGGGATAACAGGGCACATGTGGTCTTCCTACTGGCTTGGAGTCTATACCCTGGCCCCTCCAATCTGGGAGTAGGGTGAAAAGGAAAGGGAACCATATGAATAGGATGTCTTATTTTGTGCTTTTAAAAAAAGGACTCGAGAGTCTCATTTTGACACATCAAGTTCAATCCCATGCCACGCTAATGCCTCATCTGTACTTTTATATAATGCAGAGCTGAGTGCAGACGCTCTGGGAGAAGGGGAAATCAGGCCAGATTTAAGGAAAACAAAGACACAAGGCTATCTGCATCTCCGACTTAGTCCATACCACAGAAAAACCTCCTCAGAAATAATTGCTCAAGGCAAAGAGAACTCAGTTACTAAGGAAAAGCTGTCCCAATGAGGGCTCATGTTTTAACGAGCCAAATAGCTTCAAATTAAGCTGAACTCAGGGTTTTTCCAATTGGCAGTTTCACCCATTTCTAAGTTCTCATTTCTTATTTTCAAAATCAAAACGACTCTCTGCCTAAAATTTTAAAAAAAGAAATGCCTTATCACACTCACTCTAAAACAATAATTCACTAGATTTTCACCTACATATCTTCTATATAATTAACAAACCCTTCAGATGGCACAAAGGCAGATAGATAGTATCACTCTATTAAAAGTACTATCAACCAATCCCACACTAATTCCTCTCAGTAGTCTGGCCCTGGACACCCCCACAAAAACTCAGTCACAGAAACCCCCTGCCATCAGAGAGAAGGCAACTGCTTGATCCTAGCCACCAACTAGGTCATCTGGGGAAAGCAGCGGCTTACCTGCTCCTCTGACAGTTGGGATATGTGATTCACAGCAGCGTAGGACTCAATTTTGGGGTTAAAGTGGTTGATGATGGCTCTGAAACAAAGAATTCATATTAATATGGTGCCAGATGGAAGAGGGGGATACATCTGTTAAAAAATAATGATCAAGTACCCTCTGGTTTAGAGTACTAGTGCATGGGACTGATTGTGACTGGGTAACTGTCCTCTTATTGAACATGAGGTCACAGATGGGGGTGAATTGATAACTGTGAAATGGGAAGGACTTACTATTAGACAGAAAATAGAATCAAGCATCTCTGCTCTGCAAATGAACTAATGGAAAAAACCCAAAGCCGAACAAAAATATTGAGTCCTTCAGATGAGAAAGGGAACCCAGAGGGCTGTCCACTAGAGGGCCCTGGTGCTTCAATCAGAAAGAAAAACTGTCTTCTTTGACTCAGGAGAATAGGGTACTCAATAAAGCTGGGCCAACAACACATAGGCTAAATAGAAGCAATCTTCATACTTGTTAGTAAGTAGTTTCAAACCAAAATTTTGTATCTGGCCATTCAACCCAAAAGCTGAGTGTCATTTTAAAACACTCCCTTCTCCATCACTTGGTCACATCCAAAATCACCTAGTCTTATCAAATTTACCTCTTAAAAAATCAATGAAATCTGAAATAAATTTCCCTGAAACCAATGCCTTGGTATAGGTCTTTGTCATTTCTTGCCTGGTGTAGCAAAAAGAACACAGGTTTTAGATCATGGTTTTACGTGAGTCCATACGAATATAAATGATTCATAGAGAAGAGACAAATCTCGTTTTTCTCATATATATATATAATTTTAGACAGGGTGTCACTCTGTCACCAAGTCTGGAATGCAGTGTCATGATCATGGCTCACAGAATCCTTAACCTCCCAGGCTCAAGCGATCCTCCCACCTAAGCTTCCCTAGTGGGACTACAGGCACGTGCCACCATGCCCAGCTAATTATTTTTGTATTTTGTTGGTAGAGACCGGGTTTCGCCATGTTGCCCAGGCTTAAGCCTGGGCTCAAGCAATCCACAGGTCTCTGCCTCCCAAAGTGCTGGGATTACAGACATGAGCCACGGCAGCTGGCCAACAAATCTTTCTTATAGAACAATTTCAAATAATATATATGTAGATACTTCTCCCTATAGGAAATGAAGTTTATTTCTCATCCTGAGGGTGCGCTAGATTTAGTGACTTATTGCCAAAGACTAGAGTAGCAAATGAGAAACACAATAACTTTATAGCAAAGAAGCCTGGCAAACACTACCTTAACAAAATGATGAAGCTGTATATTGCCAGTGATATCATGTAGATATCATGTAACCCTTGGTGTGACCTGACGAGAAGGGCACTTAATATCTCAGTCTAATCACAAGAAAAATATCAGATAGGGGACATTCTACAGGATAACTGAATGGTACTTTTTTTTTTTTAGACAGGATCTCGCTTTGTTATCCAGGCTGGAGTGCAGTGGCACAAACATAGCTCACTGCAGTCTCCACCTCGTTGGCTCAAGCAATCCTCCCACTTTAGCTTCCCAAGTAGCTGGGACTACAGGCATGTGCCGCCGTGTCTGACTAATTTTTGTATTTTTTGTAGAGATGAGGTTTCACTAGATTGCCCAGGCTGGTCTCAAACTCCTGAGCTCAGGCGGTCCTCCCTCCTCGGCCTCCAAAAATGCTGGGATGACAGGCATGAGCCATTGCTCCTGGCCCTGACTGGTAGTTTCTTTCTTTTCTTTTTTTTTTTTTTGAGATGGAGTTTTGCTGTTGTTGCCCAGGCTGGAGGGCAATGGCACAATCTCAGCTCACTACAACCTCCACCTCCTGGGTTCAAGCAATTCTTCTGCCTCAGCTTCCCAAGAAGTTGGGATTACAGGCCCCCACCACCATGCCCAGCTAATTTTGTATTTTTAATAGAGATGGGGTTTCACCACATTAGCCAGGCTGTTCTCAAACTCCTGACCCTTCAGGTGATCCACTTGCCTTGGCTTCCCAAAGTATTGGGATTACAGGTATGAGCTACCGTGCTCAGGTGGTACTTTCTTAAGACTCTAAAAGTCATGAAAAACAAGAGCTGAGAAATTGTCACAGATCACTGGGGAGATATGACAATTAAATGCATATCCTGGAATGGCCCCTGGAACAGCAAGAGGACATTAATGGAAAAACTGGTAAAATCTAATTAAAACACGGAGTTTAGTTAATAATAATGCCAGTTACTTAGTGTTGATAGATGTACCTTGGTGATATAAAATGAGGGAAATTAGGCTGAGGGTATCCAGGAACTCTGTGGATTATCTTTTTACTTTTTCTGTAAATCTAAAATTACTCCAAAACACAAAGTTTATTAAAATGGGTGGTGTGGGCTAGGTGTGGTGGCTCATGCATGTAATTCTAGCACTTTGAGAGGCCAAGGTGAGCAGATCACTTGAGCTCAGGAGTTCAAGATCAGCCTAGGTAACATGGTGAAACCCTGTCTCTACAAAAAATACAAAAAAATTTAGATTTGTGGTTCCAGCTACTTGGGAGGCTGAGGTGGGAGGATCACTTAAGCCTGGGAGGCACAGGTTTCAGTGAGCCAAGATTGTGCCACTGCACGTCAGCCTGGGTGACATAGTGAAACCCTGTCTTCTCACAAAAAACCCCATTCAAAATCAACAACAACAACAAAATGGGTGCATGGGCTGGGTGCAGAGGTCACAACTGTAATCCCAGCACTTAGGGAGGCTAAGGTGGGAGGATTACTTGAATCCAGGAGTTCGAGACCAGCCTGGGCAACATGGTGAGACCCTGTCTCTACAAAATAAAAAAAATAATAATAATAAGCCAGGGCCAGGTGTGGTGGCATGTGCCTGTAGTCTCAGCTACTTGGAAGGCTGAAGTGGGAGGATCACTTGAGCCCAGGGGGATGAAGCTGTAGTGAGCTGTGTTTGTGTTACCACACTCCAGTCTGGGCAACATAACAAGACCTTGTCTCAAAAATAAAAAATAAAACATGTGCACATGTGTATATGTGTGTTTGCATGTGTGTGTGTATGTATGAGCTAGCATAACAAATCATTATTTTCTTTTATAGCTTCTTCATAGTAAAGAATTATAGAACCATTTAATCTAATTCTGGTAATAAAAGTATAAACCAAAAACTTAAAAAAATAATACCAATCTCTGCACTTATCACAATACCTGGGAATAGTCTATTGCAGCCATATAAGAAATGTTTGTTGGCCGGGCATGGTGGCTCAAGCCTGTAATCCCAGCACTTTGGGAGGCCGAGACGCGGCGAATCACGAGTCAGAGATTCGAGATCATCCGCTAACCAGTGAAAACACCCGTCCCTCTAAAAAAACAAAAAAAACTAGCCGGCTAGCGTACGGTGGCAGGCGCCTGAGTACCCCAGCTCACGTCGGAGAGGTGAGGCAAGAGAATGTGCCGGAACCCGGGGTGGAGCTTGCAGTAGCTGAGATCTCGCCACTGCACCTCACCCGGGCGAGCAGAGCAAGACTCCGTCTCAAAGAAAAAAAAAAGAAATGTTTGTTGAAAGAGGGGCTAAACTTAGAGGTAGGTACATTTATAACATTTATATACCCAAATATAGTAACATGTAAAGTAACACTAATAAAAAACTTTGGAAAAGCAATGCCAAACATCTAAACCCAATGCCTGGAACAGCTGTGCCAATAAATCCTCAATAAATGTGAATAAACCAATACTGACAGAACAATGAGTCAGGAGCAAGAGTAGATCTGACAACTTATTTTCTAGAGAACCTACCCAGGAGAGCTGGAAGATAATATCTGGAGTTAAGGCGAGGTTTAGCTAAAACCAAAGTAGGAAAGAATTTGTGCCAAGTGGGGGTCAAATATTTTCTCAATCAGAGAGCAAGGCTCAAGATGTTGACAGAGATGACCACAGCCATAAGCAGAAGGAAAACCAGGACCCAAACCAATGAGAAGGAGGGAAGCAAATTAGGAGAGGAAACTGCCATCTAATCCCATTCCGATCCCTCCAGCATTCTCCAGCCCGCACTTTAACAGTCACTCCGGAATGAGCTTGAGTCATAGGGTATTGCTCCAGGCCATCAACAGGAATAGGACAGAAAGGAGCAAAAAAAAAAAAAAATAAAAAAAAAAAAAAAAAAAAAAAAAAAAAAAAAAAAAAAAAAAAAAGAAAAAAAAAAAAAACAAAAAAAAACAAAAAAAAAGAGAAAAAGAAAGAGAAAAAAAAAAAATACTACAGTAAAAAACAATCACCATTAACCACAGTATCTTTGGAAAGAGATTTTGCACCTGTAAATGCAGGTAACACAACATATTAGAGCGTTTATATGGGTATTGGTTTTAAATCAGTGCGTTCCTCTATCATTCTTTCTACGCGATTTTTTTTTAATTTTAATTTCCTGTCGCAACTGAACAAGAATTTTGATCTTGTTTTATGTTATTATTATTATTATATTATATTACATTTATATGTATTGCCTAGGTTGGAGAATACAGAGATCCAAGTACCCTAGCTTCTGTCTGGGTGGAATGTTCGTGGCCACTGGGGCAACCCAGGGGAGCTAGTGAGGTTGGAACAATGAAATAATCCCTGGGAATGGAATTGCTGGGGATGTAATTCTCTTTCCTTTCTACCTGAATAGTTCTTTCACCAGGAAACAAAGCAAGGTATAAAGAAGGAAAGAAAAGAGACAGGAAGAGAGGGAAGGAGAAAAGGAAAGAGGAAAGAAGGGCGAGAGGGGCTGGGAGGCAGGAAGGGAGGGAGTGAGGGAGACAAAGGAAAACCCAGAAGGCATTACCTTCAAAATGTACACTTATTTCCTTCCCTTCTCACCATTATACTTATCAGGTGTCAGCTGGCTCTATGGGTGACCTTTTCTTCATACTGCAGGACACACATGCTGATATTGTTTGGGCAAACTTATCCTTAGGGTATGATACATTTACCACTCTGGGAATACATATTTGGAATGAAGATAAAATCATCTTCCAACCTGCCCTGTGACAATCTCATCTCAGTACTTCAGATCTAAGCAGGTGATTAAGGTCTCCCACCAGGCAGGTTGAAAAACTATTTAGAAACCTGAGGAAGGTGGAACAGTCTACATTCAGTTAGCAATCTCTAACTCAGTACCCACAAAGGCAGTATATGTGTCGGCCTTACATTTTGTTTGTTTGTTTCTTTGGGATTGTTATCTGCAAAATCTGAGTGTTAACCTAATGTCCTGGAGATATGCCAGGTGGAGGGTATTCAGCCTAAGCAGTAAGAAAAATAGTCTAACACTGGCTCTTCTTTCTCTAGGCTCTTAAGAAAGGAATTCCAGACAGAGCTTGGGGCTTCCCATTTAAAAGTTCTTAGTACTTTGCACTATTGAAATGGAAATATGTCCTGACATGGCACAGAAATGGCAGAACACTGGAACCAGGCTAAGCCAGACCAAGCTGAGTGACACACCTTTTCAGTAACAATTACACAGCTTCTTCTTCCCCAGGAAGTCTGATGGCTACCAGGCTCACCTGGGTTGTGATTCCACACCATCCCGCCTGGCCAAGGCGCTAGATGAGGACTCATGCTTGACTAGCTCTTAGCGGGAGAAAGATGAGGCACCAGATTTATAGATGAAGGAAGAATCTCTCCATTTTCTTTAGGCTTTCCTTCTCACTGATAGCACCTCCAAAAGGATTTACTACCATCTTTTCTGAACTGTTGGGAAGGGAGTTTCTGGGAGATTCTAACAGTACTTCTCTCTCATTTTTACTGGTCAAAACCTAACAGGTAGCAACATCCGGTGCTGATGCCTAAAATGAAAGTCTTCCAGGAAAGAAGAAATGGCATTTTTTTCTACCCAAAGATGAATGAGCAAAACATGAGTTCAACTTCCTCTCCATCCATTCCATCTAAACCCTCACGCTACAAAAAGTGAAGGTGAATACCGCAAATGGGACACAACTTCCTCACCTCTGTCTAGTGTGAGTGAGGAAGAAAATGAGGCTAAGGAAAGAAGAGACTAGGGAGAAGAGTCACAGAAGACTGTTACACACTGAATGTCTGTGTCCCCTCCAAATTCAGACATTGAAGCCCTAACCCTCAATGCAATTGTATTTGGAGATAGGGCCTTTATGGAAGTTAATTAAGGTTAAATGAGGTAATAAGGCTGGGACCCCTGATCCAATAGGATTGGTGTCTATTTGGCCAGGCACAGTGGCTCACACCTGTAATCCTAGTACTTTGGAAGGCTGAGGTGGGTGGATCACCTGAGGTCAGGAGTTTGAGACCAGCCTGGCCAACATGGCGAAACCCCATCTCTACTAAAAATACAAAATTAGCCAGGCGTGGTGACGGGTGCCTGTAATCTCAGCTACTTGGGGGGCTGAGGCAGGAGAATCGCTTGAATCCAGGGGCCGGAGGTTGCAGTGAACTAGAATCATGCCACTTCGCTCCAGCCTGGGCAAAAGAGTGAAACTCCGTTTCAAAAAAAAAAAAAAAACACTCCAGAGAGCTCTCTTCCTATCTGTCATGTGAGGACACAGTGAGAAGGCTGCCATCTCATAAGCCAGGAAGATAGCTCTCACCAGAAACTGACCCTGCTGGGGTCCCAGATCAAGGATCTGGGACTTCTAGCCTCCAGAACTGTGAGAAAATACAGGAAGGTTTGAGTGGACAATGAATGAGAAACCATAGCCATTATGAAAAGATTAAGGTTTCCCTTCGACAAAGGTGGCAAGGCAATTAAATAGGCAAAAAAATAGTCTTTTCAACAAATGGTACTGGGACAAGTAGTTATCCACATGCAAAAGAATGAAGTTAGATCCCTTCCTTATACCATACACAAAAGAACTCGAAATGGATCACAGATCTAAATGTAAGGTCTAAAAACTATACAATTCTTTTTTCTTTTTTTTTTTGAGACGGAGTCTCTCTCTGTTGCCCAGGCTGGAGTGCAGTGGTGGAATCTCGGCTCACTGCAAACTCTGCCTCCTGGGTTCACACCATTCTCCTGCCTCAGCCTCCCAGGTAGCTGGGACTACAGGTGCCTGCCGCCACACCCGGCTAATTTTTTGTATTTTTATTGATTGATTGATTGATTGAGACGGAGTCTCACTCTGTCCCCCAGGCTGGAGTGCAGTGGCGCGATCTCGGCTCACTGCAAGCTCCACCTCCTGGGTTCACATCATCCTCCTGCCTCAGCCTCCCTAGTAGCTGGGACTACAGGTACCTGCAACCACACCCAACTAGTTTTTTTGTATTTTCAGTAGAGACGGGGTTTTACTGTGTTAGCCAGGATGGTCTCAATCTCCTGACCTCGTGATCCGCCTGCCTCGGCCTCCCAAAGTGCTGGGATTATAGGCATGAGCCACCACGCCCAGCCCTTAAAAGCTATAAAATTCTTACAAGTAAATCTTCATGACTTGAGGTTAGGCAGTGATTTCTTAGATAAAACACCAAAAGCACAAATGACAAAGAAAAAGTGGATCAATCTGAACTTTAAACTTTGTGCTGCAAACAATGCCATCAAGAAAGTGAAAGGACAATCCACAGAATAAGAGAAAATGTTTGCAAATTTTGTCTGATAAGAAACTTGTATCCAGAATATATAAAGAACTCTTATATTCAACAATGAATTACACAAAAATAATACAATTTTTTAAAAGAACAAATTATTTGAATAGACAAGAAAAGATACTCAGTATCATTAGTCATTAGGGAAATGCAAATCAAAACCACAATGAGATACCACTTCACAGCCATTAGGATAATGGTAAAAACAGAATAGCAAGGCTGGGCACAGTGGCTCATGCCTGCAATCCCAGGAGTTCGAAACAAGCCTGGGCAACATGGGGAGACCCCCATCTCTACAAAATTACAAAAAAAAAAAAAATTAGCCAGGTGTGGTGGCACGCGCCTGTAGTCCCAGCTACTTGGGTGGCCAAAGTGGGCAGACCGCTTGAGCCTAGGAGGCCGAGGCTGCAGTGAGCTAAGATGGAGCCACTGCACTCCAGCCTAGGTGAGAGTGCAGACCCTGTCTCAAAACAAACAAACAAACAATAACAAATGTTGGCAAGGATGTGGAGAAGAACTCTCATACATTGCTGGTGGGATTGTAAAATGGTACAGCTACTTCAATTTATAGGAAAGGTCTGGAATAGGCAAATTTGTAGAAACAGAAAGTAGATTCATGGTTACTTACGGCTACAAGTAGGGTTAGGGAAGAATAGGGAGTGACTGCTATTGGGTATAGGGTTTCTTTCGGAGGAACACAATATTCTAAAGTTAGATTGTGATGATGATTGCACAACCCTATGATTATACCAGAAAACATGAACTGTATACTTTAAATGGATGAACTGTATCATATATAAATTATCATGGCTTCCTTGGCCCCAGCAGTTTTTGAGCAAGCTGCTTTCTCCAACCAGTTCCACACAGAATTCATGTGGTGATTCCTAGGGTGATTCACTCACCAAGAAAACTTTTCTAAAGCTTGCATATGTTAGCAATGCTGATGGCAGTAGGAAAAGGAGCTCACTGGGCCATGAACTATTCTATAAATTACAGAAGCTGGGATTTCAGGAGCTTCTGGAGAGAGAGGGCTCTGTGGTACAATACCACAAAAGGTGGCAGAGATGGCAATTGAGACTAGTGCTGAAGGGCACATGCTCAGGAAGAAATGACCCTACCTGGAGGTGAGAGGGGTCCAACTCATGGTAATATGTATGATATATTTAAATCAAAAGTTCTGCACGTAGCAAAGGATGTCAGCTTTTGGCTGTTGAAATAGGATGTTGAGGCAGGTGGCACAGTTAGTGGATGAGGAGAAAGTTTCTCTTATTCTCAACATCCTTTTCCTTTACCATTTTCTTTTCCAGCAATAGTTGGAGTTGACCACATTATTCAGGGAAATAGAATTGGGAAGAGGATTTAAAGAAATATAGGTAGTAATAAGGCCCAAGGAAGGGGAAAGGAGTTCTACCCACAGACAGAACTTAGGGGGGAAAGAGAATATAATTTCTAACCAAACCTCTAGCTTTTCTGAAACTTGAACTAAAAGCTCCAAGAGAGCAGGTACTAAATTTATTTTGCTCACCAATATTTTGTCCAGTTTCACTGTAAGTAGCTTTTGCTTCTGGAGATCCAGAATCACTAGCTATCCTTCCAAATATGAAAATAAAAATTAAAATGTTTTATCCTCATCCCAGGAAAAAAGGTGGCTCAGACATGAACAACTGTCCTCCCAAAGAAGGAGCAAAAGTTGACACTGATGACAATAAAGCTTTTCTTCCTCTTAAGTCGTATCAAGAGGCTAGAGGAAAGCTTTCTGGCATTCCTTATTTAAGTAATCTAATACCTTCTAAAAGTAAGCCTAGGTTTTGTTTGTGTGTTTGTTTGAGGGTGGGGAGGATGAGGTGAGGCATGGGGGAGTGTGTTTTACTCTAGTACTGGGCCTCTAAAGCCACTGAATTAGAAAGTCCCAAAGGGGAAGGAAAAATAAGTAGACAACATCATAGTAAAGAGAAATTGCTAAAGCCAGCCACAGTGAGGGACGGCACTGTGCCCAGTGCACCTTTAAGAGCAGGAATCTGGGCCACCCTCCAATGCAATTTTCAACTTCTGACTGCAGAAGATAGGGGTCACTTATACAGGCTGAAGCAAAATGAAGTGGACAGACGGAACAGTAAGGATGAACAGTAAACAGGCTGGGGATTTCTTAGTCCATTTTAAATTTATTCTTTCTGACTCATGACTCTGCAAAGCAGCTCTCTTTTCCCAAGTGCCGGGTGGTTGTTACCTGAGACACATGGTTAATGCTGAACTTGGATTAAAGATAAGCATGGAAATGTTCCTTTAACAATGTAGGCAATATAGCTTAAGAGAAAATGTGGGCCAGGCATGGTGGCTCTCCCCTATAATTCCAGCACTTTGGGAGGCTGAAGTGGGAGAAGTGCTTAGCTCAGGAGTACAAAAAAAAAATTTTTTTTTTTAATTAGCTGGGCATGGTGACATGTGCTTGTTGTAGTCCCAGCTACTCAGGAGGCTGAGGTGGGAGGATGATTTGAGCCGGGGATGTCAAGGCTGCAGGGAACCATGATCACACCACTGCGCTCCCCAGCCTGGGTGACAGAGCAAGACCCAGTTTTAAGAAAAAAATAGGCTGGGCGCGGTGGCTCAAGCCTGTAATCCCAGCACTTTGGGAGGCCGAGACGGGCGGATCACGAGGTCAGGAGATCGAGACCATCCTGGCCTACACAGTGAAACCCCGTCTCTACTAAAATACAAAAAACTAGCCGGGCGAGGTGGCAGGCGCCTGTAGTCCCAGCTACTCGGGAGGCTGAGGCAGGAGAATGGCGTGAACCCGGGAGGCGGAGCTTGCAGTGAGCTGAGATCTGGTCACTGCACTCCAGCCTGGGAGACAGAGCAAGACTCCGTCTCAAAAAAAAAAAAAGAAAAAAGAAAAAGGAGATCTGAAAAAAATCTGGATTCCTCCACTTATTAACTGTGTGACTTTGGGCAAGAGATCAACCTCTCTGAGTAGTAGTTTATTTGGTTGAATTTCATTTCCAAAACTTTCCTCTCTGTTTTCCTGCATACCATCTAGCCCTAAAGATTTTTTTCCCCCCAAAGCAGTTTCCCTTTTCCTAGACCAGTCCAGTGATATACTACTATGCAATATACTACAGAGCATGTTCTCAGGTATCTGGGACTAAAGACAAGAAAACCATCATATTCGTAATTGCTTTTACCTGGGAAACCTTCAGGCATACAGGTAAAATACAAGCTTCTGAGAAGGGGTAAAGGTATGACTGAGTGTATGTGGCAGTAGTTAAAATGGTTCATCTGAGGCTGAGTTATTTAATATTAAACTAACATTTCTTTCACCTGCAGAATTGCCTCACGGACTCCTATTTCATGCAGTACTAAGCTTCCTTCTTCATAGAGTCAATGAATCTTCAGCCCATCCAATTCAACAACAACAAAAAAAGCAATTTCCCTTGATGCCTGTTAACAGAAATGCATTACAAGCCTCAGAGACTCTGCTGATTAGCATTAAACAAAATAAAACCTCAAGTAAGAATACCTTCTAACCTTTTCACTTTGAAACTATCTAATCAAAACATCAGCAACTGACCTGTTAGGATTATCCCTCTAACTTACTCCCTAAGTTTTAGGCCTTAACCCTTTCAGGACAATTATTCCCCTCCATAAATTATACTACTGTCCCTGTGGCCACTCTTCTCAGGACCAAAGACACAAAAATGGAACCTTAGTATAAAAGGCATTTTGACAACCACCAGGAAGGATGAACTATTGACCAGTGCATCTAGTTGCTTACTTTATCCAATGATCCAGTTATACAGGCTGGCCTAAGTAATTACTAAAGAGAATTTGATAACGTAAATTTATTGGTTGAAGGGAGTGGAACAGAGAATGTGTATTATTGACTACACCTTATCAACCTTCATATTTTAACCTGCGGAATGATTTGAGTCAGCATTCCTCTTGATTTCTGGGTGAGAAACACATGTTACACCAGGTAACGTATTCACTGCTGACTATATTTTCTTTTTTTTTTTTTTTTTTTTTTTGAGACGGAGTCTTGCTCTGTCGCCCAGGCTGGAGTGCAGTGGCCAGATCTCAGCTCACTGCAAGCTCCGCCTCCCGGGTATACGCCATTCTCCTGCCTCAGCCTCCCGAGTAGCTGGGACTACAGGCACCCGCCATCTCGCCCGGCTAGTTTTTTGTATTTTTTAGTAGAGACGGGGTTTCACCGTGTTAGCCAGGATGGTCTCAATCTCCTGACCTCGTGATCCGCCCGTCTCGGCCTCCCAAACTGCTGGGATTACAGGCTTGAGCCACCGTGCCCGGCTGACTACATTTGCATCTAGCCTCTACATTAGGCAGATGAAGGTTCACAATTCATTAAACTGGAGGGAAAGAGAAGTTTAATGTGCATAAAATGTACAGGCACACAGCCTCAGGGGCATTTGTCATTTTCTGGAGCTGTGTGCATGACTGCACAGTGTGGGTTTTCTACCTTGATGCATGACTTTGCCCGATGTAGGTTTCCACCTCATCACCTGTTGGAAATTAAGCAACTGGTTATAGCTATTTTGCTTAAGAGTTAATGTCTAGTTACTATGGCCCCAAACCATAGATTTAAGCCAAGTAAGATGTCATGGGCTTTACACTTTGGCTAAATTATCTACTCTAGCACTGCCATAAGAGACAAAAGGAATTTCTTCCTGCTTTAGACATCAACCTGACATTTTTCACTGTTGTCACAGTTACAATGAGTGTAAATGGAGAAGAATGAACCACAAGTGTTGAAAGAACCACAAAAGTCAAATGGACCACCTACATTTCCATAAAAGGCATCACTTAATCCACTCCCCTTATAATTATGTCTACTTTTATTAAATCGTTTTTT
>NW_016814655.1:5620487-5633951 GCF_001698545.2 Rhinopithecus bieti | reverse complement strand
TTTTTTTTTTTTTTTTTTTGAGACGGAGCCTCGCTCTGTCGCCCAGGCTGGAGTGCAGTGGCGTGATCTCAGCTCATGCAAGCTCCGCGTCCCCAGTTTAGGCCATTCTCCTGCCTCAGCCTCCTGAGTAGCTGGGACTACAGGCGCCTGCCACCACACCTGGCTAATTTTTTGTATTTTTAGTAGAGACGGGGTTTCACTATGGTCTCGATCTCCTGACCTTGTGATCCGCCCGCCTCAGCCGCCCAAAGTACTGGGATTACAGGCATGAGCCACCGCACCCGGCTATTAAATCTTTCAATAAATGAAAAGAGGCTCCAAAACTTTCCTAAACATAAAACACCTACAAGATTATCCTATCGTTGCTCAGATCCATTATTCTGTGCTTCAGACTACCTTACTCTGTTCTCCAGTGGCAGGTCCGAAGTTACTGGCAGAGTTCCTGGGGCTACAGAATGAAAACCTTTGGAATTGGTTTGGCCCTGGATTTCCTATTTCCAGAAGCAAGGCTCCTCTACACACTCAGAAATGCCAAATGAATCTAAAGGGACAAAATAGCCTATGAGAAAATGTGTATTATATTTTCTGTCCCTTTTCAGGACATAAGAAAATCCTAACACATATCTAAGAGGAATTCTGAAACAGTGGAGATAAGTTCAAAACCCCAAAAATTGATCTAATTTTGATTAATGGTGAACATTCCAATCCCTTGAATATGAATTAAGAACTTTTAAAACTGGCATGAGACAAAACCTGAAATATTTTAATTACACCTCATTCCCATTAGCCCAATTAATCAACTTATTATAAGACACTTAAATTTTAAGCATGGGAGAGCAAGAAAATGAGCAATTGACTAGTCTTCTTTTCCTGTCACTTCAAAAATAAAGGCGAATTGGCTGGTCACAGTGGCTCATGCCTGTAATCCCAATACGTTGGGAGGCCCAGGTGGGAGAACTGCTTGAGGCCAGGAGTTCAAGAGCAGCCTGGGCAACATAATGAGACCCCCATATCTACAAAATTTTTTTTAAAATTAGCCAGCATAATGTGCACACCTATCCTAGCCACACGCAAGGATAAGGCATGAGAATTGCTTGAACCCAGGAGTTTGAGCTTACAGTGAGCCGTGATCATGCCACTGCACTCCAGCCTGGGCGACAGAGCAAGACCCTGTCTCTAAAAATAAAGGGAAATTATTTTAGTGGATCACATGCTAGACTGAGGAAGGAGGGAAATATTCTGTGGATCCCATGCCACTTAGAGAAAAAGAGCCATATGAATCATAAACTAGACTAGATGAGCCATACATACACCTCAGTGGTGGTGGAGGATCTCATGTGCACAAAGGAGGAAGAAACCTGTCA
Source organism: Rhinopithecus bieti (assembly GCF_001698545.2). Taxonomy (NCBI): domain Eukaryota; kingdom Metazoa; phylum Chordata; class Mammalia; order Primates; family Cercopithecidae; genus Rhinopithecus; species Rhinopithecus bieti. The sequence continues at coordinate 5,632,587 of NW_016814655.1, read as the reverse complement.
AGATTTCTCAGTGGTCCAGTGTGGGCCATATGGATTCCATACTAGATAGCAGTGGTCCTGATGTTCACATACAGGAGAGACAAGAGAGTGGGCCATATGGATCACGTACTGGTTTTCAAGTACTCCAGGAAAAGAACGAAATTAAAAGACATGGAAACAGGCTTATACTCCATCCCAGGGGGACCTTTTAGAACTCCTCAGGAAAGACAATCAGCAAGTCTGCCAAAGTAATTAAGCAAACGAACATTTACCATAAAGCCCACATCAGTTAAGTGAACAAAGATGAATCTTATTACAGTGCACTGTCAGCTCTGAGCCTGCAGGTGCTAACCACTGAGATGCAGCATTACTTGGCCCTAGCTGCTCACCCACCCACTGTGACAGAGAGCTTCGCCCTTCTTGTCAGCTCTGAAAAAGCAGGCTGCTTTCACCTGCTCCGGCAGTGACTTATGCTGCTTTCAGAGAGACCCTCACAGAGATGGCTTCCTATAAGAAGCCTGGGTGTGGATACTGTGGCAGGTGGTAGGGTTGGCTACAGAAAGGAGGCTTGAGAGGTAGAGAGGATGGGAGAAAGCAGGGGGTCTGGATAGCAGTTGTCAGTGAGGTAAAGAGAATGGGATAGTTTGGTAAATCAAGAAGTAAATAAAGAGTAAACAAGCTGCCCAAAGTATTGAACCATTCTGCCTAAGTGAAGCTGATAGTGTCTCTCTCTGAAAAGGCAAGAAGTTAAAACTTCATCGCAAAATAGTTTCTCCTCAGGGAAAGAAGTATTACTAGCGAACATCGCTTTTCTAATGTTAATGGCAGCCTCAACATCAGCTTATTAACGAGTTAGCACCAAAGCTAACAGGGTCAGATTTGTTGAGACCTAATCAGTATCTATTATTTAACAAAATCTACTGCTTGCTAGAATAAATGAATACTTATCAATTATCCTAAGATTTACAAATGGCACCTGAATCACCTTTTGGCCCTATTTCTTTCTGCAAATAATTTTGAGAGTCAAAATGAAAGCCCCAAATTGACCAAATGCCGACCAACTACATCAGGGACCCAGAAAGCTTTTATTCATCAGAAACTCTCACAAGGGGAAGGCTGTAAGAGTAGCTGTGAGACAAATTCAAAAAATCATATGACTAGTTTAAAAAGCCAAAGACCATATGTCTGTTACTCAGAGGAATAGATATATGAATAGGCAGAAGTAGGTAAGGTCCCTGCGTCCAGAAACCAATACATCTGTAACTCACTATGGAGAAGAAATACTAAAGACATTGCTGGGAGACAGATATGACCAACTAACCGAAGAAATGTACTTGTGGCACTTCTGGGCTGGGTTTGTGACAGAAACTGATGTTGGAGGTCTCACAGCAGATGCACGCACAGGCACTCATAGGTGCACACTTCTCTTCAGGTCTAGAACAAGAGCAAGCAAAGAGCTGTGGTAGAAAGTGATTAGCAACCCTACTTTCTACCACAGCTCTTTGTGTGCAACAGGGCCTGCAGTTTCCTTAAATTCAAAGGCAGTGGGAGGTGGGAAAAGGAGGGGAAACTAGATGACTGCTACTCAGAACCAAGCAGCGCTGCCCAGGAGAGGACTTAATGGGAGGATAAATTTGGGGCCTGATTCTTTGACAGCACCTCCAGTAACAGCTAGTAAAGCAGGGGGTGAGAGCCAGCTCCAAACATTCATCATAATAGTGCAACAAGATGAAGGTCTTTAGGGGAGAGTCGATGAGATTCCAGAGTAAGAAAATGAAGCCCATGTGGAGGGTGAGGCGGTTGGCTCTGGCAGATTGTCTCCACAGGAGGCTGGTATAATTGTTTTATGCTCACAAAGAGGTTATTAGCTGCCATCTCTCCAATATACCAGAAAGAGCAGTAAGTTTTCTTCCTTCTGAAAGGTGATGCTACCAGAAGAAGAAATTTAGTTTTAAAGTAATTAAAGAACTTTGTTTATGCTATAAGCACAGTTTTAGAAAGAGAACTTCTTCTATATTTTCTCCATCCTTACTCTGCAAATTGACTGCTTTCTCATATAGTCAAGGAATACTCTGTCCCTAGAAGGAAGTTCTACAGTATCTGAAGCTAAAGGTTTGCCAGCACTGCCAGTGACTCTTGATAATTCAGTTTGCAAATGTATGAACACCTATCATGTGCAGGCACTATGCTAGGCAATGAAGGATGTGAATAAAATCAAGGAGTTCATAGATGGAAAAGACACACACCACAGATAATTTCATTATGATATGGTAAAGGCTAAGGCAGACAAAGAGTAGACAAAAGGTATCACGGAAGCACAGAGGAGGGGTGCTTAGCCCAACCTGTGGGCTTAGAAAGGGCATTCTGAAGGACAGGGTGCTTGAGCAAAGTCTCGAAATATGAATTAGTTTATAATTAGGCAAGGAAAGGTGAGAATGTGCAGGCATTTTCTTACAGGGAAGGAGACTGATACCGAACTTTTACTAAATCAAACAAAAGAAACCTAACTAGTTAAAAATTAGGTTCATGCATTCAACAAACAGTCAAATTTTTCTCGTAAACTAAAGAGAAAAGTTATAGCTTCCTTTCCCAGTGTCTCATTTTAAATATTTTCCATCTAAGGGGAAACAGGACAACTTTTGTGAAAGCCACAAGACCTCTGCCTGTTGGGGTCCTGTTTACACCTGTTTTCTCAGCACTGACTCAAAGATGCTCATGGAGACAGACTAGAGCAGGTTCGGTGCCTCCTCTCCCCTAAACTAAATGTAAACACAAAGCAATTTTCTAAGTTGGAGGCAGGCGTTTCAGGCTCCCATGGGAGTAGATGGGTCTCAGCTGTGCTGTGCCCACCCCTCTGCGGCTGTCAGTCTCCAGCTGGTGATGCAGCTGCTCCACTTAAAGCCACACTGAAGCCTCTAGTCTCTGATCTCCACCAAACCCTACTGAAGACACTAAATGGTTTGGCTTTGCAGCTGCCTGTTGTAAGAGTGTGCTTGGTTCTCTTTTGGCTTATAAGATTAATAACATACATTTGGGAAGGTCCTCAGTGAGAAACACAAAAGAGAACCTTTAATGCCACAAAGAGCCTGAGCAAACACCTTACTGCCAAGAGCAGTAAGGCATCCAAACACGTACACCAGTGGCACGTGAAACAGCCCCAGAACATACACAGATTCCCTCAGCAGGGCCTCTAGCTTATATAAATGACAGCACCACACCACTCAGCCAGTGAGGAGGTTTTTTTAAGGCAGCCTTAAAATCCCTTATAATTCAGTGAATCTGCGAAGATAAAAATAGCACTAATTGCTTTGACTTGTTACTTAAAAAAAGAAAGAAAAACAATGCATAATGCTATCAATAATTCACTTCAAAGTGGCTTTAGTTGTCTCAAAGCCCCATTTTGTATAATTAAAACCTTTCGGCTGTCTTCCTGTTACTATGGAGGGAACTGGAAGTCAGTAAATTCTACAGTGTTGGGATTAAAAAAAAAATTCAGCTGGTCGGGCACAGTGGCTCATGCCTGTAATCCCAACAGTTTGGGAGGCCGAGGCAGGCAGATCACGAGGTCAGGAGATCAAGACCAGCCTGGTCAACACGGTGAAACCCTATCTCTACTAAAAATACAAAAATTAGTTGGGCGTGGTGGCGCACCTGTAGTCCCAGATACTCGGGAGGCTGAGGCAGGAGAATTACTTGAACCTGGGAGGCAGAGGTTGCAGCGAGCTGAGATCGCGCCACTGCACTCCAGCCTGGGGACAGGAGAGACTCCATCTCACAAAAAAAAAAGAAAAGAAAAGAAAAGAAAAAACAACTCAGTTCACCACTGAGAAAGGGAACTCTAACAATTTCAAAGCATACTTCCTGGCTATACTAGGTTAATCCAGGAGCTATTAAGACTATATTTCCTATTGTCTATTAAGATCTGAAGCAGACTTTTATAATGGGGCTCCACAGACACATCTGGGAAACATAATCAGAGGCAAAGTCCTATAGGACTTCTTAGGCATCTCAATATCCATTTCTCTAGCTTAGGGCCTCAGGTCAGGTGATGACTCTGGAAGACAATGATGGCAATGTAAAGGCCTTGGAAGATTAAATCATTCATTCTGCTAACCATCTATTCACTCAACACTTATCGTAACATATTGGATTGTGCTGGGGCAAGAATTACAGAAGTAAAAAAGTCATGGTCTCTGTCCTTAGGAGCTCACCATTTAGTGATGGACAGACATGTAAACAACCATACCACAATGTGATAAATGCTGCAAGAGAGAAATGCACAAAACCCTTTGGCAATGCAGGTGTGAATCATTCTGTCTCAAAGAATCCAGGAAGCTTTCAAGAAAGGTTACATCTGGGCTAGATTTTGAAGCATAAACAGAATTTTGCTAGGTGAAAAGTGAAGAGGGAAGACATTCTAGGTAAAAGTATGTGCAGAGGTATGAAATTTGAGACTCTATATGGCCAAGTCTAATTGGGACAGATCTTAGGATAGATGGGAGAGTGACGACAAATAAGGCTAGAAAGGTAGGTTGGGATCAAATGTCATGCAAAAAGGTCTGGACATTATCCTATCCCTATCAATGATGGGGAATCAAGCAAAACTTTCTGGTGGTTTCCTAACGCAATATTTCAGATGTACAAAAAGGTGCAAAAAAGAACATGCTGAATGCTCATATACCTACCATCTAATTGTACAAAGAATTACAACTACCTTTTAAACCCTCCATGAACCCCTTTTTGATTGTTTATCGGTCTGTCTTTTCCCAGAGTATCATTCTTATACAAAGGTTTATCCTTTGACTAAATACAAATGTGTCTCTAAATAACATATCACTTTGTGTTCTTAAATGTTATATACATGTTATATTCTGCAATTTACTTTTTAATGAATATTATATTTGTGAGATTTATTCTGATTTGTGCAGCTCTAGTCCATCTTCAGTGTTGTACAACATTCCATTGTATAAATATACCACAATCCATTTTCCTGTTCACAGAAATGTAACTGGTTTCCTTTTGTTTTTTCTTTTGGTATTTCTTTTGGATTAATACTGCAATCAATGTTGTTGTTTACATATCCTTGTTTGAGAAAGTTTCTCAAGGAAATGTACCTAGGGGTGAAGTTACTGGGTCATAAGGTTTGGGCAACTTTGACTTCACTAGCTGTTACCACACTGCCCTCAAAGTGATGCTGCTAACATATACTCCCACCGGCAGTGTAAAGACCTATGCTTCTGAAATCCAACTTGTGACTGAGTAAATTGAATAGTGGCTGCTATATGAAAAAGTTTGAAGGAAAAAGAACAGTTAGGAGGCTCTTGTAACATGAGAGATTATGATACCTTGAAATAAAATAGTGGTTGCAGCATTGGAGAGGAAGAATTTACTTGAGAGATATTTAGAAGGTAGGGCTGAAAGGACCTACTGACTGGGTAGCAGAGAGAGAATTTAAAGTAACTGAGATTTCTACTTTAGGCAACTGAACAGATGATGATATCACTAATTGGGATGGTAAACATAGAAAGGAAAAGTTCTTAAATTGTAGGGGGAGGATAATAAGGCATTTTCTTTGGAATGTCAAATCTGAAATACTTGTGGGACCTCTGGGTAGGGTATGAAGTTCAAGAGGCAAGACCATGCTGGTAGTAAAAACTGTGAAGCCTGTTCACCCAGGCAGTTGTGAAGAATCAGATATGCAGCTTCAAAACAGTTTAGGGCAAAATAAACAGCACTTCCTACCAGTTAACAACAGTTTCTCTATTCTAGGAAAAAAACAGTCACTTACACGCCCCATGATACAAGGTACCCTCCCCTTGAACTAATTCTATATCTGACTTTCCACCTGTCTAGACTAAGGCCTTCAGTTTAAGATGGAACAAGCAGGGATGAAAGAAGACAGTTTCATAACACTAGACCTCAGAGAGCTACCAAACTGTGCTTTAAATGTCTCCCAATGACGACCTGACATCCTGTTTGATAAAGGTAACAAGCTTTGGTTCCTTTCAGTGTATCCTACTTAGATACAGTTATAGATATAATTTGTTTATATTTTGAACTCCTTGCTCTTCTAGATCTATGGAAAGGTATTTTTTTAAGCAAAAGAAAGTATTTACTGAGAAGTTACAGTGAATACATCTTCATTTTCTTCCTAATTTCAACAAAGCGTTAATAGAAGCTCAGGAACTAGGATAATAGTTTCGTGTTTTTTTGTTTTGTTTTGTTTTTGAGACAGGGTCTCACTCTGTCACCCAGGCTGGAGTGCAGTGGCGCAATCTCAGCTCACTGCAACCTCCGCCCCCTGGGTTCAAGTGATTCTCGTGCTTCAGCCTCCCAAGTAGCTGGGATGACAGGCATGCACCACCACACCCAGCTCATTTTTTTGTATTTTTAGTAGAGACATGATTACACCATGTTGGCCAGGCTGCTCTCAAACTCCTGACCTCAAATGATCCACCCACCTCGACCTCCCAAAGTGTAGGGATTACAGGCGTGAACCACTGCGCTGGGCCAGGCTAATAGTTTTGATTCCACAGTTTCATCCTAGTGGTATACAGGAATAGCTGGGAATCTATTACACTACCAGCGTCAGGCCTATTTTTTAGCAGTAACCGATCTTGGAAAACGCAAGGTTAAAACCCATAGTAGTATCCTAATAAAACAATATGTTGATTTCTCTATTTTTAGAAATCAAGTATAGGAAAATAGTGGCTCTAGAAACCAGGCTAAACCCAGCTCCCACGCCACACTTCAAGCCCTGCAGTAACGAGTCAACCATCCACACTCCTTGCCTTACAGTGTGAGGATTTTTCAGCCAACCTGTCATATCTGATCTTCTTCTAGACATGTTCTATAGTCACCAGCCACATGTAGCTCCTAAGCATCTGAAACATGGCTAGTGCAACTAAGGAACTGAATTTTAAATTTTATTAATTAAAATAAGATATTTTTGCTGTATTACAGTACATGTGTTGGGCACATGTGTTGTTTCTAGTAATGCATGTAAATACATCATCAATTTAGTTGATGTCAATGGATTCAGTTAAAATGACTTTACTTTTTACATATTAATAACGTAATATATTTACTTAATATTTTATGTGATAATATGAGTTACAGCACGGTTTCTCAACATGAGCACTAATAACATTTGGGGCTACTTTGTTGTTCCGGCTATCCTGGCACTGTAGAATGTTTAGCAGCATAGCTGGCCTCCACCTACTACATGCCAGTAGTATATCCTCCCTTCTCCAAGTTGTGACAGCTGAAATATAGCAAATGTCCCCCAGAGGGTAAAATCATATCAGTTGAAAACCACTAAGTTACAGTTATGATTACACAAATAAAAATTGTTAATTAAAGTACCATTGTGGTTTTTTTTTTTTTTTTTTTTTTTTTGAGACGGAGTTTTACTCTTGTCGCCCAGGCTGGAGTGCAGTGGTGCGATCTCGGCTCACTGCAACCTCCGCCTCCCAAGTTCAAGTGATTCTCCTGCCTCAGCCTCCTGAGTAGCTGGGATTACAGGCATGCAACACCACGCCAGGCTAATTTTGTATTTTTAGTAGAGATGGGGTTTCACGACATTGCCCAAGCTGGTCTTGAACTCCTGACCTCAGGCGATCTGCCCACCTCAGCTTCCCAAAGTGCTGGGATTACAGGTGTGAGCCACCACCCCGGTCCTACTATTGTTTTAATTATAATTAAATTTTGTTTCTAGTTTTAAAAAGTAAGTATTGAAAGATTTTTAAATTAAAAAGTGAAGGCACATTACTGACACAGAATTGAGTGGAAATGCAGAAGATAGTACTATGCTCAGAACAGAAAAGAAAAAAAGAGACCAGGGCCGGAAGCAGTGTAATCGCAGCACTTTGGGAGATCAAGGCGGGCAGAGCACTTGAGGCCAGGAGTTGGAGACCAGCCTGAGCAACATGGCGAAACTCCATCTCTATTAAAAACACAAAAATTAGTCAGGTGTGGTGGCGCACACCTGTAATCCCAGTTTCTCACAAGGCTGATGCAAGAGGACTGCTTGAGCCTGGGAGGCAGAGGTTGTAGTAAGCCGAGATTGCACCACTGCACTCCAGTCTGGGAGACAGGAGTGAAACCCTAAATCCTGTCTCAAAAAAGAAAGAGACCAGAGGAAGGCATGTTGGAAGTTTCCTCTTTTTTTTTTGAGACATAGTCTCACTCTGTCCTGAGGCTAGGGTGCAGTGGCACAATCACATTTCAACCTCCCCAAGCTCACGTGATCCTCCTGTCTCAGCCTCCTGAGTAGCTGAAACTACAGGCGCATGCTACCCAGCCCAGCTAATTTTTGTATTTTTTGTAAATATCAGGTTACCCAGGCTGGTCTCGAACTCCTGGGCTCAAGTTATCCTCCTGTCTTGCCCTTCCAAAGTGCTGGGATTACAGGAGTGAGCCACTATGCCCAGTCTCCCATTTTTCATGACACAATTTTTAAACATTGCATGCCTGTATCAAAACATTTCATGTATCTCATATATATACACCTATTATGTACCCACCAAAATTAAAAATTAAAATAATGTTTTCATATTGATTATATGTTAGAAGAATAATATTTTGGGTACTTTGGGTAAAATAATTATTAAAAATTAATTTAATCTGTTCAAAATTAAAGTTACATGTGACTCACAACATATTTCTATCGAACCATGCTATGCAGACCTTGTTGCAAACGTTTTCCCTGTAACTTGTCTACCTGCTCTTCCTGTGGCCTTCAATGTAGGAAATCAATACAGTGATGCGGCCCTGGCAAGTCAGAAACCCTGGAGAATGGAATTTTCTTCAAAATGCCTAGTCCTTGGTGAATAAATGCTGTCTCTAACCATCTGTTGCTGACACTTGAAGAAAGAATTACAACCAAACTGACCTTCATCTCGGAGATTTGCTATCAAGGGGAACAAGCTTCTGTTTCCAACACCTGTGGTCTGATAACCTAGCTACTCCAAATGTAGCTTTCCAGCACTGAACTGGGAGAATAAATACTACAGTTAATATTTAGATGATTTAGATTGTGTTCTTTGCCACCATTTACCACATACACTCTGAATTCTTGAAAAAAGAACCTAAAATCTCAAGGTGGGCTGGGCACAGTGGCTCACACCTGTAATCCCAGCACTGTGGGAGGTTGAGATGAGCGGATCACTTGAGGTCAGGCATTTGAGACCAGCCTGGCCAACAAGGCAAAACCTCATCTCTACTAAAAACACAAAAATTAGCCGGCCACGGTGGCACACACAACTGTAATTCCAGCTACTTGGGAGGCTGAGGCATGAGACTCACTTGAGCCTGGGAAGCAGAGGTTGCAGTGAACTGAGATCATGCCACTGTATTCCAGCCTAGGTGACAGGGCGAGACTCCATCTCAAAAAAAAAAAAAAAAAAAACCCAAAACCTCAAGGTGTAATACAAGGGGATGATTTTCTCACAATCCAGGTCAAGCCCAAGCCAAGTACACACACATTCAGTTCTTTTTTTTGGTTAATAAATGAGAATGTGGGCCGGGCGCAGTGACTCATGTCTGTAATTCCAACACTTTGGGAGGCCGAGGTGGGTGGATCACCTGGGTTCAGGAGTTCGAGATGAGCCTGGTCAACATGGTAAAACCCATCTCTACTAAAAATACAAAAATTAGCCAGATGAGGTGGCAGGCGCCTGTAATCCCAGCTATTTGGGAGACCGACGCAGGAGAATCGCTTGACTCGGGAGGCGGAGGTTGCAGTGAGCCAAGATCATGCCACTGCACTCCAGCCTGGGTGACAGAGTGAGATTCTGTATCAAAATAAAAATTAAAAGTAAAAATTTAAAAAAAAGAGAGAGAAGGTGATCAATGTTATAGTTCAAGTCCTCAGAAAATGAGTGTATGCATACATTTCTGGGTAGACTTTCAGGGGATTTATTGACACCCTATAAGCTGTCAGTGGGTGCCAGGCTGCAATTCTCTGCTCTGCTGTCAAACATAATGAAACCTCCCACATAAAAGGAGTGAAGGCTCTGTGAAGAAATGGTTGATTCCAGGTCTGGAGCAGGAAATGTAGATGAGAATCCTGTGACATCCTGTGCCAGAAAGCAAGAAGGCTAACAAAGACTACTGGAATCTTGTCAAAAAGATGTGGGCTGGACACAGAGGCTTGTACCTGCAATCCCAGCTGCTCAGGGGACTGAGGCGGGAGGATGGCTTGAGGCCAGGAATTCAAGATTAGCATGGGCAACACAGCAAGACTCCATCTCTAAAAAATAAAGATAAAGTAGCTGGGCATGGTGGTATGCTACTCAGGAGACTGAGGCAGGAGGATCCCCTCAGCCCAGGAGTTCGATGTTGCAGTGAACTATGATCACACCACTGCACTCAAGCCTGAGCAACAGAGCAACCCCATCTCTAAAATAAAACATAAAAAAGACATGAGTCCAGGTGCAGTGGCTCATGCCTGTAGAGGCAAGGCAGGAGAATCACTTGAAGTCAGGAGTTCGAGACCAGCCTGTCTAACATAGTGAAAACCCATCTCTACTAAAATACAAAAATTACCTGGGAGTGGTGGCGGGCTCCTGTAGTCCCAGCTACTCAGGAGGCTGAAGTAGGAGAATCACCTGAACCCAGGAGGCGGAGGTTGCAGTGAGCTGAGATGGTGCACTTGCACTCCAGCCTGGGCAGCAGAGCAAGACTCCATCTCAAAAAAAAAAAAAAGACATGGAATCCAGTATAAATGCATACCCATGAATGTCCAAAGAAAATGATTCAAGCACGGCTGGGCACAGTGGCTCACGCCTGTAATCCCAGCACTCTGGGAGGTCGAGGCAGGCGGATCACAAGGTCAGGAGTTTGAGACCAGCCTGGCCAATATGGTGAAACCCCGTCTCTACTAAAAATACAAAAATTAGCCAGGCGTGGTGTTTGGTGCTTGTAATCCCAGCTATTCAGGAGGCGGAGGCAGGAGAATCACTTGAACCCAGGAGGTGGAGGTTGCAGTGAGCCAAGATTGTGCCACTGCACTCTAGCCTGGTGACAGAATGAGACTATATCTCAAAAAAAAAAAAAAAAAAAAAAAAAAGTTTTTGGAAAAAAAAAAAAAAAAATAAAAAAAAAAAAAGGAGGTGTTTAAAAAAAAAAAAAAAAAAAAAAAAGTGTTTGAGCACAAGAATAATAAACTGAAATACATAACATGCTGAGTTCAAGATACTAAAAAAGAGAAAAATTTCATTAGACACAATTTCTGATTGATTTTTGTATGTCAAACTTGTATCCCACAACTTTGCTGAATTCGTTTATTCTAGTAACTTGTAGACTCCATCAGGTTTTCTAAATTGACAATCATGTTGCTACAAGTAAAGACAGTTTACATCTTCCTTTACAATTTAGATGGCTTTTATTTCTTTTTCTTGCCTGATTGCACTGTTTAGAACCTCCAGCATAATGCTGAATAGAGGTGGTGACAGCAGACATCCATCTTGTTCCTAATCTTAGGGAAAGGCACGCAGTCTTTCATCATTAAGCATGACAGCTTGTAGGTTTTGCACAGATGCCCTTTATCATACAGAGGAAGCGCTCTTCTATTCCTAGTATGCTGAGAATTTTTATCAGAAATGGATTCTGCATTTCTCAGATGATGGATAAACAAAAACCTGGAGTCAAAACATACTTCCATATGTACATATTATCTATAAAAGGATACCAAAGACAGGGAAAAAAAGGAAATATTTATTTATTTATTTATTTAAATTCTTTTTAGAGGCAGGTTCTAGCTCTGTCACCCAGGCTGGATTGCAGTGGCACATAGTTCACTGCAGCCTTGAACTGCTGGGCTCAAGGGATCTTCCCGCCTCAGCCTCCTGAGTAGCTGGGATTACAGGCATGCACCAGTACTCTCAGCTAAGCTTTTATGTTTAGTAGAGATGGGGGTCTCACTATGTGGCCCAAGCTGGTCTTGAACTCCTGGGCTCAAGTGATCCTCATGCCTCAGCCTCCTAAAGTGCTGGGATTACAGGTGTGAGCTACCACACCTGGCCAGGAATTCTTGGTCTAGAAGAAAGCTCTTGGTTAAAAGGACACACAGAAGGAAGTACATTCTCTCCTCTCTCTCTTTTTTTTTTTTTTTTTTTTT
>NW_016814655.1:5600518-5619874 GCF_001698545.2 Rhinopithecus bieti | reverse complement strand
AAAAAAAAAAAAAAAAAAAAAAAAAAGTGTTTGAGCACAAGAATAATAAACTGAAATACAAAACATGCTGAGTTCAAGATACTAAAAAAGAGAAAATTTCATTAGACACAATTTCTGATTGATTTTGTATGTCAAACTTGTATCCCACAACTTTGCTGAATTCGTTTATTCTAGTAACTTGTAGACTCCATCAGGTTTTCTAAATTGACAATCATGTTGCTACAAGTAAAGACAGTTTACATCTTCCTTTACAATTTAGATGGCTTTTATTTCTTTTCTTGCCTGATTGCACTGTTTAGAACCTCCAGCATAATGCTGAATAGAGGTGGTGACAGCAGACATCCATCTTGTTCCTAATCTTAGGGAAAGGCACGCAGTCTTTCATCATTAAGCATGACAGCTTGTAGGTTTTGCACAGATGCCCTTTATCATACAGAGGAAGCGCTCTTCTATTCCTAGTATGCTGAGAATTTTATCAGAAATGGATTCTGCATTTCTCAGATGATGGATAAACAAAACCTGGAGTCAAAACATACTTCCATATGTACATATTATCTATAAAAGGATACCAAAGACAGGGAAAAAAAGGAAATATTTATTTATTTATTTATTTAAATTCTTTTAGAGGCAGGTTCTAGCTCTGTCACCCAGGCTGGATTGCAGTGGCACATAGTTCACTGCAGCCTTGAACTGCTGGGCTCAAGGGATCTTCCCGCCTCAGCCTCCTGAGTAGCTGGGATTACAGGCATGCACCAGTACTCTCAGCTAAGCTTTTATGTTTAGTAGAGATGGGGTCTCACTATGTGGCCCAAGCTGGTCTTGAACTCCTGGGCTCAAGTGATCCTCATGCCTCAGCCTCCTAAAGTGCTGGGATTACAGGTGTGAGCTACCACACCTGGCCAGGAATTCTTGGTCTAGAAGAAAGCTCTTGGTTAAAAGGACACACAGAAGGAAGTACATTCTCCCCCCTCTCTCTTTTTTTTTTTTTTTTTTTTTTTGAAACAGGGTCTCTCTCTATTGCCCAGGCTGGAATGCAGTGGTGCCACCACAGCTCGCTGCAGCCTCAACCTCCCAGGCTCAAGTGATCTTACCATCTCAGCATCCTAAGTAACTGGGATTACAGGTGCACGTCACATACCCAGCTAATTTTTAAAATGTGTTTGTAGAGATGGGGTCTTGTATGTTGCCAGGGCTGATCTCAAACTCCTGGGCTCAAGTGATGTTCCTGCCTCGGCCTCCCAAAGTGCTGGGATTATAGGTGTAAGCCACTGCACCAGGCCCACATCAGTCTTGACCAGAGCCAAAGGCCCCCAGACTTTAGTAGGCAAATGTCCTCGGCAGACCTGTTTGGTTTGGTGCATAAAGTGGTCCCCTCCTTCTCGGAGCTGCCATGACTGCACAAAAGGGAGGGAACACTTCAGAAACTTCCCAAGTGCAAATAATGGGTGGTAAACAGTGGTCTGTCATCTCCTGGAGCTTTTCAAAAGAGCGATAATGGAAGTATAGCTATTCTGGTCACATTCTAACTCGGGTACAGCAGGATTGTACCCTGGCCTTCAGCTGTTCCTCTAAAGTCTTAATTGCAATGGCATTCTACCCTATGAAATCTTGCCACGTGATAGTACTATCAATGTAGGTCAGAAACTAAGGACACAGGGTTAGGTACACAGGAAATAAACAATAAATAATTAATGACTAATTAAGTGTTGGCCAAGATGGACCTTCATTTCCCAGCTGGATGAAGTGCTGTGTATCTACTATGAATAGTCAGTAAATTGGACTGAAGGGGCATAAAAACACAGGATTAAGATATGATACCCAAGCCGGGCATGGTGGCTCACCTGTAATCCCAGCACTTTGGAAGGCCAAGGCAGGAGGATCACGAGGTCAGGAGTTCAAGACCAGCCTGGCCAACATAGTGAAATACCGTCTCTACTAAAAATACAAAAAGTTAGCCAGGTGTGGTGGCGGGCACCTGTAATCCCAGCTACCCGGGAGGCTGAGGCAGGAGAATTGCTTGATCCCGGGAGGCAGAGGCTGTGGTGAGCCGAGATCTTGCCACTGTCTATGCAACAGAGCGAGACTCCATCTCAAAAAAACAAACAAACAAAAAAGATATGATACCCTGCTAATGTAAACCATTATCTCACAGTGTTTTATTATCACCTGTTTACCCAGTCAAAAACTTAAAATGAGCCGGGTGTGGTGGCTCATGCCTGTAATCCCGGCACTTTGGGAGGCTGAGGCAGGCAGATCATCTGAGGTCAGGAGTTCGAGACCAGCCTGGCCAACATGGTGAAACTCCATCTCTACTAAAAATATAAAAATTAGCTGGGCATGGTGGCAGCCTCCTGTAATCCCAGCTACTTGGGAGGCTGAGGCAGGAGAATCGCTTGAACCTGCAAGGTGGAGGTTGCAGTGAGCCAAGATCACGGCCATTGTACTCCAGCCTGGGCGACAGTGAAACTCCATCTCCAAAAAAAAAAAAAAAAAAAAAGCAAACTATAATGTCATCTTATAATTTACCTTCCCTATTAAAACTTATTTTTTAAAAGCTTAATTGCAGCTTTTTGTTACTTTCTAGACTCTGCAATTATTGGTAAACATGATAAATATAAGAAAATAACAAACTATTTTACATAGATGGCTATTTGAGAGTCTCATTTCTGATTAGTTTAGTTCAACTCTAATCAAAATTATTCGAGTCCTGCTCCAATAGTAGACTTCATCTAGTATATGTGCATTATTTATCACACTAGGAGGAGGAGAAGGGACAGATTTTTATAAAAACGGATACGAATCAGTATAAGGTTTTAACAGATGGGGTCTTGGCTGAGAGCCACAGCAGCCTCTTCAGGTCCAGTGCTGAAAATCATTCAGCTGAAAGACCCAGGGACATTTGTTCAGCAAGTCACTTAGGGAATCAGCATCTTGCTAAATGTAATCTACCCGGTCTGAACCAAAATGATGGCTACACATCTGCTCAGAGTAGTCAGCAGTGAGCACACTAAGCTGCAGCCACAGAGCAATATTCAATACTATTGCTGCAGGTAATGCAATACTACTACCACTATGTATTCCTCCCTCCTGAGCAACTGAATAGAGATAGTCTGGCATTTGGGAAGGTATTTCAAGTTGACCATGAGAAGCAAACACTATATACACACAGTTCAGATCACTGGAGACATGGGAGAAAGGGAGGAAAAAGGCACAGTAGCTGTCTGCAATAGTTCAGCATTCATGGTTCACCTATCCCTGGGTCCCTGATATTGTGCAAATCTGCCTTACAAGCCCATAATGTGATGAAGCTTTTTGTTCCAGTCTAAGTGCAGAGGGGAGTGGAAGTTGTCTCTGAAGTTAGTTCTGGGACAGAAATATCCCTTGGCACTATTCCAAGTCTTATAACACACAGTTCAACAGTAGGAAGGCCCAGACAGAAGAAATAATAAAGCTTTAAAATGAAAGCTAAATCCAGATCCAGAGAACTCAAATAATTAGATTCAATCCATAAAGTGGGGAAATGATCTATGTCTGATGGCTATCAATGAGGTCCAAGATCTTAACTGTGCTTTCCTTCTCAAAATAATCCTCTCATCAGTAAACAGATTTACATAATGTAAACACCTAAGGAAAACCATCAGCAACCTACCCCCATCCCAGCTCCCACTCAAAAACAAACAAAACAAACCTGGGACTCTGTAAGAAATATGAAGAAAATACAAATCCTCCAGTTGTAACTCCTGTCACTCAAATTATTTTCAAAAGGTTGCCACACATAAAGTATGGAAGCTATGGTCAGAAGTTGAATCTCTTACCCTTCCCTGTGAAGAACTATTTCTTTTCTGATTTTAAAATTAAGGAATAACATTCATACAACAAAACTGACCCTTTTTAGTGTTGTGATGGTTAATTTTATTATCAACTTGACTGGATTAAGGGACACCCAGATAGCTGGTAAATCATTATTTCTGAGTGTGTTGAAAGGGGTATTTCCAGGAGACAGATTAGCATTTGAATCCATACACTGAGTAAAGAAGATCCACCCTCACCAATAGAAGCAGCCATCATCTAGTCTGTTGAAAGCCCACCAGAATAGAACAAAAGGCAGAGGAAGGGCAAATTCTGTTTCTCTTTTCTTGAGCTGGATGTCTTGCCCTTAGACATCAGACATCAGGAGCTCCTGGTTCTCCAGTTTTTGGACTCTAGGACTTAACACCAGCACCACCCAAGTTCTCAGTCCTTCAGCCTTTAACTGTAAGCCTACAGCATCAGCTCCCTGATTCTACAGCTTGCAGACAGCATACTGTGAAATGACTTGGCCTCGATAATCATGTGAGCTAATTCCCATAGTATATTTCCTCTTGTATAACTATGTATATTTATTGGTCTGTTTTCTGAAGAACCCAGATATAAGTATACAGTTCTGCAAGTTTTGAAAAATGCATACATCCAGATAATCACCACCACAGTCAAGATACAGAATAGTTTCATCACCTCAAAAGCTCCCCTGTGCCCATTTGTAGTTAACCTCTCCTTCCAACCCCAGCCTCTCAAAACAACTGACCTATACCCTGTCCCTATAGTTTTGCCATTTCCAGAATGTCATATAAATGGAATCATACAGCATGTAACCTTTTGGATCTGGATAGTTTCATACTGCATAATGCAACTGAATTAATCCATGTTGTTGCATGTATCAGTAGTTTATTCATTTTTACTGCAGAATAGTATTTCATTATATAGATGTACCATAGTTTGTTTATCTGTTCCTCCGCTGAGAGACTTTTGGGTTGTCTACAGTTTTGACAGTGTATAAATAAAGCCACTATAAACATTGGTCCAATCCAAGTTTTTATTTCATTTGGGTAAAGATTTAGGAGTAGATTGCTGGAAGATCTACTTTGGAAAATATCTGCCTGACTCTATTTACGCTGTTTCTATTTAGCAGATATGCAATTTCTCAAGTGAATAGCTGAGTTATTTTCTGTGATGCTTCTCTTTCTGGTCCATCAATATCATTTCTCTGCCCTTGTGGGTACAGGAAACACCTCCAAATCAGTATCACTTACAAACATCATTAATACTTTGTTTACTTTCAGCCTTAGTTCATAAATAAAAATGCTAAATATGCCTGACTTCCTCATCAGCACCCTGCAGCATCCTAGGAAATAACAATCTTTCCCAACCACCCCAACCCCCACACTGGCATTTAGGTTTACAATCGTTTTGCAGTTCATTTTGCATCAACAGCTTCTCCTCTATGTTCTTAATTAATAAATTTTCAGTTGAGCCAAGAATCTCCAGTATATTATGGGTTTTTGTTTGCTTGTTTGTTTTTTAGACAGAGTCTTACTCTGTGGCCCAGGCTGGAGTGCAGTGGTGCGATCTTGGCTCACTGCAACCTGCACCTCCTGGCTTCAGGCGATTCTCCTGTTTCAGCCTCCCAAGTAGCTGGGGCTACAGGTGTACACCACCACACCCAGTTGATTTTTGTAGTTTTAGTAGCGACAGGGTTTCACCATGTTGGCCAGGCTGGTCTTGAACTCCTGACCTCAAGTGATCCGCTGCCCTCGGCCTCCCAAAGTGCTGGGATTACAGGCGTAAGCCACCATGCCTGGCCATCCAATATATTATTTTTAGTAACTATAGGAAAACCAAAAAGAGCTTTCCCCAAAAGTACATTCATAGTGTACTTTTTGCCTATCATGGATACAGAATATACTTAGAAAATTGGAAGTGTTATTCCCTAACATCAGCCTGTAAGCAAGTTTTGACTTTGATACCCGTAAAACAGATAGTATCCCATCCTAAAAACAGTCTTTCAAATACATGCTGTATTAATTAAACTAGAGAACAGAAAAAAATCAGCATAATTAACACACAAAGCAACAGTATGGCCTAATTAATCACCATGAAGAGCAATCGAATAAAATACTACGCATTTTTATGGAGCAATTTAATCTGGCAAGTAATTAATCACAGAAACACTAAGCAAAACAAATGGATTTCCCTTTAAGGGAGTCACATTTATCATGTGTGATGTATCCCAAACTCTAATTTGTTATCCCAACTCGAAATTGTCCAGGAGACAAAGAATTGTCAGGCTTAGTAGAACACTGATTTCTGATGAAAAAGAATGTTCAGCTTTTCAAATCAAGTTATAGTCCTGCAGCACTCAAAGAGCTCAGGTTTGTGGGGCAGAGGTATGCAGCACTAGGCATGGAAGGCTTAACCTAAATCTAACTCTAGGTTGGTTTAGTCAAATCTATAGATAATTGATAAATGACTTGTGAAAACACTTAGTATTAAGAGTAATAATTACAGATCACAGATATTACCAAAACCCCAAAGGGAGGACCCTCAGCAGAAGAAAACAGAGCTTCTGGTCTTCAGCTCAAGCAAAAAGGGGGAGGGGGCATATCAATGCAGTGAGATTTAACTCAAAGAAATTCCTTTGTTCCCTCCTTCCCTCCCTTCCCTCCCTCCCTTCCTTTCTTTTTGTCTTAAACAAAGACCCATTTTCCTTGATCCCCCAACAGCCTCACCAGCTTGAAGAACACCAATAGGCTGATGTTTTGAATGGTCATTCAAAGGCCAAGTGACACACATTAGCCAAGGCTATCTTCATATCTCCTTCTTCCCAGCTCCCTCTCTGCTTGGCTATATTCGAGACTAGATGAACAGCCCTTTCTCTGGCAAGGAAGCTCACAGCACTTTATAAACCTTTCCCTTAATAGTCCCATCTCTCTCTGACTTTATTTCTCTCTGTGCTGTTCTTAGAGGGCTTTGCTTCTCTTCTTAGCATACCCCTGCAGGCTGAAGCACCTGGCAAAGTTCCAGGCTTCTGGTGGCTGCAGCACAGTGGTTTGTTCTTTACTGACCTGTTTGACCTCCAATGCTGGATCCTATGAAACATTCAATACTTATACTGTACCGGGAGAGTTGTGCTTTTCACACTCCACCTTGTCTCTGCTCACAATTTAAGAAATGCTGTTGCAGATATCCTATTTATCCCAGAGCATTTTCTTCTAGATTTTAACCCTTACCTTTTTCCTTCAAACCTTTTACTCTAGTATTTCTGGGCTGTACCGCTGGCTTGACCTAGATTCTTATCCTCTACCTGGCCCCTCAGTCAATTTCTCTTTTGGAGAGTCTGCCTGGCATTTTGTTCAGTGTTTCTCTGAGCTTCTGCCTCTGAATTGCCTTTGTTGGCTCCCTCCATCAGCCCAATAACTGAAGTACCATTACTCCCAGCTCATCCTAGATGGGGCTCAACCAATATCCTAAATCCTCACTTCTCCAAGAGAGAGGAACTCTGTTTGTTTATCTATTTTCAAGAAAGAGTCAATGTGTTACTAAGTGAGACATGGATGCTGCCTGCCTTCAAAGAGCTCCCAGCCTAGTCAAGAAGATAATAGATAAGTAGATAGTTGCTGTAGTGTGGCCAGGCCTGGCTCTAAGGATGAGGTGATGCTCAAAATGCACTATTTCAGGGTAAGTTGACAAGTTGGGAAAGGACATTCTAGGCAGGGAGGAATGGTACATCCAAAAGGCCTGGACTATAAAACAGTTTGTCCAGAGAATTCTAAATGTCTCTGGTTTGTCCAGAGAGCTCTAGGTGGTCTGGCATAGCTGCAGTGAGGTGACAGATAAGGGCAGAGATTCTAGAAATAAGATGAAGAATGGCAATGTAGGCTACACTACTACACAGCTTAAACGTTTTTCTGTGGTGATGAGGGGGGCCAGTGAGACGACAAGCACAGGAGGAAAAACGAGACAGAGAAAGAGGCAGTCAAGATGATTGGTGAGATCAGAGACTATGAGAATCCAAGTGAAAAAGAAATATGAACAATAAATAAACTGTGGTACAGTAATGCAATAATAAAATACTGCTCAGCAATAAAAAGGAACTAACTACTAGATACTTACACAAGCAATGCTCAGAGCAGTATCATTCACAGTAGCCAAAAGGTAGAAGCAACCCACGTATCACCAACAGATAACTGGATAAACAAAATGTGGTATATACATACAATGGAATATTATTCAGCCTTGAAAAGGAAGGAAATTCTGACACATGCCACAACATGGATGAACCCTGAGGATATTATGCTAAGTAAAATAAGCCAGTCACAAAAATATAAATACAGTATGATTCCACTATAAGGTATCTAAAATAGTTAAATTTATAGAGACTCAAAGTAGAATGGTGGTTGGCAGGGGCTGGGGAAGGGGAAAATGGGGAGTTGTTTAATCGGTACAATCTCAGTTTTGCAAAATGAAAAAGTTCTAGAGATCCGTTGCACAACGATGTCAACATACTTAACACTACCAAACTTAAAAATTGTTTGGATGGCAAATTTTATATTTCTTACCATAATTTAAAATCTTAAAACATTTTTTAAAAGGATTGAACTACTGATATATACCACAAAGTAGATGAATCTCAAAAACCTGATACTGAGTGAAAGAAGTCAGACACAAAAGAGGGTACACTATATGACTCTGTTCATATGTAGTTCCAGAACAGGTACAACTAATTTACGGTGACAGAAGTCAGGAGAGGGCATAGTTCTGGGGAAAGGGACTACTGACTGGAAAAGAAGGGTCGTGAGGGAACTTCCTAGGGTGAACTTTCTAGTATTCTATGTCTTGATCTGGATGGTGATTTACATAGGTGGCATACATATATAAAAAGCTGTTTAGAATACCGCTATTGGGTATTTATCCAAAGGAAAATAAATCACTATATCAAAGAGATACCTGCACTCTTACGTTTACTGCAGCTATTCATAATAGCAAAGATATGGAATCAACCTAAGTGTCTACAAATGGACAAATGGATAAAGAAAATGTGGTATATACACATGATGGAAAACTATTTGGCCATAAAAAGGAATGAAATCAAGTCATTTGCAACAACACAGATGGAAAAGGAGGTCATTATGTTAAGTGAAATAAGCCAGGCACAGAAAGACAAATTTCGCATGTTCTCACTCATACGTAGGAGCTGAAAAGTTCATCTCATGAAGGTACAGAGTAGAATGACACCAGAGGCTGGCTGGGAAGGCAGGGGTACAGATAGAGTGGATAAAGAGAGGTTGGTTAATGGATATAACATACAGTAAGATAGAAGGAATACCTTCTAATGTTCAATAGTAGAGTAGGGTGAATATAGTTACCAACAATGTATTATATATTTTTAAATAGCTAGAAGAGGGGACTTAAACTGTTCCCAAAATAGAAATGATAAATACTTGAGGTGATGATGGACAGCCAGGATACCCTGACTTGATCATTATACAGTCTATGCATGTAACCAAATATCATATGTATGCTATAAATATGTATAAATATTATATATCAGTTTTAAAAAGGCGTTCAGTTACATACCTTCTAAGATTTTAATATTTTACCACATACCAATATCTCAATTAAAAGAAAAAAAGATTGAGTTTCAGTGAGTTGGTAACATTCTATTCCTTTTTTGTTTTTCTGAGACAGTGTCTTACTCTGTCACCCAGTATGAGTGCAGTGGCACAATCATACCTCATTGCAGCCTCGATCTCCTGGGCTCAAGTAATCTTCCCACCTCAGCCTCCAGAGTAGCTGGGACTATTACAGGTGCATACCACTACACCCAGCTAATTTTTAAAAAGTTATTTTTAGTAGAAACAAGGTCTTGCTATGTTGCCCAGGCTGGTCTGAAACTCCTGAGTTCAAGTGATCCTCTTGCCTTGGCCTCCCAAAGTGCTGGGATTACAAGTGTAATATAGCCACCATGCCCAACCCCTTCTATTTCTTAAGGTGAGTGGTTCATCTATGTTCATTCTATGTCAAGTTTTATTACATATATTCATTAATAGAATTTATCAAATAGTCCATTTTTTTTTTTTTGCATAAGTAGGAAATTAGTTCAGATTAATTGGGCAAAAAGAACAGATTTTAATCCATCCTTATCTGAATCCCATCTAGTAAATTATCCCACAAGAAAGATGAAGTACATTCAAAACTGGTCAGAAATGAGATCCAACTACAGATGGCTACTCCTGCTGCCTTTTCAGATGTGTCACCAAGATGAATGCGTGTGAGGGGAGACCAATGGGAACCAACTGTCTTTGGAGCTTCCTTGAGATTGAGAATTTTCATCATATGAAAATAGTGTCTAATGAGAGAAAAATTAATGTCCTTCAGTACACTGGGTAGTGAAAATGCATTAGTATACTCCATGTTTGACATCCCACTCACATGTTAGTGGTTTTAAAACAAACTATATAGAAACCAATTAGAACAAAAAATCTCATTAAACCTTACAACAGGAGCCCA
The DNA here is from genome assembly GCF_001698545.2 of Rhinopithecus bieti. Taxonomy (NCBI): domain Eukaryota; kingdom Metazoa; phylum Chordata; class Mammalia; order Primates; family Cercopithecidae; genus Rhinopithecus; species Rhinopithecus bieti. The sequence goes on along the minus strand of NW_016814655.1, from coordinate 5,609,548 downwards.
CTTTGCTAGAACATGCACAATATCTGGACTCCAGAGAGAAATGTATAATTGAGGTAAAATTAATCAAAACCTACATAAAAAGAACAGCAAGAGACAGTTTAAGAAGAAAATCTTTTCCTCAGTGTTAGAAATTCCTGAAATCTGATCACTGAGTGCATAATTCTGCTTATTATCATCTTCCACTATGTAACACTATATTTATAATTAGGCTGATAGCAGAGTAAAATGACAGTAAAATGCAGACACAATTCATTTAACAATTAATCTGCTGGAGCTAAAAAATCTTACCATGTCATTAATTGCCTGCTTAAAATGCTGCCTCAGTTTCAGTTTCAGATTATCACACCTTCTTTAAGAATGCAGAGAAATGCATGCACTAGCAAGGCTTGTTTAGGGGAGAACTTGCAAGCAGCAGTGAGTTGCACACTTTTCCCTCCCTAAGAACCCCAACTCAGAAGAGCCTGTTTTGTGACCCCCAAGCTTACTATTAATTAAAGGAGAAAACAGTGAAGAGCGTCTTCTTTCTCAGTAAAGCTCTCCCACCTACTCTCACTCCAAAAATGTATTTTTTTACTGCCCTTTACCTGTTATGTTCTAATTTCTCAACAAAAGAACTAATGCTTGCTACAATCTTACTTTATTTTATTTTTTTTTAAATTATCCAACTGGTGAATCCCTCCGCTGGGGTTTTGGGAGAGTAGGAGGCTACAGGAAGATTTAAACCATCCTATGAAGGTTGTCATCCCTGATTTTTCCATAAAAGAGTCTTATTTTCTAGTCTAGCCCTGATGATTCCCCAACCACAGATTTCTTCACAAATTCATTCTTCACAAAGAGCTTTGCAGTTGATTCTTAAGGAATTTTTTCAGTCTTCAAGGCCATTTCATATAACAGCAGGCCAAAGCCCAGAAAGGGGAGAGATTAGTCCCAAATTATCCACCAAATCAGTAGGAGAGTCAAGAATAGATCAAAGCATCTGGATAAAGATTTAGAAAGCGTATTTATCAAATGTGCTGATGATACAAAGTTGCAAAAGATAACCAATACACAGAATGACGTAATCAGGATTTGAAAAATACCCTGAGAAGCTAGAATGATGGGCTAAAACCAACAAAATACATTTAACAAAACTAAAGTGTTGCATATAGGTTAGTTTAAAAAAAAAAAAGTGAACTGTAGATGTTCAGAGGGGAGATTCACCAAAATAGCAATAGTAGCTCTCTTGAAGGGTGAGATTTTAGATCGTTTTATTTTACTTTGGTCTTTGTGCTTTTCTGCCTTTTTTTTTTTTTGAGACAGAGTCTCGCTCTGTCCCCCAGGCTGGAGTGCAGTGGTGAGATCTCGACTCACTGCAAGCTCAGCCTCCTGGATTCATGCCATTCTCCTGCCTCAGCCTCCCGAGTAGCTGGGACTACAGGAGCGCACCATCACGCCTGGCTAATTTTTTCTTTTTTTTTTTTTTGTATTTTTAGTAGAGACGGGGTTTCACTGTGTTAGCCAGGATGGTCTCAATCTCCTGACCTTGTGATCTGCCTGCCTCGGCCTCCCAAAGTGTTGGGGTTACAGGCATGAGTCACCATGCCCAGCCTGCTTACATTTTTTTTGTTTTTTATAATAAGCAAGTAGCATTAAAATAAAATAAAATACAGCATTAAAATAAAATAAAATACAGCAGGGCGCAGCGACTCATGCCTGTAACCCCAACACTTTGGAAGGCCAAGGTGGGCGGATCACCTAAGGTCAGGAGTTCAAGACCATCATGGCCAACATGGTGAAACCCCACCTCTACTAAAAATACAAAAGGTAGCTGGGTATGGTGGCACGGACATGTAGTCCCAGCTACTTGGGAGGCTGAGGCGGGAGGATTGCTCGAACCTGGGAGGCGGAGGTTGCAGTGAGCCGAGATCATGCCACAGAACTCCAGCCTGGTAACTGAGCAAGACTCCATCTCAAAAAACAAAATAAAACAAAATAATAATAATAAATAAAATAAAAAGCAGCACCACACAAACCAAAACAAAATACCACTATCAACTGAACAAGTATAGGATGGGAGAGAACTAGCTTGAAGGCAGGTCACTTTAAGCAGATTTGAAGGTTTAGTGAGACTCAAGTTTGCTATGAACCAACAATGTGATTCAGCTGCTGAATAACATAATGCAATTGGAGGCTGTAAATAAAATATGTCCATATCATGCATATAAATAGTCTCCTTGTAATCTGAGCTACATATCTAGATCCAGTTCTAGATGTCATTCAATGCAGGAAACATTCACTGAATGCTTAATTTGGTGTAAGGCACACCCTAACACCATATTTTAGGAGATAAATTAAGAAGTTAGAATATATCCAAAGGACAATCACAGTGTGTCAGAGATTTTGAAACCATAGCATATGAAGAATAACTGAGAGAGAAAGAATGTTCAGCAGTAGTACACATGTTAGTCCTTTGAAGAAGTTAACATCTAGGAGACAGGGTAACATTTTTTAGTGTTGTAACTAAAGGTAGAAATGGAATCAACAGGTTCAGGTTATAAAGAGAAAGACTGCAATGTATGAGATACTCATCATTTAAAAGAATGACTGGGCTGGGGGCTGTGGCTCAACCTGTAATCCCAGCACTTTGGAAGGTCAAGGCGGGCGGATTACCTGAGGACAGGAGTTCAGGACCAGCCTGGCCAACATGGTGAAACCCCGTCTCTACTAAAAATACAAAAAATTAGCTGGGCATGGTGGCAGGTGCCTGTAATCCCAGCTACTCAGGGAGGCTGAGGCAAGAGAATCGCCTGAACTCAGGAGGCGGAGGTTGCAGTGAACCGAGATCGTGCTACTGCATTCCAGCCTGGGCAACAGAGCAAGACTCTGTCAAAAAAAAAAAAAAAAAGAATGGTCTGGAACCTAAAGTATTAAGCACTATTTCTCTAAGTGTTCAAACAGAAGCTGAATATATCTCTAACAAATGAGATTTATGCTTTGGGAAGGAGACTGACACAGATGGCCTCTTGCGTTCTTTCAGTGTTTAAGGTTCTGTGATCCAGGCACTACTAACGTGCAGGGGCAAGGCCCAATAGAAAAGACGAACTCTGGTACCTTAGCCATTCTGATATAAACCTGATAATTTATTTTTTATTATTTTATTTTATTTTTTGGAGACAAGGTCTCACTCTGTCGCCCAGGTTGGAGTACAGTGGTGTGAGCATAGCTCACTGCAGCCTCAAACTCCTGGGCTCAAGTGATCCTCCTGCCTCAGCCTCCAGAATAGCTGGGACTACAGGCAGGTGCCACCATGCCCAGCTAATTATTTTTTTATTTTTTGTATGTTGTCCAGGCTAAACTCCTGGCCTCAAGTGATCCTCCTGCCTCAGCCTCCCAAAGCACTGGGATTACAAGTGTGAACCACCACATGCAGCCAAACATGCGAATTTAGAGTGATTGAACATCTGAGTTATATGGCCAGAGCTCTACTCTAACTTTTGAGAAAGATACGTGGAGAGGGAAAAATAAGGGATAAGATGAAAAACTGCACATGGTTTTAAAATAATTTATTTTTTAAGTACTCTAGATATAGAATAGAAAAGAGAAAGGAATTAGGGACCTAAACTATGCCTATTTCTACACTTTGTGGCTAGACCTTATAAAAGTTATAATTAGTAGCCAGCATTTTATAATTCAATGGCTACATTTCCTAGGAAGAGTTCCTTTGGGGAAAAAAATTAACCTTCTCTCAGGCGAAAACAAATTTTTTTTTCCTACATTGGGATTAATAATAATTAGGGAGTAGCAGAACCCTAAAGGATCAGGGATAGTTATGTCAGCCAAAGCAGCCCATCTCCAGAGAGCCAGAGGCTCAGGAGAGCTGGCTGGGAAAGAGCAAATGCCCAGGAATGATAGGATTTGGATTGATGTATAGACTCTAGCCACCTATCATCCCTACGACCCCATTATAGAATGAGTCCACTGGAAATACCTTTCTTCTTCACTGCCTCATTCACTCTAACCCTCTCAATCTTTCTCTTTCCATAATTTTGATGCTTACCTAAAGAAACTGGAAATAGCATATGGTAGGTCCTGCTAATTAAAAGCTTAGCAGAATAAAGGACATATGTCAGATGACTCATTTTAGACACCCATAAAAAGTTAAAGCTAAGATTAAAAATTAAAGTTAATTTATCATACTATAAAATTATAGGTAGGAGATCCAATCAATTACTAATGGCACAAGTGCAAACCCAAGGCCTTTGCTGTATAAATACATATTTACAAAAATAATAAAGTGAGACTGTGGACCTAAAGAGAAAGGAGAGAATGTGTTCTCCTGCCATCAGGGGGCCACTTACTTACCTACCTGGGACCAAGAACTATAATATTCTGGAGCAAACTGCCAATCATCCATTTCTTCTCCAATGTTCTTGGCAATTTCATCTGTAACTGTCTGCTCAGAACACAGCCGTTTAAATTTACCTCAAGGTCCATATTCTGAGCTACCGCTAGACATCAGGAAGCAGCTACTCCATTATCACTGTCTTAGTCACACAGGCAGTCCTTCCCAGCTACCTCCAAAAGGCTCAAGTAAGTATTTGGCATAATTCATTAAGAAAGAGGATGAACACTAAGTTTCAGCCTGTAATCCCAGCACTTTGGGAGGCTGAGGCAGGAGGACTGCTTGAGCTCAGGAGTTCAAGACCAACCTGGCTGGGCAACATAGTGAGACCCTGTCACTACAAAAAGAAAAAGCTGGATGCAGTGGCTCATGCCTGTAATTCCAGCACTTTGGAAGGCCAAGGCAGGTGGGTCACTTGACGTCAGGAGTTCAAGATCAGCCTGGCCAACATGGTGAAACCCCATCTCTACCAACAATACAAAAAATTAGCCGGATGTGGTGGCACATCCCTGTAACCTCAGCTACTCAGGAGGCTGAGGCACGAGAATCGCTTGGGCCTGGGAGGCAGAGGTCGCAGTGAGCCAAGATCGCGTCACTGCACTCCAGTCTGGGCAACAGAGCGAGACTGTCTCAAAAATAAAATAAAATAAGAAAGAAAGAGAAAATGTCCATGTAGTTAACCAACAAAAAGGAATGTTTAATCATTTGCCAAAACAATATTAAAAGTAAGGTCACCAGATACATACAAGATCTCTCCCAACTAACTCACAAATATAATGAAAGGTTCTTATAAGGTTCCTCAGGTTGGCTGTTCATGTTCTTTTAAAATCTGAGACTTTACACAGGGTGAGGCCCCATATCTACAAGGCTTCAACTGATACTCTCAGAGAACGTACCCAGAACCACTAAAGAGATCTTTTTCACAGTCCGGTAGCTTCATTCAGGACAGAGGGCTGAGTTCAAATTGACTCCTTTTCTCCCAGGAGCAATATTCTAGAAATAGTTCCTAATTTGAGCCAGTAAAAACAGGCCACAATTGGCAGGCCCTACCTTAGTGGGAGAAAATGAGATACAAAAGACAGGGCACAAGCCAGGCACAGTGGCACATGCTTATAGTCCCAGCTACTTAGAAGGCTAAGGTGGGAGGATCACTTGAGCCCCAGAGTTTGAGGCTGCAATAAGCTATGATTATGCCACCGTACTCCAGCCCGGGCAACAGAGAGAGGCCTTGTCTCTAAAAGTAAAACAAACAAACAAAAAATACAATACAATAAAATATTTTGTTGTTGTTGTTTTTTATTTTTGTTTTTGTTTGAGACAGAGTTTTTTCACTCTTGTTGCCCAGGCTGGAATGCAACGGTGCGATCTCGGCTCACTGCAACTTCATCTCCCAGGTTCAAGCCATTCTCCTGCCTCAGCCTCCCGAGTAGCTGGGATTACAGGCACTCACCACCATGCCCGGCTAATTTTGTATTTTAGTAGAGATGGAGTTTCACCATGTTGGCCAGGCTAGTCTTGAACTCCTGACCTCAGGTGATTCACCAGCCTCAGCCTCCCAAAGTGCTGGGATTACAGGCATGAGCCACCACACCTGGCAATAAAATAAATTTTTAAAAAGACAGAGCACAGTACAAGAAATGTCTTCTACAAACCATAAAGGAACTTGACTCTAGTCCTAAAGACACTAGACATAAAGGAACACACCTAACAACTCCTTCTTTGACTACATAATCAAAGTACTGTGTCCTTTCAAAATTGTATACCCCCAAACAATTCTTCCCCTATTATTCCTGTTACTTTTGTACCTGTACTTTGCCATAAAGTTCAATATGCAGACCGTAAGAGCCAATGAGAACTGACTGCTCACATTTTGGGTACAGGAAAAGAAATAGTTGTGGGCTATTAGCTCACCAAGGAATAGAGCAGGATCTAAAATGCTGTGTTTAACACCTACATGTGAGAAAATCTCCCACAAAGGAAATGTATGTATCTAAAATCTAAATACAGACTTTTTCCCCACTATCATCTAGTCCTTGCTCCAGAAATGATAAAGTGGACAAAATTAGAGTCCTGTTTCTAGTGGGTCCTCACTTTCTCAGGAAAGAGTGTCCTCTACAAATAAAGTTTATTGAAGTGGGTGTTGTGTGTGCATTCAGAGTTGCATAAGAGTAGCATTTCTATATTTCACTGAAATTAATTTAGTATAAATCTGAAGCTAATTCTGATAAATTAAGATACCTGCACGCTAAGCCCTAGAGCAAGCACTAAGGAAATAACTCAAAAAAATAGTGACAAAAATCATTAAAGCAATAAAAATGCTTTTTAGAAAATATTCACTTAATGCAAAGAAAGCGGTAAAGAAGGATCAGAGGAACAAAAAATGAGATAGCAATACTTCTTTGGTCTGCAGATATTGCATATGCACCTAAAACATAGGCTGAATATCCTTATCCAAAATGCTTGGGACCAGAAGAGTTTTAGGTTTCAGATGTTTTTTTTAATTTTGGATATTTGCATTATACTTACCAGCTGAGCATCCCTAATCCAGAAATCTGAAACACAAATTGTTCCAATGAGCATTTCCCTTAAGCATCATGCTGGTGCTCAAAAAGTTTCAGATTTTAGAGCATTTCAGATTTCAGATTTTCAGATTTGAGATGCTCATCCTGTACTAGCAAACTGAATCCTGCAAAATAGAAAAATTATACACCATGACCAAGTAAGATTTATCCCAGGAATGCAAGGTTTAACATCTGAAAATCAATTAATGTAGTATTTATTTATTATTACATATTTTTTTGAGACGGAGTCTCGCTCTGTTGCCCAGGCTGGAGCACATTGGCGCAATCTCAGCTCACCACAAGCTCTGCCTCCTGGGTTTACACCATTCTCCTGCCTCAGACTCCCGAGTAGCTGGGACTACCGGCGCCCACCACCATGCCCAACTAATTTTTTGTTTTTTAGTAGAGACGGGGTTTCACCATGTTAGCCAGGATGGTCTCGATCTCCTGACCTCGTGATCCACCCGCCTCGGCCGTAGTACGTTTTATCAATAGAATAAGAAATAGAAACCACACAATCGTCTCAATAGAAGCAGAAAAAGCATTTGACAAAATCCAACACCCTTTGATGATACAAACACCCAACAAACTAAGAACAGAAAGGACTTTCTTCAACCTGATAAAGAGTATCTACAAAAAAAGTTCACAGCTAAATGTTTTAATAAATTAAAATACAAGAACAAAAACTTATTAGGTTGGTGCAAAAGTAATTGCGGTTTGGCCATTACTTTTGCACCAACCTATAAAACCACCTATAATCCTGCCAACCAAAGATAAGAACATGTTGGTTAATACCCTCTCAGGTATATGTGTATTCATTTTGGGGGCACTCTTTTACCACAATGATATAGCCAAGGTTGCATGGTCAAACATCTCCTCAAAGGACTGAAAGTGATAGAAAACACAAACTCTCCCCACCCAAACTATTTTCCCATCAATGATGGAAAGGCACAGGCTGACAGCCGAAGTCCCAGTATTGCCCTTGATGTCAGCTTGTAAATAAATATTATTTTGTATCGCTGGTCCCTACTAAGTCCACATGACTACGGAAAAAGGACTGAACAAAGTTGGGTATGGAAGGGGCTGATAAGGTTCCCAGACTTGCATGATCAGGACAACAGTTTTTTAAAGACAACAATAATAAACATGTATATAGCACTGAATATGTGCCAGGCAGTATTCTACATGCTTTATATATACTGTCATTTAATAATCTCGATGATATAGGTCCATTGTTATTCTCACTTTATAGCTGAGAAAACTCAAGGAAAGAATGGTTAAATAACTTGTCCAAAGTAATGGTACAGCAGGGACTCAAACTCAGACAAATTGACTCTAGAGTCCCTACTCTTAACCACTACATTATGCTATCTCTTAAACAGAAGAGGGATGAGCAAACCTAAAAAACAAAAAGGAATGGAAATATGTAGGAAAAAATGGGAGAGGCTCCATTTCTATCCCTTATCAGTTAAGTTCCAAATTCAGCCTGATTCAAGTTAAGAAATTTGAGCTGTGGTTATCTCAGAAAAGCAGTGGGGGTCAGGTGCGATGGCTCATGCCCGTAATCCCAACACTTTTGAGAGGCCGAGGCTCACACCTGAGGGTCAGTAGTTCAAGACCAGCCTGGCCAACATGGTGAAACCCTGTCTCTACTAAAAATACAAAAGAATTAGGCGGGTGTGGTGGCGGGCACCGATAATCCCGGCTACTCGGGAGACTGAGGCAGGAGAATCGCTTGAACCCAAGAGGTGGAGGTTGTAGTGAGCCTAGACTGCACCATTGCACTCCAGCCTGGGCAACAAGAACAAAAGTCTGTCAAAAAAAAAAAAATGCAGTGGGCATTAGGGAAACTGGATATCCATGTGCCCAGAAATGAAGTTGGATGCTTACTTTATATCATATATAAAAAGTCACTTGCCGGGCGCGGTGGCTCAAGCCTGTAATCCCAGCACTTTGGGAGGCCGAGACGGGCGGATCACGAGGTCAGGAGATCGAGACCATCCTGGCTAAAACGGTGAAACCTCGTCTCTACTAAAAGAATACAAAAAACTAGCCAGGCGAGGTAGCGGGCGCCTGTAGTCCCAGCTA
>NW_016814655.1:5595944-5600214 GCF_001698545.2 Rhinopithecus bieti | reverse complement strand
AAAAAAAAAAAAAAAAAAAAAAAAAAAAAAAAAAAAAAAAAAAAGTCACTCAAAATGGATCAAAGGAAGCTGGGTGTAGTGGTGTATACCTGTAGTCCTTGCTACTAGGGAGGCTGAGGCAGGAGGATCAATTGAGCCCAGGAGTTCAAGATAAGCCTGGGCAATGTAGCGAGACCCTACTTCAAAAAACAAAAAAGGATCAAGGACCTAAATGTAAGGGCTAAAAGAACATAAAACTCTTAGAAGAAAACATGGGAGAAAACCTGATGACACTGGATTTGGCAATGACTCCTTGGATGTGATAACAAAAACATAAGCAACAAGTGAAAAAATAGCTAAGTTAAATTTCATCAAAATTTAAAACTTGTGCATCAAAGGACACCATCAATGAAATGAAAGGCAACCCATGGAATGGGAGAAAATATCTGCACATTACATATCTGATAATGAATTAATATCTAGAATATATAAAGAACTAAAACTCAACAACAAAAAATCAAAAATTCCATTAAAAAATGAGCAGAAGACTTCAATAGACATTTCTCCAAAGAAGATATACAAATGGCCAATAAGCATATAAAAAGATGCTCAACATCACCAGTCATTAAAAAAAAAGAAATTAAAATCACTATGAGACACCACACCTGCTGGGATGGCTAGTAACCAAAAAACGGAAAACAGGAGAGAGGCGGAACAAAAAACAAAAACAGAAACAGAAAACAAATGTTGGGAAGAAAGTGAAGAAATTGGAAAGTAACATGGTGCAGCCACTTTGAGTGGCAGTTACTCAAAATGTTATACAGAGAATTACCATATGATTCAGCAATAACACTTCTGGGTACATACCCAAAAGAAATGAAAGCAGAGTCTCAGATTTACATATACTCATGTTCACACCAGCATTAGTCACAATAGCTAAAAGGTGGAAGCAACCCAAGTGTCCGTTAACATGAAAATGGAGAAACAAAATGTGGCATATTCATACAATGCAATATTATTCATCCTTAAAAAGGAAATTCTGCTACATGCTACAACACGGATGAATCTTGAAAATAATATTAGGCAAAATAATCCAGTCACGAAGGACAAACATTTTGTAATTCCTCTTATAAAAAGTTCCTAAAATAGTCAAATTCATAGAAACAGAAAACAGAATGATAATAGCCAGAGGCTGGGAGGAGGGAACAGGGAGTTTGTATTTAATGAGTACAAAGTTTCAGTTGAAGAAAAAGAAGTAGCCCTAGAGATGGATGTTGGTGATGGTTGTGCAACAATGTTAATGCACTTACCACTAAACTGTACACTTCAAAATCGTTAAAATGGGCCGGGCGTGCCGGGCACGGTGGCTCACGCCTGTTATCCCAGCACTTTGGGAGGCTGAGGCGGGTGGATCACGAAGTCAGGAGATCGAGACGATCCTGGCTAACATGGTGAAACCCCGTCTCTACTAAAAATACAAAAAATTAGCCAGGCGTGGTGGCGGGCGCCTGTAGAGTCCCAGCTACACGGGAGGCTGAGGCAGGAGAATGGTGTGAACCCAGGAGGCAGAGCTTGCAGTGAGCTGAGATTGCACCACTGCACTCCAGCCTGGGCGACAGAACGAGACTCCATCTCCATTTTTAAAAAATCGTTAAAATGGTAAATTTTATGTCATGTGTATTTTTATCACAAGAAAAAAAAAAAAAAAAAGGCAAATGTAGAAAAAGACTCTAAGAAAATTTCAGGATAAGTTTAGGAGGGGTTTAGATGCTAAGGTTACACTCATCCAAAACACAGCAGCCCCAGCTAAAATCTTAATATTTAATTACGAATGTCTGGATCTCCTAAACTAAGACTTTTGTTTTTTTCTTTCTCCTTCGCCCAGGCTGGAGTGCAGTAGCTCCATCTCAGCTCACTGCAAGCTCCACTTCCCGGGTTCATGACATTCTCCTGCCTTAGCCTCCCGAGTAGCTGGGACTACAGGCACCCACCACCACACCCAGCTAATTTTTTGTATTTTTAGTGGAGACAGGGTTTCACCATGTTAGCTAGGATGGTCTCGATCTCCTGACCTTAGGATCCGTTCCCCTCGGCCTCCCAAAGTGCTGGGATTATAGGCGTTAGCCACTGCGCCTGGCCACAACTTCTTTACTGCACTGCAGTTCCTCAAGTCCACCTATGACCTATTGTAAAACTTCATTTTGCAGCATAAACCAAACTAGGGTAAAACAGATGATTAACCACATGGGATTCAGTGTTTGGTTTTTCAATTCTAGCTGTAGTCTTAAGAGATTAGGGAACAGTGACCATTAGAATGATATGTAATGCTCCCAGTCATTGGGTAAACAATATTATACCAGCTCCATGTTGGTGCTTTGTTTTAATCTGTATAATGCTTTTCATTTTCTCTAATGGGAGATCAGCAGGGTCTGATTAACAGAAAAAAAAAAGGTCATTATTGATAAAATCTAACTCAGTGGAGATAATCTGAGCTTACTTGCCACCTCAGAGCAGACAACTGCAGAATAGAAGGTTATGTTCACGTACTCCCTGCTATTCAAGAGTCAACAGCCCAATGGCTCTGCTTCTATCATTAATCAATTTAGTCCACATTTACTTTTCACTAGACTAAGTTGCATCCTTCAGCTGAAGTGCCTGGGCATGAAACTGCTTCTCTCTCATTGGTATCCACTTTGTTAAGTGAACTATAGCAATGTGGCAAAGATTTTAGCCCAAACAGGTGAGTGGGCAAAGGAAGTTGGGGAGATTTTGGCTGGATGAGACTTCACATTCCTTCCTAACCCTAACTTTTGCTATCGACAGTGATTACTGCTTGAAGGCTTATTTTCTGTGACATTCAGAATTCTGCACACAGCCTATTCCAAAGGATGTTATACTCAATAACCCCATTATCTCAGAGGCTGCTGAAAGCTATTCTTGTTCCTTAGCCTCCCCAGCAGTGTACACTTAACCATGTGTGTGTGTCTGTGCACGCGCACATGTGTGCACCCATGTATGAGGGTAAGAATGTTTTTTAGGGTGAAAGAAAACAGCTACATAAGCAAGAAAGAAGGGTGGGTGAGGGGACCACTTTGGCACTGGAACAAAAAGACCATAAAGTGAACAGGAAGACAGGAAGCAAACTCACTAGGTGAACAATTAAGAGATTTAAAAGAAATACACTAAATTCTCGTTCCAAACCCCAAGCTTGTCACTTAATCGTAACAATATCTGAAAAGTCATTCTTGAAGAAATACTGAACTTCAGCTTAAGGGATTCCAAATTAAGAAAAAAGTTAATACATTAACCATAGTTAAAACTTATCTACCTTAAGAAAATTACAGATCAGGAGAATCACCCACTTGCAGTGTGATTCAGTCACTATTTCTTTCTGTGAGCAATCAGAGAATAGGATTTTGAACTTGGTCCTAATAAAATGCTCATTAAGTGTAAAGCATTAAAATTTTAATTTGAAGAGATTCATTAAGGGCCTCAAATTACTTACCCTGAAAGTTGTTTGGTTAGATAAAGGTCAGACTTTAGTCTCTTTCGACTAATAAGGTTAATAGCAGACATCTTCCTAAAGTATAAGACTTCAATGGGATTGCCTGCCAAGTGTTGGCAGGAAATATTTAGCATGTAAGTCTTCAGGCAAAAAGTTCCCAAATTTTGGGATAAGTTTAGGAGGGGTTTTAGATACTAAAGTCACACTCATCTAAAACACAGCAGCCCCCAACTAAAAATCTTACTATTTAATTACAATGTCTGAATCTCCTAAACCAAGACTCCGTTACTGTGCTGCAGTTCACCAAGCAGCCCTGCACTGGCCCCTCAAAGTACTCCTTTGTGAACCATTAGATTTGTGGAAGCAGCTGAAGCAACAATTACACCAACAAGTGGAATCTCAAAGGTGGAGCAATATATATATATTTTTTTGTATAGCAAAATATATAAATATATATATATATTTTGTATAGCAAAGCAATGACACAACTTTCCTATAGAGAGGAAAACATACAGAAACATACAGGGTCCTGTTTGTGTTCCAATAAAAACAGCAGTTTCTAAGCAGCTGCATTTTAAGAATCTCACTGAAGGATCAAACGGGAAGAGAGAGGCAAATTGTTTAAACACAAATAACTTTGACAGTTAAAGAACTAGCATGACTAGGCCATGAAAAACAAGTGAAAAGCAAAAAGACTGACACTTTAGCAAATTTAGGCTCTGAGTGTGTCGAAGTACTTTTAACTTTCTTTTTCTTTTTCTTTTTTTTTTTTTTTTTTTTTTTTTT
>NW_016814655.1:5584756-5595448 GCF_001698545.2 Rhinopithecus bieti | reverse complement strand
CGGGTTAGCCAGGATGGTCTCGATCTCCTGACCTCGTGATCCGCCCGTCTCGGCCTCCCAAAGTGCTGGGATTACAGGCTTGAGCCACCGCGCCCGGCCCACTTTTAACTTTCATTGTCACAATCTAAACTAAGTATTCTTAGAACAGAAAGGTCTACAGCCTTCCTGCTGCCTTTCACCTGCTGGGGAGACACAACATTATGGTAGTCATTAGATGCACTGCATTCCAGATCTCAAAGACATAATTTGGAGATACCGTCAACTGGCAAACTAGTCTGGAAGGCCTCACAGCTGTTAGGTGTCTGAAGACTTCACATGCAACCCAAGCCCTTCTTATTGTTATTAAAAAACATACTACAGAAGAAGAGGTGGCTAAGAGTTTGTTCACTCTGCCTTAAAAATCCTTTTCAGATGTGGGATCAGCACAAATACCTTTTATAAACAGCAGAAGCAAATGCTGCACAACATCAGAATTTTACTGCTAAGCATTTATATCTCTATCCTTGATCATCAACTTGGTGTTAAATATCCCACAGTATTCCTGGATAACTATAGGTCAGATTTTCTGACACAGGGTCTTGTTTTCTAAACCACAGAAAGTAGTGCCATGGGTATCTAACACAAGCTATTAGCGAAAAGGAGCCTAAGGCAGCACTTATTACCATTGGTTCACTGGAGTATACACTTCCAGGTCATACTATTTTTTGCTCTCTGCTAAGAGAATACTGACTGAGAAAAGAAAACTCCCTGGACTGCCCTCATTCAAAACCATCAAGTTCTCCCTACCAAGGAAAGCAAAACATCTCTCAAGGTTAAGGTAATATCTTAACTTTTATAGAAAAGAAAAATGGGCCAGGTGCGGTGGCTCACGCCTGTAATCCCAGCACTTTGGGAGGCCGACGTGGGTGGATCACAAGGTCAGGAGTTCGAGACCAGCCTGGTCAACAAGGTAAAACCCCATCTCTACTAAAAATACAAAAATTAGCCGGGCATAGTGGTGCGTGCCTGTAATCCCAGCTACTCAGGAGGCTAAGGCAGGAGAATCACTTGAACCTAAGAGGCAGAGATTACAGTGAGCAGAGATCATGCTACTGCACTCTAGCCTGGGCAACAGAGTGAGACTCCATCTCGAAAAAAAAAAGAGGAAAACTGAAGATGTACTTAGGAACTACTCTAAGGAAGGGTCAAAATGCTAAATCTAAAAAAAACAAAACAAAACAAAACAAAAAAAACACACTATGGCAATTTCTCAAAAAATTAAATACAGACTTATCATATGACACAGCAATTCCTCTTCTGAGGATATGTCTCCAAAAAGTGAAAGTGGGGTCTCAAACAGATACTTGTATACCCAAGTTCATAGCAGCATTATTTATAATAACCCAAAAGTAGAAGCAACTCAAGTGTCCATCAACAGATGAATGGATAAGCAAAATGTGGTATATACAGACAGAGGAATATTATTCACCCTAAAAAGAAAGGGAATTCTGACACATGCTACAACAGGAATGAACCTTGAAGACACAAGTGAAATAACCAGTATTTTATAGTTCACCAGGAGCTTTCATATGCATTACGTCATATAATTCTCACAATCACTACCTGGTGAAATAGTTGCTATCACCATCAGCTCCACTTTACAGATGGTGGATAGAGGTCCACAGAAGCTAAGTAACTTGCTCATGGTCACACAGTAAGTGGTAGAGACAAAAGAAAAAAATACAGTTTTTCCAACTCAAATTTCCATATTCCTTTCAATACATCATGGTGAGTTTTCTGTTTACCCCTCCATGTTAGTCTTCAATGTAGCTTTACAGAAGGAGGTATTATGGTTTGCAAGAAAGAGCAGCCCTGAACTTGGACTTCGAAGACCTAGGATTAGGCTGAGCATGGTGGCTCAGCCTAATTACGCCTGTAATCCCAGCACTTTGGGAAGCCAAGGCAGGTGGATCATTTGAACTCAGGAGTTTGAGATCAGGCTGGGCAACATGGTGAAACCCCATCTCTACAAAAAAATACAAAAATTAGCTAGGTGTGGTGGCACATGCCTATAGTCCCAGCTACTTGGGAGGCTGAGGTGGGAAGATTGCTTGAGCCTGGGAAGCAGACGCTACAGTGAGCAGAAATCGTGCCACTGCACTCCAGCCTGAGTGACAGAGTCAGACCCTGTCTCAAAAAAAAAATGGAAGAAAGATGGGGAAGGCGAAGGGGAAGAAGAGGAAGGGGAGGAAGAGGAAGGGGAAGAAGAGGAGGAAGAGGAAGAGGAAGAGGAAGAAGAAGAAGAAGAAGAGGAAGAGGAAGAGGAGGAGGAAGAAGGAGGACCTATTATTAATTCTCAGCTTTGCCAAGGAACAAATACGGGGACTTCTACAATATACATCTTTAAGACTCAGTTTCTTCACTGGGAAAAAGTATATTTTTAAAAGTACATAATACACTCTATAAAGTTTGAAGATTAAAGAAGGTAGTATAAGAAAGAGCAGCACAAAGTCTGGCATTTAATAAGTGAGAACAGATGTCAGGAAAAAAAACGGTAAACTTTTGCAGGCTTAGCACCACCTGTATTTTTTCCTGATCTGGCCTTACTGTGGTGACATTCAATCACTTCTTTCCAATAATCTCTTCAAAAAATTGATTTGTTTGTTTTGAGACAGGGCCTCACTCTGTTACCCAGGCTGCAGTGCAGTGGCATGATCTTGGGCTCACTGCAGCCTCAACCTGACCTCCTGGGCTCAAATGATCCTCCCACCTCAGGCTCCTCAGCAGCTGGGACTACAGGCATGTGCCACCATGCCCAGCTAATCTTTATTTTGTTTTTTAGAGACAGGGTCTCACTATGCTGGCCAGGCTGGTCTTGAACTCCTGGGATCAAGTGATCCTCCCACCTCTGCCTCCCAAAGGTCTAGGATTACAGGCATGAGCCACTGAGCCTGTCCATAACTGGATCTTTTTGCTACTTTAGGTGTATACTGAGTATGTATAGTATACTGAGATGTATATTAGCAACAGTAAAAATGATGTGATTATTGCAGCAAGTTAATCAGAGAAATTTAAGGAATGAAAATGAAGGTATAGGCCTGACAGTCATACAAAGAGAAGAAAGAGGTTACATGGTAACAAGGCTCAGCCCAGTCCTTTCTTAGCTGTTGGAAAAAGGAGAGGTCAAAAGCTTAAATTAGCTGCTTGATGGCCCTTGGGAAGAACAGGGACAGCAGCCAAGCCAGAAACCACCGAAAGGAAAAGCAACAAAGTAGAAGATAAGGCAAGTATAAAGGAATGTGATCAAGGAAACAGGCCCCACAGGAAAAGGAGCTGCCCGAAAGGCCTACATAAATACATGAATAAGTCAACACAACATAAATTATACCCATATGCACTTCATACCCTAGCCCAGAACCTGGTGCTTCATTCAAACACCCACATTTGTCATGCTGCCCTTGGGTCATAAAGGGATATTTGGGAGAAGGCACTTTGTAATTCCTGATTCTTACAGAAAATTGCATTTATCATAAGGCCTCACCACAGTATCTGGATTATTTGCTAGGTGCGGATATGCATTTATTTGTGAGATTTATAAAATTGTGTTTGACGCAAAATGACTCTGGGGACAGGTAAGGCAGCTCAACCTTCACTGCAATCTTGTTAGCACATCTCACCCCACGCTCCCTCATCCCAGTCCTCCTAACACACACATTTCACACTTCTCCTTTTATGCCCAGATGTGCCAAACACGGTAGTAAATCACTGCAAGGACAGGACATTTTACCTTTAAATAAAAAGAAAGAAAAGATATAGGAAAAAAATCACAGACCAGCTATGTCACACATTAGAATCTACACCAAGTTGTAAATGTGCATTACTATTACTAGGAATGTCTGGCAAGTCTTACATCTGGAGCTAAATCAAGTTCCCCATCTGTTGGATTTGTCTTTTACTCAATGTTAATTTTTCAATTGTTTATAAGAACAATGTAATAACTGTTGAGAAAACAAAAAATCATAGGCACAAAGGGAGCAAGGAACAGAATAAAACTCGAATTTAGGTTTCCCAATGGTGAAAGCACTTTCTCCTCTCCATTTACCAACAGCTCACACCAGCCGCATGGGTGGTGCCTCTTCAAGACCCTGACCAACTCCATGCCTGACACAACTTTATCCAATACATATGGCACTCTGTAATTGCCTTGCTGTTTCATAAGCAACCTAAAATGACTCAGCCCCATGGACTCCATTTGCCTCTGTTTACCATAAATAGAAACAGTCACGTAAAGTAAAAGGTCAACATTCTAGATCTCCATGAATCACTCACTGAAGGCATGGAGAATAGCGGAAAATCTTTGGAGAAAAGCTTTCAGATGACCTATACACAGAACACTCTGGCAACTAGCATGCCTGAAAAGGCATCTCTCAGTAAAAAAATTCACAGAACAGCCAGCACTTTGAGCTGTTTCAATATGATAAAATAAAATCCTCGTGTACTCCTGCTTTTCCTGATCAAGTACGACAATTTTTCTTCCACTCCTACAGACATCAAGGCTTAAAACAGTAGTAGTGTTTAACACACTCTACTTAGAAAGGTACAATAAACCTAAGGAAGAGCCAAGGAACTCTGCAAGAGATACTTCTCATTCCTTACCTGATATTAACCAATGCATGGGTCACCTTGCTAGCTGCTTCCTTCCACTGGCCTGCATTGGTAGAAAGCCTCAGGACTGCAAAGAAGGAAAGAACACAGATCTGTCAAATCCCCGGCATAAAACACAAACATGAGGAATGAAGACACATCTCAGAATAGCACTCTCAGAATAACCAAACAAAGCCTATGCCAATCTTCTGTTAAAAACATCCTCAGCTTAGATAAAAATACAAGGGCTTATAGAATTCTCTCAACTATTTTCACTCAAGTTTTTTCTCTAACTTCTTTTCACTTTCTATCAAAATACTCTACTCCTTCTCTGCCTTAGGTTTTCCCTCCCCTCTGCTAACAGGGTTCCATAACTTAATTTTTGCATGTATTTACAATCTACACTGGGGTGGTGAGGTGAGGGTAACCTGGTTGCCATATTTATCATTTCCCTAACGGTGAGGGCTGATTTAGTGGAACTGGCTGACTTAGTTGATGTCCCTTCCTGCTCTATGTATATGTATAAACTCCTTAACATATAAACTCAGTCAAACAGGACACATCCACATACAGGATGGTCATGTGTCAATCAAGGATTAACCTTTTTTTTCTTTTTAAATTATACTTTAAGTTCTAGGGTACATGTGCACAACGTGCAGGTTTGTTACATATGTATATATGTGCCATGTTGGTGTGCTGCAACAATTAACTTGCCATTTATGTTAGGTGTATCTCTTAATGCTGTCCTTCCCTACTCCCCCCACCCCACGACAGGCCCTGGCATGTGATGTTTCCCACCCTGTGTCCAAGTGTTCTCATTTTTCAATAACCACCCATGAGTGAGAACAGATTAACCTTTATTTGGTGCTCTGACTGAACTGTGTGACCTACAAAATGAATCTACAAGAATGTTCTTCCCTTGTGTGACCAAATTCTCTCCCTTTTCCAAACTCACACACAGAGGAAAGATAATAGAAATACAGACCTGAATATATCCTCTATCAGCTATGATCTTCAGAGTCACACATTAAAGTACCTATGCCATTTTAGAAAAGAGACAAACAGCACAAGTGCTCCTTGAAAGAGCAAGCACATGGTAGGCACTCTAAGTGTATGTGTTAATGAATGCTAATTAGTAAGAGCTAAATATATGGAGACTTTACTATGTGCCAGGCACTGGACCAAGTTAGGGTATATGTAATGTAGCATACAGATGAGGAAAACCAAGACTGAGAGGAGACAAGTACAGTAACTGATTGCAGTCATTCACACAAATTGTAAGTAATGGAGCTGGAATTTAAACCTGGAGGGAAACGACTCAAGAGCCTACATTTATGCAGAGAAGAACAAGATCTCTGAAGCCAACGGTCAGGGTCCAAGTCCAGCCCCTGCCACCCACTAGAGAATAACAGCAATACCTATATGAAAGAATTGTTATATATAAAGTTCTTAGATTAGTGCCTGCCACATAGTAAACAAATTTTAGCTATTATTAATTTCAATAGACTACCTCCCAAATGAATGAATGAATGTACTGTATCTGAGACTTTCCCAAAAGAAAAAAAGCAGGGCCCCACTAACATTAAGAAATGCGTGACCAATCTGTATATGACCTTCATAGCTGAATATCATGACTATGTACGCCTGACCCAAGATTCTCAAGAGCTATAGCAGCAGCTCTATCAGAGGGGAGGGCCTGTGGCTGTAATAGGGGAAAGAAAGCTCATGTGGCTGCTCTACATCTGTTTCAGCAATGTCTCACGTTTATAAATTCATGCAATTTTATGAAAAAGAAGATAAGACAGAAGGCTTAATAAAACACATCAACAGTGCTGCTTTTTTAATGTATAAGATTTAGTGCAAGGGAATTTGGTATAGTTCCAAGTTAGAGCTCTACAATCTGAACTCAGGTTTCACTGAGTGCATGTGTGAATTTATTCATGTCATGAACAAAATTGTTTCAGGAAGCCATGCATGTATTGTTCAACTCAATTGTGAAATTTATTTAGATGCATTGGTTTTTCACCAGATCCTCCACAAAATCACAAGTTCTCTGATGGTAGAACCTAGACGTTTATGAAATGGAGCTGAATTTTACCTCCTCACATTTTCACAGAGGTATTAAACTCTGTCCACAGATTACTTCTCTGTAATACCCTGTCAGCTCTGTTCCTTACCGAACAGGCACCCAGATGACCTCATCACTGCATTTCCTTTGGAAACGCCATTGGTTTTTACATTCTTTTCTGAGCTACCAAATTGAAACACAAAATTATTTCAAAATTCCCTAAAAGTCTCAAACTAAAGCAATCATTTATGTAGTAAATTATGGTACACAAAAATAATATGCAACCATTTAAAAAGAGACATGAAAATTACAAAAAATACAAATTGTACTTTAAAAAACACAAGCTAGAAGGATATCATGATTACAACTCTGTAAAACTATGCATGCATGTGGGTTAATATACAACAATGAAAACAGTGGTAGTACTAGAACCAAGGAATTATAAAATTTTAAATATTTTCTATGCTTTTCTTTAGTATTGGTAATTGTCTTTGATTTTAAAAATAATAAAAGACAGATTAAAACATAACGTCATTTACGGTTCTGGGTACCTTCTGTGGAGGTCCTTCCCATACAGTGGACTTCACTGCAGCCAAACAGGAAGATTAAGTATGTGCCTTTACCAAAAATGTCTTAGTGAGCCTGGCACAGTGGCTCACGCCTGTAATCCCAGCACTTTGAGAGACTGAAGTGGGTGGATCACTTGAGGTCAGGCATTCAAGACCAGCCTGGCCAACATGGTGAAACCCCATCTCAACTATAAATACAAAAAAAAAAAAATTAGCTGGGTGTCATGGCATGTGCCTGTAGTCCCAGCTACTCAGGAGGCTGAGGCAGGAGAATTGCTTTAACCCTGGAGGCAGAGCGTGCAGTGAGCCAAGATTGCACCACTGTACTCCAGCCTAGGCAACAGAGCAAGACTCCATCACAAAAAAAAAAAAAAAAAAAAGTCTTTCCTCTTCTAGCCAAGATGCAGTAATAAGACATAACTTACCCTCCTACTTTAAACAACAGAAACCTGGACAAAACATATGAAACAGTGGTTGTCAGACATTGGAAAACAAGCAATATAGAACTGTGATGCCCCAAAAGGAGGAAAACAAAGAAGGTGAACCCTACAACTGCCCTGCAGAAAAGTTCCCACACTGCAGGGCTGGGAAGAAGAATCTAAACAGAAGCCAGAAATCTTGCAAAGTTGAAGACACAGAGACCAGCATTTGGAGAGGCCAAGACATCTAGAGGATGTGGGGCAGAAAGCTGGCAAGGAGGGAGTTTGACAGACAGCTCTGGAGATCCCTTGTATCTCTTGCAGACACTGATCTATGCGTACAGAAGAAGAAACTACCCAAGGCTGAGGGCGAAGAATCACTGGAAAGGAGAAGAAACTGAGGAGCTCATGACACGCTCGGCAACGAAAATAACTTGTGTTTCCACCAGCAAGAGCGGAAAGACCTAGTAACACATGGAGTATCAGGCAGGTTCTGTAAATGGGTACTGCATTTGTAATGGGACAAACTAGCCTACATTCAAGGTTGCTCTTGATCTACCCTCAACCCTTAAAAGCAAAACCTGAAAAGATCCAACTGATTCCACATAACATAATCACATTCCAGAAAAAAGTACAATCTTACATAAAAGAAACATAACAAAATCCAGCATCCACATCATAAAAATCACAATTTCTAAATTCTAATGACAAAAATAACCAGGCACGCAAAGAAAAAAAAACATATGAACCATAAGAAACAAAAAAAATATGAAGCATAAGCACAGGGAAAATCAGTCAGTAGAAACAGACCTAGACATGAAGAAAGACAATGGAAGGAGAAGACAAGGACATTAAAACAGCTATTAGAAATATGTTCCATATATTCAGGAAGACTGAGGAAAATTTGAAAATGATGAGCAAAGAAATGGAAATATTAAAAAAGAAACCCATGGCTAAGCACAGTGGCTAATGCCTATAATCTCAGCACTCTGGAAGGCTAAGGCAGAAGGATTGCTTGAGCCTATATATATATAATATAGGTGTATTATACATAATACATAATATAGATGTATTATATATAATATAGGTGTATTATATATAACATATAATATATGGTGTATTATATATAACAAATATATAATATATGGTGTATTATATATAATATATAATATATGATGTATATATACAGAGAGAGAGAGAGTCCAAACTGAGAAGAACAGGGACAAAACATATTTGAAGAAATCATAGCCAAAACATTTCCACATTCGATGAAAACTAGAAATGTACAGATTCAAGAAGTTCTAAGAACCCCAAGCAAAATAAACATAAAGAAAACCATGCCAAGGCATGTGATAATCATATTGTTGAAAACCAATGACAAAGAGAAAATATTAAAAGCATTCAGAGGCTGGGCACAGTAGCTCATGCTTGTAATCCCAGTACTTTGGGAGGCCGAGGTGGGTGGATCACCTGAGGTCAGGAGTTCGAGACCAGCCTGGCCAACATGGCGAAACCTTGTCTCTACTAAAAATACAAAAATTAGCCAAGCATGGTGGTGCACACCTGTAATCTCAGCTACTTGGGAGGCTGAGGCATAAGAATCGCTTGAACCCAGGAGGCAGAGATTGCAATGAGCCCAGATGGCACCACTGCACTCCAGTCTGGGGGACAGAGTGAGACTCCATCTCAAAAAAAAAAAAAGCATTCAGAGAAAAACAAAGATATTATGCACAGAGAAACAAAGATGAAAACAACAGACCTCTTACTAGCAACTATGTAAGCCAGAAAACAAATAAATGAGATTTTTAAAATAATGAAAGAAAAATTTTATATTAAACAAAAATATATTTTAAAAAAATGGTAAAGTTCTACTTCCAGCATGGTGGAGTAAGCCCATTAAAGCCTTATCTCCTGCTGATTACAGCTAAAAACCCTAGACAAAACATGAAAAGTAATTATCTGAGGGCTCTGAAAATTAAACAAAAGCAGACAGATTATAGAGGGAAGTCAAAACTTGGAGAAACACTCACAAGAGGGTAGGTTTCCAGGTTTTATTTTTCCTATTTTCTCTTACAGCTTTGCCCCGAGAGTCAGCCAGTTCCAGAGCTGCATAGTAGAACTGTGTGGATGGCTAAAACTCTAAAGCAAGCCTCATCTATCTGGAGAAAGAAATCAAGAGGCCAGGAGCAGTGCCTCATGCCCACCATCCCAACACTTTGGGAGGCCAAGGAGGGTGGATCACTTGAGTCCAGGAGTTTAAGACCAGCCTGGGCAACATGCCGAAACCCTGTCTCTACAGAAAATACAAAAATTAGGCCAGGCGCAGTGGCTCACGCTTGTAATCCCAGCACTTTGGGAGGCTGAGGCAGCTGGATCACCTAAGGTCAGGAGTTCGAGACCGGCCTGACCAACATGGTGAAACCCCATCTCTACTAAAAATACAAAACTTAACCAGGCGTGGTGGTGCATGCCTGTAATCCCAGCTACGTGGGAGGCTGAGGCACAAGAATCACTTGAACGTGGGAGGCAGAAGTTGCAGTGAGCCGAGATCGTGCCTGGGTGATACTCCATCCTGGGTGACAGAACAAGACTCTGTCTCAAAAGAGAAAAAAAAAATCCAGAAGATTATAACCAATCTCTGAGTGTATACAACATAACATTAAAAATGTCCAGGAGGAGGCCAGGCTTGTGGCTCACGCCTGTAATCCCAGCATTTTGAGAGGCCAAGGCAGGCAGATCACCCAAGGTCAGGAATTCGAGACAAGCCTGGCCAACATGGCAAAACCCCATCTCTACTAAAATACAAAAAATTAGCCGGGCATGGTGGCGGGCACTTGTAATCTCACCTACTGGGGAGGATAAGGCTGGAGAATCTCTTGAACCCAGGAGACAGAGGTTGCAGTGAGCCACTGCACTCGAGCCTGGGTGACAGAGTAAGACTCTGTCTCAAAAAAAAAAAAAAAAAAAAAAAAAATTCCCGGGGGGAAAACAAAATTCTCATTTTTTAAAAAAA
>NW_016814655.1:5545163-5584269 GCF_001698545.2 Rhinopithecus bieti | reverse complement strand
AAAAAAAAAAAAAAAAAAAAAAAAACTGTCCAGGAGGTAATCCAAAATTACTCATCTTATAAAGAACCAGAACATATAATAAAACAGAAAAATGTGACCAATTCTCAAAAGAAAAGGCAAAAAACAGATATCTGAGATGGCACAGATGTTAAAATTATCAAGGACTTTAAAGCAGTTATCATAACTATGCTCCATGAGGAAAAGGTAAACATACTTGAAACGAATGGAAAGACAGAAGTTCAGCAAAGAAACTGAAGCCATAACAAAGAGCCAATTAAAATATTTAGAAGTAAAGCTGGGCACAGTGGCTAATGCCTTGTAATCCCAGCACTTTGGAAGGCTCAGGTATGAGGATCACTTGAGCCCAGGAGTTTGAGGCTACAGTGAGCCAAGAGTACACCACTGCACTCCAGCCAGGGTGACAAATATTTAGAAGTAAAATATGTATTATGTGAAATAAAGAATTCACTGAATGGGCTTAAAAGCAGAATAGACTGACAAAGGAGTCAGTGAATATAAATAATAATAGAAATAATTAAATATGAAGAATAGAGACAAATGGGGGAGGGGAGGGACAGGGCCTTAGAAACATATCGGACAATATCGAAAAGTCTAATCTTTGTGATACTATAGTGTCAGAAAAGGAGGAGACAGAAATTGGGGCAGAGTTTCTGTCCCCAGTGAAAAAAGAATGGCTAATAACTTTCCCAAATTTGCTGAGAGTCAAGAAGCTCAGCAAACCCCAAATAGGATGAACTCAAAGAAAAATTGTGCATAGACATCTCATAATCACACTGCTGAAAGCCAAAGATAAGGAAAAAAAAAAAAAAAAACCTTTTAAGAAGCTAGAGAANGAGGGCCATGACCTCAGGGGAGCAGGGCCATGCCTTGAAGTTTTCCAATCAATCAGACCTCATTAATCCTCTCCGCAAAGCCCATTCAAAGTTCTAAGGACAGATTAACTTTGACAGAAAAATTGAAAATTGGGGGGAAAGAGTGAACTTTAATCATCTTATCATTTAAAGACACTTTCCACCTTTGCTCTGTGCCTTTTGACCTCTAGCAGCCCAGGCACCCACATTGAGGTGGCACAGGATATGACAGAAAAGAGAATCAAGAATCGCACAGTGCGCTGGGCGTGGTGGCTCAGGCCTATAATCCCAGCACTTTGGGAGGCTGAGGCGAGTGGATCATGAGGTCAGGAGTTCAAGACCAGCCTGGTCAAGATGGTGAAACCCCGTCTCTACTAAAAATACAAAAATTAGGTCGGGCACGGTGGCTCACGCCTGTAATCCCAGCATTTTGGGAGGCCAAGGCGGGCAGATCACAAGGTCAGGAGATCGAGACCATCCTGGCTAACACGGTGAAACCCCGTCTCTACTAAAATACAAAAAATTAGCCGGGCGTGGTGGTGCGTGCCTGTAGTCCCAGCTACTCGGAGGCTGAGGCAGGAGAATGGCGTGAACCCGGGAGGCGGAGCTTGCAGTGAGCCGAGATTGCACCACTGCACTCCAGCCTGGGCGACAAACCGAGACACCATGTCAAAAAAAAAAATAAATAAATAAATAAATAAAACAAAATAAAACACAAAAATTAGCCGGGCATGGTGGCAGGCACTTGCAATCCCAGCTACTCAGGAGGCTGAGGCAGAGAATAGCTTGAACTCGGGAGGCAGAGGTTGCAGTGAGCCGAGATCAACCCACTGCACTCCAGCCTAGGTGACAGAGCAAGACTCCATCTCAAAAAAAAAAAAAGCTAGAGAAAAACAACATACTACGAACAATGGAACAATGATTCAAATGACTACAGATTTAATTTCAGAAACCATGGAGGCCAGAAAAAGGAGAATAATAGCTTCAAAGTACTTAAAGATAAAAATTACCAACTAAAAATTCTATATCCAGCTGGGTACAGTGGCTCACACCTGTAATCCCAGCTACTGAGGATGTTGAGGCAGGAGGACCACTTGAGCCCAGGAGCTTAAGGCTGCAGTGAGCTATAATCACACCACTGCACCCCAGCTTGAGCAACAGAACAAGACCCCATCTCTTAAAAACTAAAAAAAAAAAACACCACAGTGGCTCACACCTGTAATCCCAGCACTTTGGGAGGCCAAGGCAGGCGGATCACCTGAGGTTGGGAGTTCGAAACCAACCTGACCAACATGGAGAAACCCCATCTCTACTAAAAATACAAAAGTAGCTGGGCGTGATGCAGCATGCCAGTAATCCCAACTACTTGGGAGGCCGAGGCAGGAGAATCACTTGAACCCAGGAGGCAGAGGTTGCGATGAGCCGAGATCATGCCATTGCACTCCAGTCTGGGCAACAAGAGCGAAACTCAAAAATAAATAAATAAACAACTAAATAAATAGACCCTATATAGTAGCAAAGTTTCTACACTTTATTGAAGTGGTACAATGCTAACTTTAAGTAGACTGCAAAAGGTATATACAATGTAATCTTAGAGTAACTGCTAAAAAATACAAGTATAGCCAAAAAGCCAACTAATAAATTAAAATGGAATATTTAAATATATTCAAATTATCCAAAAGAAAGCAGAAAAGCAGGTACAGAAGAGCCAGAAAGTGGGGGGAGGGGCAAACAAAATAAGTGGTTGAACTGAAAGAAACTATATTGATTATTGCATTGCAAATATGCATGGATAATATGCCAAATAAGATACAGAGATTGTCAGACTGGATAATAAACAAGACCCAACTGTAGGCTGTGTACAAGACAGACACTTTAAATATAAAAATATAGCTAACAGGAAAATATATAAGCCAGCCACAGTGGTATGTGCCTATAGTCCCAGCTACTCATGAGGCTGAGGCAGAAGGATTAGTTAAGCCCAAGAGTTTGTGGATGTATTGCACTATGATCACATCTGTGAATAGCCACTGTACTCAAGCTACATAGCAAGAACTCACTTCTAAAAAGAAAAAAAATTAAGGTATGCATGCAGATACTAACAATTTAAAAAGCCAGAGTGGCTGTATTAAAGTCAGACAAAGCAGAATTCAGAACAAGGAATACTACCAGGGTGAAGGAGGATGTTATATAATGATAAAAGAGTCAATTTGCCAAGATATAATAATCCTAAATGTGTATCTATCTAACAGCAGAGCTACAAAACACATGAACCAAAAAGTGAAAAGAACCAAAACGGGAAAACAGACAAACTCACAATTATAGCTGAATGTTTCAACAATCTTCTCTGTCCCCGAAAAATTTGTGAAAACAGAGAACAATATCATCATACAACTCAACCAAACTGAAACTTACAGAACTCTCTACCCACCAAGAACAAAATACAAGTGCATGTGGAATGGACCATTTACCAAGATACATCATACTCTGGGCCATAAAACATGTCTCAATAAATATCAAAGCATTGAAATAATACAAACAATATTCTTGGGCCAAAACAAAACTAAACTAGAAATTACTAATAGAAGAATATCTGGAAAATCCCTGACTATCTGAAAATTAAGTAACACATTTCTAAAAACTTCAAAAGTCAAAGAAGAAATTCAAGGGAAATGAGAAAATACATTGAACTTGAAAGACAATAAAAATATAATGAAAAAATTTATGAGCTGCAGCTAAAGCAGTACTTAAAGGGAAATGTATAGTACAAAATATTTATATTAGAAAAAAAGAAAAGTCTCATATCAATGAACAATGCTTGCACCCTAAAAAACTAGCAAAAAACGAGCAAATTAAACTCAAAGCAAGCAATAAGAAGAAAATAAAGAGCATAAATCAATAAAACATAAAAATGACAGAGAAAAAATCAATAAAACTAAAAGCTGGCTCTCTGAGGAGGGGAAATCAATAAACTTGATAAATATCTATCCAAACTGACGAAGAAAAAAAAAAGAAAAAATACAAATTACCAATATAGGGAATGAAAGAGGGAAGCTGAGTACAGACCCTATAGACATTAAAAGTGAATGTTACAAACAACTGTATGCCCCATACAAGTGACAACATAATAAAACAAACTTCTTCAAAGACACAAACTTCCAAAGGTCACTGCTAAATAAATAGATAAATAGTCCTGTACCTATTAAATAAATTGAACTTATGGTTTAAAATCTTCCAAGAAAGTAAACTCCAGATGCAGTGGCTTCACTGGCAAATTTTACCAAACATTTAAGAAATAAACCACTCTTAAACAAATTATTCTAGAAAATAGAAGATGAGCGATGAGAGAACACATCCCAATTCATGTTATGAGGCCAAAATTAACTAACATTGAAACCAGAAAAAGACATTTTAAGAAAGTAAAACTACAGACCAATATACCTCATGAATACTAGCAAATTGAATACAATAATATGTAAAAATGATAGGTTATAATCGTGTGGGGTTGGTCGACCTTTAAAAATCAATCACCATACTAACAGACAATAGTAGGAAAACCATGTAATCATGTCAATAAATGCTAGAGAATGTTTAACAAAACTCAACATTCATTAATGACAACAATTCTCAGGAAATAAAATGGAATTTCCTCAACCAGACAGAGGGCATCTATGAACAATCTACACGTAATGTCATATTTAATGGAGGATAACCTTAATCCTTTCACCTTAAGACTGGACACAAGGCAAGTATGTCCATCCTTACCCTCTAATTTAACATAGTAGTGGAGGCTGTAACCAGTACAATAAGGCAAGAAAAAGAAAAGGCATACAACATTTACATACAACATGAGTGTCTACGAAGAAAATCCCAAAAGGTTACAAAACTAGTAACCTAGTAAGTGAGATGACAGGATACAAGATCAAAAATAGCAAGATAACAGGATACAAGATTAAAAATCAGCATTGTTTCTCGCTTGTGTAAAATGGTACACCCACATTGGAAAAGTGAGGACATTCAAACAGTGTGGCAGTTCCTCAAAAGGTTATAAACACAGAGTTACCATATGACCCAGCAATTCTGCTCCGAGGTATATACTCAACAGAATGAAAACATGCCCACACAAAAATCTGTACATGGAAGCTCATAGCAGGATAATTCAGAATAGCAAAAAGTAGAAGCAACCTAAATGTCTACCAATTGATGAATGGATAAATAAAATGTGGTATATCCATACAATGTAATATTGTTCCACAGTAAAAAGGGAACAAAGTACTGTTACTTCATGGATACAACATGGATAGGCCTTGAAAAGACCCAAAATAAGCCGGGCGCGGTGGCTCAAGCCTGTAATCCCAGCACTTTGGGAGGCCGAGACAGGCGGATCACAAGGTCAGGAGATCGAGACCATCCTGGCTAATATGGTGAAACCCTGTCTCTACTAAAAATACAAAAAACTACCCGGGCGACGTGGCGGGCGCCTGTAGTCCCAGCTACTCCGGAGGCTGAGGCAGGAGAATGGCGTAAACCCGGGAGGCGGAGCTTGCAGTGAGCTGAGATCCGGCCACTGCACTCCAGCCCAGGAGACAGAGCAAGACTCCGTCTCAAAAAAAAAAAAGAAAAGATCCAAAATAAAAGAAGCCAGTCACAAGAGACCACATATTATATTTCATTTATATAAAATGTCCAGAATAGGCAAATTTACAGACGTAGAGAATAGATTAGTGATTGCCTAGGGCTCAGGAGATTGCAGTAAATGGGGTCACCTCTTGTGGGTAGGTTTCCTGTTGGGGTGATGAAAATGCTCCAAAGTTCATTGTGGTGATGGTGGTACAACTCTCTGACTAGAGTGAAACTCACCAAATTGTATGCTTTAATGGGCAGATTATATGGCAGGTGAATTATACCTCATAAAGCTGTCATAGTAAAAAATAAAAAGGTAGTTTTTCTGCATATTGGCAATGAACAAATAAAATTAAAATTTTCAAAATATTAATAGCACCAAATGCCATGAAATACATTAAGATAAATCTAACAGAATATATGCAAGATTTTCATGTTGAAAACAACAAAACATTAGTGAGAAAAATCCAAGACTTCAATAAATAGATATATTTTGTCAGGGATTGTAAGGTACATTATCAAGATATCAGCCTTCCCCAAAATGATCTATAGGTTTGCCATAGTCCCAATCAAAACTCCAGTAAGCTTTTGATTAAAACATATACTTGCTGGGTGCAGTGGCTTATGCCCGTAATCTCAGCACTTTAGGAGGCCAAAGCAGGAGGATCGCTTGAGCCCAAGAGTTCGAGACCTACCTGGGCAACATAGGGCAACCTCATCTATATAAAAAAACAAAAATAAATTATCCAGGCATGGTGATGCACACCTGCAACCCCAGCTACTCAGGAGGCCGAGGTAGGAGGACTGCTTGAGCCCTGAAGGTCAAAACTGCAATGAGCTGTGATTGAGTCACTGCACTCTGGTCTGGGTGACAGAGCAAGACACTGTCTCAAAAAAAAGAAGAAAGCCAGGCACAGTGGCTCACACCTGTAATCCCAGCACTTTGGGAGGCTGAGGAGGGCAAATCACTTGAGGTTCAGAGTTCAAGACCAGCCTGGCCAAAATGGTGAAACCCCATCTCTACTAAAAATAAAAAAAATTAGCCAGGTATGGAGGCGTAGGCCTGTAATCCCAGTTACTTCGGAGGCTGAGGCAGGAGAATTCCTGGAACTCAGGAGGTGGAGGTTGCAGTGAGCCGAGATTGTGCCACTGCACTCCAGGCTGGGCAACAGAGTGAGACTCCGTCTCAAAAAAAAGAAAAAAAAGGAGGAAGGAAGAAAGGAAGGAAGCAAGGTGGTTGGGGGAGGGGGGGCGGAGGATGAGGAGGAGGAAGAAGAGGAAGAACAAAAACAACAACAAGAACAAACAGCAGCAGCAGCAGCAGCAACCAAATTCTTACAGAAAAGTTCTAAATAACTTATACAGATACTCTTTTCTGCAGGTCGTGGAGCTTAACCTCCCTATTCCCTAACTTTTTATGTTGGCTGCATTTAGTGATTTGCTTCCATGATAAAACAAAAGAAAAGAAAAGAAAGAATAGACTATGAAAAAGTAGAAAAAATTACAACTCTGCGGTGGAGAAACATGGCAAACACTACCTTAACCAAGTGATCAAGATTAGTATCATCAGTGATAAGTCAGGGTACTTGGACTGTGTGGCATTTTTCTCTATAATCCACAATCCAAGTCAAACCATGAGTAAAACACAAGACAAACCCGAATCGAGGAACATTCTTGAAAACTATCAGGGTCACAAAAAAACAAGGAAACACAAATAAACAGTCACAGACCAGAGAAGACTAAGGAGTCACGATGACTAAATATAATGTGGTAACATGGATGGGATCCTGGAATACAAACAGGACATTAGTAGAAAAATTGGTAAAATCTAAATACACTTTAGAGTTTAGGTTTGTTTTTATGTGGTAAGAAAAGAAAAAAAGAAAGAAAGAAAAGAAAAGAAAGAGAAAAGGAAAAGGAAAAGAAAAGAAAAGAAACGGAAAAGAAAAGAAAAGGAAAAAAGGAAAAGAAAAGAAACACACACATCTCATAAAATTTACCCTCTTAACCATTTTTTCAAAAAAGACTCATCAATGGCAGTAGTAAGAAGGGGAAAAGAGGAGAAGTTCAATCTTTTAACTGACTGTGAATGACTGAGATACTTTACTTTTGGAGCAGCTGCTCTTAACCATTTTTAAGCATACAATTTAGGTGTTAAGTATATTTACATTGTTGTAAAACAGATCTCCAGAACTTCTTCATCTTATAGAACTGAAACTCTACACACATTAAGCAACTCTCTTTGTCTCCTCCCAAAGCCCCTGGTAATCATCATCCTACTTGCCATATCTGTGAATTTAACTCTTTGGATACCCCATATAAGTACCACCCCTTTGTGACTGCTTTATTTCACTTAGCACAATATCCTCAAGGTTCATACACACTGTAGCATGTAACAGGACTTCTTTCCTTTTGAAGGCTGCATAATATCCCACTGGGTGTATATACCACATTTTGTGTATCTATTCATCTGTCAATGGACACTTGAGTTGCTTCCACCTTTTGGCACTTGTGAATGGTGCTATTATAAACATTGGTGTGTACTGTTTTTTGTTGTTTCTTGAGATAGGGTCCCACTCTGTCACACAGGCTGGAGTGCAGTGGTACAATCTCAGCTCACTGCAACCTCAGCCTCCTGGGCTCCAGTGATCCTCCCACCTCAGCCTCCCAAGTAGCTGGGACCATAGGCATGCACTGCCATGCCTAGATAAATTTTTATATTTTTGGTAAAGACAGGGTTTTGCCATGTTGCCCAGGCTGGTCTCGAACTCCCGAGCTCAAGTGATCTGCCTACCTCGGCCACCCAAAGTGCTAGGACTACAGGTGTGTGCCACCATGCCTTGGCTAATTTTTGCAATTTTAGTAGAGATGGGGTTTCACCATGTTAGCCAGGCTAGTCTTGATGGTCCCGCCTTGGACTCCAAAGTGTTGGGATTACAAGCGTGAGCCACCGCACCCAGCACCCCCCCCTTTTTTTTTTCAAATGAGCGAAAGATATGAGCAAATACTTCACCAAAGAAGATATATGGGGCCGGGCTCGGTGGCTCAAGCCTGTAATCCCAGCACTTTGGGAGGCTGAGACGGGCGGATCACGAGGTCAGCAGATCGAGACCATCCTGGCTAACACAGTGAAACCCCGTCTCTACTAAAAAAAATACAAAAAACTAGCCGGGCATGGTGGCGGGCGCCTGTAGTCCCAGCTACTAGGGAGGCTGAGGCAGGAGAATGGCGTAAACCCGGGAGGTGGAGCTTGCAATGAGCTGAGATCCCGCCACTGCACTCCAGCCTGGGCGACAGAGCGAGACTCCATCTCAAAAAAAAAAAAAAAAAAATAGAAGATATACGGATGGCAAATAAGGACAGGAAAAGATGCTCAACATCATTACTTATGCAAAGTTAAAAACACAATGAGGTAGCACTATATATCTACAAGCAAACAACAGCAACAACAAAAAACAAACAAACAAAAGTGGAGAATATCAAGTGCTGGCTACAATATGGAATGACGACAGCTCTCATGCATTGCTGGAGAGAATGTAAAACAGAACATCACTTTGAAAAACGGTTTGGTGGTTTCTTATACAGTTAAAACATACTTACCACAACACCCCAAAATCCCATTGCTACGCACATAGCCAAGTGAAATAAAAACCTGTGTTCATGCTGGGCACAGTGGCTCACACCTGTAATCTCAACACTTTGGGAGGCCGAGATGGGCAGATTTCTTGAGCCCAGGAGTTCAAGACCAGCCTGGGCAACATGGCGAAACCCTGTCTCTACTAAAATTACAAAAAGTAGCCGGGTGTGGTGGCATGTAGCTGTAGTCCCAGCTACTTGGGAGGCTGAGGTGGGAGGATTGTTTGAGCTCAGGAGGTCAAAGCTGCAGTGAGCCATAATTGTGCCACTGCACTCCACCGTGGGTGAAAGAGCAAGACCCTATCTCAAGAAAAAACAAAAACGGAAAAAACCCTGTATTCACTAATGTACAAGAATGTTAACAGGAGCTTTATTTATCATTGCTAAAAACTGGAAACCTTCCAAATGTCCTTAACCTGATAAATGGACAAACTAAGATGGCAATTCATACAATGAAATATTACTCTGTAATAAAAAGGAAGGAACTACTGATACATGCAATGACATGGATGAATTTCAAATGAAATACTATATGAAAGAAGCCAGACTCAAAAGGTTATATGATTCCATCTATAAGATATTCTGGAAAAGGCAAAACCATGAGGACAGAAAACAGATCAGTGGTTGCTCGGGGTTGTGAGTAGACAGAGGAGTTGACCTCATAGGAACACAAAGGAAATTTTTTGGATAGTGAAACTCTTCTATATCTTGATTTTTGTGATAATTACACTACTATATGCATTTGTCAAAACTCAAAACTGTACATTTAAAAGGGTGGTTTTTGCCATGGATGTAAATTACGCCTCAAAAGGTTAATAAAAAACACGTTTTTTCCACCAGAAGTTTATATAAAATAGAGCACTGAAACATGCGATCTCCTACTGTTTGCTGTGTTTCAGTTGTTGAAAATTTTCACTTTCCTATTTGTGCCCTCCTGGTTAACATTTTTATTCCCTTGGCAGATTTGGACATTCACAGGTATCTTCTCTTATCTTGTTGCTGTAGCTACAAGGGGTTATCTCATTTGACTATACATGTGGCCCCGCTGAGCAGGTATGTCAGACTTTTATAAAATATCTCCCCAACTCCAACTCTTTCCTTTCCTCATTGAAAAGCATATTTATTCATCTACCAATGAGTGCTAAAACCACTGGGGCAGCTCTTTACTCTTGGAAAATTCTACATTCTACATTCTCAGGAAGTTGGTGAAGCCAGGCAGATGCAAACCACACTAGGGTACCCTGAGCACATCTAGCCAACGTAAAGTCTATTAGAGAGTTCTTTTGTAAGGCTGCCAAGCTCCTAAAAAAAAGAGATGGGTCTTGATGGGACAACTGAAACCTGCTGTTGCATGGGCAACTGACTTGATGCTAAAGCTATTACAATGAGAGAGAAGAGATACTTTAAAAACCTGGGTCCTTGCAGACATTGTTGAGCAACTGATCATACCATTCTAGAACTGTCATATAATTTTCCTACTCTTTAAGATAGTTTTAAGTCTGAGTTTTCTGATACTTGCCACTGAAAACATCCTACTAATACAAGGTCCTACTTGCACTGCCTAAGACATTATAGCAAAGGTTCTCTTATAAAGTTCTCTTAAAAGTTTTCCTTCACTGTTCTAAAAAATAAAGTATACTAGAAAAAAATATTTTCCTCCCAGGTAATCCTTCTTTTCCACTGCTGCTTCTATTCTTTCTCCTGGTACTTGTTCCAAATCCTCTCCACTTTTCTCATGATACAAGAGTCCCAAGGAGAGGTTGGGTTTTCACAATTAATCTCATCACAAAGGATGAAGCAAACTAATCTACAGTGACAGAGGCAAATCAGTGGTTGCCCAAGGATGAGGCACTGTGGGTGAAGGAGGTGAAGAAGACATGAGAGGATTCTAAAGAGATACAAAGAAACTTGGGAAGTGATGGATACGGTTATTATCCTGATCATTGTGATGGTTTCACATACATACACATATGTCAAGACTCATTAAAATTTGTATAATTAAAATGTGTGCACTTTACATATCAATTATACTTCAATAAAGCTAATAAATTTGGGTTTTAAAAATAAGACAGTTTTACTGAGTGGCTGTTTCTGTGCAATCTACAGAGATTTTTCCTTAACCTTTATACTACAGGTAGAATTAACTAGGCCCTTATCCCAAACTTATGGGGACATAAGACTTCTTTCAGAAATAAGTTATACTTGCTATAGTTGGAGACTACATTTCAGTGAGCCAATCACCAAAAGATTTCCAAAAAAAGATTTTTATCTAATGCCCACTTCCACTTGTAAGTTATGCTAAAAATACATAGGTACACTAAGATTCCTTAAAATCCTGGACATCCTCAAATTACACAGTGTTCTGGAATCCAAGTTCTTTTATTTGCTGCTGTCAATTCCCACCCACTCTTTCACCTCCTTCTCCCTGGCATTCAATGAATCCACAAGCCTCTCTATTCTCTCTCTCTCTCACAAACAGCAACAAAGGGCTGCTAACCAGCTTTATACTGAGATGAAATCTGAATTCCTAAACGCAAAAAGGCCCCAACATACCTTCCTATTGCCTGAGAAGAGGAAGCTACTATATTTCTGTGCCACACAAGGCACCAAACAACTAGAGGAGAATCTTTCATAGTTTTTTTCCTCTTATATGCCAAAAGCTAGACAAACGGTGGAGAGAGGAGTAAAAAGAAAAGGCAGCTTACCCATGGAGTAGAGGTTGTCAAAGCTCTGGTGCATGCGGATAATCTCATAGTAAAGTTCATCATAGCTGCTGGGGGTTGGCAGAAATGTGTCGCCATATGTGATAAACATATTAAATAGGTTCACAATCTAAAAGAGAAGGAAAGGCCCACATATAGGCATCAGGCTATGAAGACTAGAAATTATCAGTGGTGTGCTGTAGCCAGCTCTTACTGTCGTGCAAGAGTTGACTGTAAAATTTTCATGAATTTTGCAAGCCAGTTATTAAACACAGCCATTATTAAAAATTCACTCATATAAACTTATAATTAAATTATATTAAAATGAAAGTAATAAATACTAAAAACTTATCACTTCCTAATTATTTTCTACCTTTTACTATAACCTATGCTCTAGAGATTTATAACTATTAAATCTGTGTGGTGGAAATGTCATATAATGGTGTGCTACTACACATCGCTTCCCAACTCTGCATGACTCTGATATCACATTGATAGCCTGAAATTGGCCATGGTGGGTGTAGCTCTACAATGAAAATCAGCAAATGCTATGAATCAAGACTTTTTTTCCCTCTAATGTTGAACATTTAAGAACACATTGCATAATATCCTAAGAAGATAGTCAAACTGCATAATGGCCTCCTTCTATCCCAAATAACCAGCCGGATAAACAAGCATCTGTAATGTCCCTCAGAAACCAAGTGCAGCCATGATGGAACCTTCAGAGGGTCTGCTATTTACCAACATAGAGACCACAGTAGTATACAGTAGTCTCTCAGTTGGGACCAAGGCTCACGATTCATACACAGAGATCTAACCTATACCCACCCCTGCCAGATGATATCTTTTCACAAAGGAAAGAGAGTCATGCCAAAGACATAGGTGAGAGTGGGGACCACCAGTCCAGATTCTGATCCAAAAATATATATATATGTCTGGTTCCCTCTATGGCTTAGTCCCCGGACCACCAGCTCCTGTTTCAAACCAGTTCATTTCTGCCTTAGCATATGGCTTCAGAAAAAGAAGTATTTGTTTTGATACTCACCATAAGGGCTAAAGTAAAAATGTTGTGTTTGGCCAAAAGTACAGTCTCGTTTGACATAAGGAACTTCAGCAGATTTATCAAGGCTTTAAAAAAAAAAAAAAGAAAAGACATCAACAAGCTATTCAAACTATGATTAATAAAATTAAATAAAAACAGACTAGCTCTAAAAAAATCCGGGGGGTTACAGTGAGTGAGTCTCAGCCACCAAGGTCTTTTAAAAAGCAGGTAAGGTAGGTATATTTGAGGAAAGCACTCACCTTCCCAAGCACGTGTCTGCTTATCTGCTCATGGAAGGTTGTTAAATATCTACTTCTTTTTGCCACTTCTTAAATAGCAATTAAGCTCAGAAATTTGACTATAAAACTGACATCTTGGCGTTTCAAATTTACTCCCACATGGTGATTTCCCCATCAAACTTGCTCAATTTACAGCTGAAAATGAGGGTCCCCCTTCCACCTTCAGCTGCTGGCTTCTATTGTCACCAAGCTTTAGACATGTATCTGTTTCAGACATCATTGCTAAGAGGAATATGTATCCAATGTAACTGGTCACCAGACGTGGCAGCTATACTGTAGAACCTACAGCTGGGCTGCAGCTCTAGATGAGGAGAGCTCATAAAGAGAAAAAAAGCCCTTAACTGCTCTAACTATCCAAACAAAGTGAAGCTCGTGCTGACCGCTTGTGACCACGACAACATTTACTGAAATCTCCTTCTGCTTGGCAACTCTTAGTAAGGGGAGAGATTCCTAAAACCCAAGCAACCTCAGTAGAGACTGACTGCCAAGTCCCTAGGTTAACAGTGCAGCTTCAGACTATTTTGCAAATAAATATTAAGCATAAAAGAAGTTATCAGTTACCTTATACTCATTCACCTAGCACACTTTGTCCACAAAATGAGTCCTGCTTCTCTGCCCATCTCAGATAACGCTCCTGTACCTACCTCCCCTACTTGATGGGATACTATAAAAGGGGTTCAGTAGCTGCAGGCAATCTGTGGTCCTTCTGTCTTCTCCCTCTCAAACCCCCACCTTCCACAGACCCAAGAAAAGGCTCGACCTTTCTTTTTCTAGGACCATATCTGCCTCTTTGCCAGCAAAGAAGTTCATTCTCCCATGCTGTCAGAGTTTTGTGTGAAGTTTACTACTCTTAAAGAAGAGATGTGAGCTTTGATTTGGAACAGCACGGAATGATGAGTAGGAGTGAGACTCTCCAGACTCTTGCTGCCTGCCACACAACACCCCTCACTCTCAATCCTTTAAAAGCACAGGTACAGTAAAGAAACAGCAGGCAAGGAAAGTACAAGAGGCTGGCTTCACCCACATTCTGTTTCTAAAGCCTGAATCTTCCCCTCAAATAGCAAAAAAAGCCTTGCCAGGCATGAAGGAGACAGGCATCTTCATTTATAAACTCTGTACCGCGGCCCCGATTTGAGTTCTCTGGGGTTTCATAATGAAAAGGCAAATGATAGGCAGCTGGTCCTTTTTTAATGGTGTCTGTTAAGTGATCAAGTGATCTGTTGGACTGCGGGGAAAAAAAAAGGTTCCATGGAACCCATTCAGGATCACACAACCTGCTTAGCTCCTACCAGGAGCACAGGAATAAGGGGCCTAGCTAAAATCCACATAAAAATGACTAACCCAAACTTCCCTCCTTAAAGAAGATCACCTTGCTGAGCCACGTAGGGACTGCCCACCCCACCACCTAATCCCCAGAGCTTAGACAAGCCCTGTTAATGATATACTACCTGACAATCGGACCCTATAAACTCACAGAGGTGAGAGAAAGGATGGGCAGCATGCATGGCGCTCTGCAAAACGTAATGGCTAGAGACAAAGCAGCTTTTGTACACATCCAATCAACAAGGGCTTTTGTCCCCAGCACACAGAGCACAGAGATGCAGCCTCAGCAGTGGCTATGTGGTAATTAAAGGGCAGAAAACCTGGAGAAAAGGATGCGGGAGCAATGATTTATTGCTCCTCTGCTGCACTATAGCTAGTCTTGATCTCTGGGATTCAGAGTCCAGGATGACAAAGTGATTAAATATTAGAGGAGGAAGACAGCAATTCTGGCACAGGCCAAGAGACAACCTGTGTCCCAACAGCCACAGGCATTAGCGGAGCCAGAGTACTGAAAGGGAGAGTCCAGTACTGCAATACTCCGAGAGTCAGTGCCAGAGCGGCTTGCATTCTGCCCCTGAAAATGCAGGTCAGATATTCTGCTCCCCAAAGAACCAAGGTTTTCTCACCTGGAAGTAAGAATTCTCTACAGGGGCCAGGCGCAGCGGCTCACGCCTGTAATCCTAGCACTTTGGGAGGCCGAGGCAGGCAGATTGCCTGAGTTCAGGAGTTCAAGAACAGCCTGGGCAACAGGGCGAAACCCTGTCTCTACTAAAATACAAAAAATTAGCTTGGCATGGCGGCATGAGCCTGTAGTCCCAGCTACTCGAGAGGCTGAGGCAGAAGAATTGCTTGAACCCAGGAGGCAGAGGTTGCAGTGAGCCGAGACCACGCCACTGCACTCCACCCTGGGTGACAGAGTGAGACTCCTTCTCCAAAAAAAAAAAAAAGAGAGAGAATTTTCTCTACAGGGAATTTAACAGGCAACTAAAATGAAGCCTCTGACATCACAGATGGTAACTCTTCTTCAAAAGAGAATGTCCCAAATATCCCATGAAATAGTGCTTTTCTCCATCATCATCTCCCTGACTTCACACTCGCTATATCAACTGCTCAGTGTCCTATACACCACTACACACAGATTCTAGCCTCTGACCTGGTATGATGGGAGTTTTAAGTCTGTGAGGCTTTGACATAGCTGATTATAGATTTTTAGAGAAAATACCTTGGGTTATTTAATCCAATTTCCTCATTTTTTGATAAGAAAACTCCATGCCCCATTCCACCCCCACCCCAAACTAGCTGGTGACTAAGCTGGGACTAGAACCTGGTCTCCTGTTTAGTGTTCTTTCTACCATCCCATTAAGAAGATAAACAAGCCGAGTGCGGTGGCTCACGCCTGTAATCCCAGCACTTTGGGAGGCCGAGGAGGGCGGATCATGAGGTCAGGAGTTCGAGACTATCCTGGCCAAGATGGTAAAACCCTGTCTCTACTAAAAAATACAAAAATTAGCCAGGCGCGGTGGTGAGCACCTATAATTCCAGGTACTCGTGAGACTGAGGCAGGAGAATCGCTTGAACCTGGAAGGCGGAGTTTGCAGTGAGCCAAGATCAGGCCACAGCACTCTAGCCTGGGCGACAGAGCAAGACTCCGTCTCAAAAAAAAAAAAAGATTAAACAAATAAAGGTACGAAATCAAGTTGAATGTTAAAGTGGGGTTGCAGCTTACTATAAATGGTATGCTTAGACCTGCTGACCACACTGTTATCAGTACTTCTCTAGACTCTGGTTTATAACTTTCTCTACCTGTTAGCTGCTCTATGTCATTTTCATGTATTTGGTCCCCGTTTTCCCTTGGTCCTCAGCTACTTGTTAAAGTACAAGTATTTAATACCTCATTATTGCATTCCTGTCACTCACTGGCAGCACAAAAAGACTCCCAGAAGCTTTGCTCAGCAAGGGCTGCCTCAGCAGGGCTCTCTGCCAGCTCCTTGGCCTGTTCTCTGCTGTCTTATCTACATCTCAGCTCTCACCTCCACCTCTCTATCCCTTGTGGCTGCTTTCTCTCTCTTTTTTTTTTAAGCACATAACTATCAACTAAAACTGTTTCTAATTCCCTCAGTCAGTGTTGCCTTCTTCAAAATTAGATATTGCCAAT
Source organism: Rhinopithecus bieti (assembly GCF_001698545.2). Taxonomy (NCBI): domain Eukaryota; kingdom Metazoa; phylum Chordata; class Mammalia; order Primates; family Cercopithecidae; genus Rhinopithecus; species Rhinopithecus bieti. The sequence goes on along the minus strand of NW_016814655.1, from coordinate 5,567,617 downwards.
GGAAGATGACTGGATATGGTCATTAAAGGCCATTAAAGGGGATCTTGGGATCCCCTTTCTTTAGGCCCAAAACAAAAAAAAAAATGGATATAAACAATAACCAGGTTTATTTATAAACTATTATAGACTGAGTTTTGCACAGGGTTTATGCCAAAAAAGACAGGTTTAGGCCAAAGAAGAAAATGCTCTGTGTCAGGGGCAGTTTCAAGGACAGCAGAGAACTGGCACTCAGAATCTCAGTGCCAACACACAGCTCATGCTGGCAGGCTCCTGACTCACCCCCTCTACGTACACACACATTTTTAGAAAACTGGCCTCGATCCACTTGTCCACTTGATGCCATCTGGGCACATGACCAGCCAAATTGTTCCAAGGACACTCACAGAAGTAGCAGTATATACAGGGAAGAGTTAAGATAACTAAAAAATAAGGGGATGATTGCCTAAACATAGTATTGTTAATCAGTCATACATCTGTAAGACTTTGCAATCAGGTACAGTAAATGTTGTAGTCATTATGAAGATATGACGGACAAAATGTACCATTTAATTTAATCCTTCACTTTATCATGTTTCTCATTGTTAAATAATAGTTTCCAAAATGAGGTGAGGGATAAAGGGCTAACACGAGATTCTTCACCAAAAGCCTGATTCCTGGTCTGAGAGATTTCCAACGAAGCATGACCTTATGGTATAGAAACTTAATACTGTGTAAACAGCTTTACCCACTAGGTGAGCAATGGCTGCTCACTCCCTCAAAAGAGAATGGCATGGCTTGTTGCAGAGAATATCCTTTTGGACAAAGGCAAGCTTGGTAGTTGAGACCTTCCAGACCTTAAGAGATAATGCCCAAGGGCCCATATTCCACATCCCTTGGAATGGGCTGTTCCAAAATACCAATGCCAAGAGATATATCACAGAGGAATGCATAATTTCCTCCAGAAGAGTGACAACAACTACAAGTTAATAACTGTGCCCAGAAGCTCACACAGAGCATCTCAATCTTTCCTTTTTTTCTAATACCCTCTATCTGATACCTTAAAAAGAGACATTTAACTACAGAAATCACCTTCCTCAAGCTACATTCACCTATTTTCAAAGTGAGAAACACCATGGTCATAAGTGGCAGGAAAGGTAACACTTATTAGGTGCCTGCTAGGTGCTAGATATTATGTAAAGCACTTAAAGTATATTCTTCTCACTGAATCCTCTTAACAATCTGATGAAGTAGGTATTATTGTCGCCCAGGCTGGAGTGCTGTGGCATGATCTCGGCTCATTGCAAGCTCTGCCTCCTGGGTTCACACTATTCTCCTGCCTCAGCCTCCCAAGTAGCTGGGACTGCAGGCGCCCGCCACCACGTCTGGCTAATTTTTTGTATTTTTAGTACAGACGGGGTTTCACCGTGTTAGCCAGGATGGTCTCGATCTGACCTCGTGATGCGCCCGCCTTGGCCTCCCAAAGTGCTGGGATTACAGGCGTGAGCCACCACGCCTGGCAATTTTTGCATTTTTAATAAAGACAAGGTTTTGCCACATTGGCCAGGTTGGTCTCAAACTCCTGACCTCAAGTGATCTGCCCACCTTGGCCTCCCAAAGTGCTAGGATTACAGGCATGAGCCACCACACCTGGCCAGCTCAGAGTACATCTCTCTAAATGTCTCAGGACTTCACTCCGCTGGCCTAAGATAATTAAACCCACACAGTCTCAAAAAAACAAGAGACTGCAGGAATTCAAACAAGTATTTGTACACCCATGTTTACAGTAGCATCATTCACAACAGCCAAAAGGTGGAAGCAACCCAAATGTCCATCAACAGATGAATGAATAAACAAAATATGGTATTTACATACGGCAGAATATTATTCAGCCTTAAAAAGGAAGAAAATTCTGACAACACAGATGAACCTTGAAGATATTATTCTAAGTGAAATAAACCAGTTACAAAAGGACAAATGCTGTTTAATTCTACTTAAATGAAATACCCAGAGTAATCAAATTCAGAGTTAGTGGTTGCTAGCGTCTGGCATGAGGGGGAATTAAGTATTATTGCTGGCCGGACACGGTGGCTCACACCTGTAATCCCAGCACTTTGGAGGCCAAGGCAGGTGGATTACTTGAGGTCAGAAGCTCGAGACCAGCCTGCAACATGGTGAAACCCCGTCTTTACAAAAAAAAAAAAAAAAATTGGCCTGGCATGGTGGTGCATACCTATAGTCCCAGCTACTCGGGAGGCTGAGGCAGGAGAATCACTTGAACCCAGAGGCGGAAGTTGCAGTGAACCAAGATGGCACCACTGCACTCCCACCTGGGCAATAGAGTGAGACTCCATCTCAAAAAAAATGAAAGAAAAAAAAGAGTTATTGTTTAATAAGTACTGAGTTTCAGTTTGGGAAGACAAAAAAAGCACTGGAAATGGAAGGTAGTAATGGTTGCACAATGTGAATATACTTAATGCCACTGAACTATATGGTTAAACATAGTTACAATGATAAATTTTACGTTTATTTTACCCCAATTAAAAGAAAACAAGATGTCAAGATTTTCTTTCCACAGACACTCCCAAGAGCCTCACAAACACTCCAGTCTCACTTTCTGTAACCTCTGCATAACTGACTGGCTGACATTCACATCAAAGTACACCACACTGAGTACAGGGACAAATGTACAAAGACGCTTCCTCACTGATAGGGAAAAGGAAAGGAGCCAAATATACCAATCAACAGAGAGCCCATGGACTTGAGCAGGAACGCAAATTCAAAATGAACCCCGAGTAGCCTTCAAGGCAACACTATGGCAATCTTCAAAATAATCACCAAAGTTCACCATCCAAACTAACAACGCACTAAGTACCAACACTATCCTACAAAATCCTTAGAGACCCTGGGTTTGACTCCTAATCCTTGCTGTTTCATCTGTTTTACTTAATTAGGCTCCAAGTACTCTTACTCTGCACCAAGTGAAGAATTGAGAAATTACTGCAGTAAAATATTTGAGGTATTATATTACACATTAAATATGTTTAAGTTGTAGGGAAGTGAGTGTTCAGTACACACTCATTTCTTCATTAGAAAGTCTTTCATATCAGGCCCCTTGAAAACTTAGTTTCTTGGCTCTTTTTCAGGAACTCCAAATTGGCTACAACTGCTGTCTCTTTGGACTATACTAGAGGCAACCAGTCTCACACTCAGCTTCAGTCCATGTTCCCTTCCCTGGGGAGTCCTGTGCATCATATTTGGTGGAACAGTAAGACAACAGTGTGTCAGTGTGTAGAGTTTTGACTTTTCTGCATGCAGATGGAGGTGGAATACAGAAGACTGTGCAGGTTCTGGGAAGCTGAGCCAGGACTAGGCACTCTGATGTTTCCCTAAGTCCCACGTGAATTCCCAGAGGCAGAGGTAGCCAGTATAATTTTTTTTTCTTTTTTCTTTTTTTTTTTTTGAGACAGAGTCTCACTCTTTCACCCAGGCTGGTGTGCAATGGCACAATCCCAGCTCACTGCAACCTCCACCTCCCTGGTTCAAGAGATTCTTGTGCCTCAGCCTCCCAAGTATCTGGGATTGCAGGCATACACCACCACACCTGGTTAATTTTTGGTTTGGGAGTTTTTTTTTGTTTTGTTTTTTTTGAGACAGGCTGGAGTGCAACGGCGTGATCTTGGCTCACTGCAACCTCTGCCTCCTGGGTTCAAGCAATTCTTCTGCCTCAGCCTCCCAAGTAGCTGAGATTACAGGCACCCACCACCACGCCCGGCTAATTTGTGTATTTTTAGTAGAGATGGGGTTCTACCAGGCTGGTCTCGAGCTCCTGACCTCAGGTGATCTGCCAGCCTTGGCCTCCCAAAGTGCTGGGATTACAGGTGTGAGCCCCTGTGCCCAGCCCATCCTAATTTTCAAATAGGAAGAGTTGAATACAATCCATCTGAGAATCCTGCCATCTTACACAGCCCCCCAACACACACCACACAAGGAACCTTTTTTTCAGAACTGTTCCTAGCATTAATACACAATGAGGACTTTCCCAGAATTTTTTCTATCCTGCTTTGAATTCAGGAGGGAAAAAAGGTAGCAGCAAATTGTGTTGCCATGTAGGAGTAGAATGAATAATGGATATGGGAACTTCTCCAGGACTAAAACCTGTCCCCCACATTAAGGTAAACCAGGTGCACAGAGGAACAAGCCAACCACAGGAAGACACAATTAAGTGGTAGCTCAGGTGCCTGCCTCAACGAGGCAGAGGGGAGGCTTAATTACAAAATGAAGTGAATGACATTTAAATAAGATTAAAAACAGGAAGGAGACAGCCTCCAGGAAAGCACGAATAGATGTCTCCAAAGAATCAGGTCAGAGAAAGCTGTCTATTTGAGCAGCTTTCACATGCTATGAAGACAAAGAGCAAAGACAACACTCATCCAGACTCGATTTTGTGGCCTGGCATGGAGCTAGAATTAGGTACCACAGAACCCAGATCAAAACCTGTTCATTAGGAGAGATGGATAATTTCATAGTGACTGATAAAAGAATAATATTACCATCTCAGTTGCTTAGGACAGAAGTCAAGAAACTCAAAGGACAGGATGAAAATAGCACTAGTGTAACAAGCTAATGCCACCAAAACCCTGGAGGCACTATAAACTCTAGCCAATTCCAGCATCTCCAGACAAAATCACCAATTACCCAGGGACATTGCCAGCAATCAGCAGGCTCACTGTCAATCAGCAGAGTGGTGCAGGAGCGAATCTGAAGTCAAAACCTGCCAGTAGAATAATTTAAAAATACTCAGCCAGGCGCGGTGGCTCACGCCTGTAATCCCAACACTTTGGGAGGCCAAGGTTGGTGGATCACAAAGTGAGGAGTTCAAGACCAGCCTGGTCACCATGGTAGAAGCCCATCTCTACTGAAAATACAAAAATTAGCCAGGCAGGGTGGCGTGCGCCTGTATTCCCAGCTACTTGGGAGGCTGAGGCAGGAGAATTGCTTGAACCCGGGAGGCAGAGGTTGCAGTGAGCTGAGATTGCGCTACGGCACTCCAGCCTGGGCTACAGAGCAAGACTCCGTTGTGGGGGGAGCAGGGGGAACAACTCTAGGTGGCTTTTCAGAATAAAGGCATCTGTCTGGCTGCAAGCCTAAGCACCTCACTGACACAGAGGCCAAAGAATCAAACAAGAAAATGAAATGGCTCTGGCTGTATGCTATCAGCCTCTCCAGGTGAACAGAGCACACAAGTCAGTATGTCAGCAGCCTGCACTGACTAAAGGTTCCACATTCCTCTAAATGAGTCAGAAATGGAACAAATCCTTTCTTTAAATGGAAATCTGCTTCCATCCTTACCATTTTCCTTGCAGTCAATGTGTATCTGCTGGAAAAAAAATAAATAAGGTTCTCAACCATCTTCCATTCCCCATTTTCTTGCAGATAATGCAAACCTCACAATTAGCACCCACCCTCTTCTTTTTCACGAAAATGAGTTTCTACATGAAAGTTCCCAGATCCTAGACTTTGGGAAATGTAGGGTCCCTGTGCAGCTGCCTCTAACCAAGCACGCTCAGGAGCCACTGCCTTCTTCTCGGGCCCTATACCAACTGCTCCTTTCCCCCCAATGTTTCCCTAATGAGTGATAGCCAAAATCACCCTTTAAGAAATATAAAAGTCAATGAGACCATATCTCAGTGGAGCCATCTGACACAGAACCAATAACTTTACTTTTTGCCAAAATGAGGTAGGACCAATAACAGACTTGTCTTGCTCCCTTGAGATCCAGAGAAGGATGATACCTTATGAGACCACATGATATGTCCCTTTGAAACTAGTATAGGCAGAGTAACCAAAAGCACAGCTAATCCTTCCCCTGTCCCTTTTACTTGACAAAATGCTCATGGGCCTATGAGAGTTGACATTTTTCTGGATAGGAAGTGACTGCATGCACAGAAAAAAGAACAAAGTGATCTCTTGCTCTTTTGGGGGCTTTTACATGGGAATCTTTTCTCCCTGTAACAGGCTAAACCTGTTAGAGATTCTTATCTTTTGCTTCTGCCAAGTTTCTGAGGGGATGAGAGAAAGATTCAAAATAGTGTAAATTTTGGATTCAGCCAAATGTAGTGATTTGAAAGGGAAAAAAGCTTCCTGGCATTCCTTTTTAGTCCTTGGGCTTTCTATACTGCTGTAGAGAGTATTTCATAACTACATTATAGAACCCGAAAGATACCTTCTAATGCCCCTGAATTAGAACATTCTAACTTTGAGAGGAATTGATTACCCATAGAGGAAAAAAGCCTCTCTATTTTTGCATATAGAAGCTAGAGCAGTCTTAATTAGGCACATCAGTCTAGAATATATCTTGTGACATATTTGCCTAAATCAGAGAAAATTTAGAGGAATGAGGAAGAGCAATTTTAAAAACAAGATAGAAATAGCAGCTGCCAAAATTCCCCTTCCCATCTACTCTAGTTTTTACTGCTATGTTCTTTCCCGCCTGGATACTCTCTTCAAAACTAAAAGAAGCAATGTTGTAGAGTTATATAAGATGTCATCATTGGAGGAAGCTGGGTGAAGGGTACATGAAACTCTACATACTATTTTTGCAACTTCCTGTAAGTCTATAATTACATCAAAATTAAAAGTTTAAAAAAGAAACTAAACTAAAAGAAGAACACAATGAAAAGTTCAAAGGATAGTTTCTCAAAATCAAGAGGGGCTGCTGAACTATCAAAGCTACATCTACACAAGAACTGCCAGATAAATTTATGGCTTGAGTCAGCCTTTCTCTTGAAAAATTTCAGTCCTGCATGCCAACACTTAAAAGTAAAACAAGCTTCCAACAAAAGACTCTCAATTGCCAGTCTTGAGATGTACCTAACCAAGAAGTCATAGGCCTCTGCCAGTAATGGCAGAGCCAGCTGGATCTAGAACGCTGTGATACTCCCTGGGTTTTCCAATTTTCCCAGTAGATATGTAAAAGGTCAGGCCATATACAATTTCTCTCTTTTTCACAAAGCTGTGAATGCTTTGGATGTTACTTAGCACAGTGAAGCTGAACAGATTGTTCTGGGGGCTTAGGGGGCCTTTCTTTCTGCAGGGAGGCAAATGTTGCTTACTGATCTGTGTCTGAGCATAGGAGTCAGGAACTCTAAGTTCTAATCATGACTCTGTTTAGTGTCTGGTTCCATGATCCTTAGCAAGTCACTTAACCCTTCTATATCTCTAATCCATTCCCCAACAAATGGGAATAAAAATAATGACTTATCACCGGGATGTGGGAGAGTGAAAAGGTAACAACTGTGATCCATATATAAATGTAGAATATAAAATGCCAGTATAAATCTGCCTTTAAATCAACCCATGTTTTCAGACGATGGAAAGTCATACTATTTAAACGTAGGCTGCCTCTCCAATGCCCCTTCTTCCTGCAGTGGAAGTAAAATAAGCTGAATCCATGAAGCTCTGTTCAAGTATTTCCCTCTCCAATAACTACATGCTTCTCTCTGCACATCCTGCTCATTCTTTGCTTAATGGTTTAGAAACCATCAAAGTTTCCATTTTTACTTGGTTAAAAGCAATCCATCCATCTGTGGGTAAGGAAGAATGAGAAAAACAAAATAAATGACTAACTATTCTCTTTCACATCAACAAATCAAATAAACTAAGGTGGATGGCTGGCCCTATCAAAGGTGATGATGTCAGCTCAACAGAAACATTAACGAGTTACATCCTACTATTATTATTATTATTTGGCTCAAACACAACATTGTGCTACTTTTAAAGAATGTTGATCCGTCATTAATGAAAATCCTACATATCCATTCATCCACTTATTTGTTCATCCAAATGTTATCTGAGTTCCTATTAAAAAGCTAAGCAGGCCAGGTGATATGGCGCATGCCTATAATCCCAACAATTTGGGAGGCCAAGGCAGGCAGATCACTTGAGTTCAGGACTTCAAGACCACCTGGGCAACATGATGAAACCCCATCTCTAAAAAAAGGAAAATACAAAAATAAGCCAGGCATGTTGGTACGCATCTGTAGTCCCAGCTCTTTGGGCTGCTAAGGTGGGAGGATCCATTGGGCCCAGAAGGTGGAGACTGCAATAAGCCATGATTGTGCCACTACACTCCAGCCTGGGCAAGACCCTGTTTCAAAAAATAAATAAATAAATAGCCCAGTAGTCTGCTAGAGATGTAACAATGATTTAAAAACAGGCCTTGCCCTCCAGTAACTTTTTTGAGAGGAAATACAGATATTTAAACAAATCATTGTAAAAACATATGAAATTAGCATGGTGGCTTGCACCTATGGTCCCAGCTGCTCGGGAGGCTAAGTTGGGAGGATCACTTGAGCCCAGGAGACAGAGGTTGCAGAGAGCTGAGATCGTGGCACTGCACTCCAGCCTGGGCAACAGAATGAGATCCTGTCTCCAAAAAAAAAAAAAAAGCAAACATAGCGAAACAATGTGATATACTAAAATAGGGACCCAATATGCTATAGAAAACACTCCGAAAATAAGACATAGTGAACAACATGGTCTATAGCCTCAAGAAGTTCAAAGCAGATTGCTCATCTAAAATTCCCAGTAGGAACGCAATGTGACCGGTAAATAAAGAAAAATATTGGCCGGGCGCAGTGTCTCACACCTCTAATCCCAGCACTTGGGGAGACAGAAGAGGGCAGATCACCTGAGGTCAGAAGTTTGAGGCCAGCTTGACCAACATGGTAAAACTCCATCTTTACAAAAGTTAGCCTGCCATAATGGTGCGTGCCTTTAAGTCCCAGTTACTTGGGGCGGGGGCTGTGGTGGGAGGACTGTTGGAACTCGCAATCACACCACTGCTCTCCAGCCTAGGCAACAGAGTGAGACTCTTTCTCAAAAAAAAAAAAATTACCTAGATACTAAGATGTTTTGTGAGAACAGGATTAATTGGGAGGCTATGGAACTTAAAATTAAGACAGGTTTTTGACACAAGATCATGGAGATGCTTCAGAGGGTCCAGAAACTCTGAAACTATATGCAAAATATGCGTGTGCAAATGGACATTTTTTCTGGATACAAAGATGACTGTAGCTTTCATTCTATTCTCAAAGGTAAAGAACTATTTCACTATGATCTTATTCCAAAACCCAGTTTTCTACCTCTATCAGTGGAGAGTTTTAAGATCTAATCTTTTACTTAGACTGGGAGATCTGGGTTGCCTAGACATCAGAGAAGAGCTTTCAAACTTTCTATAATGTGGTAAAAAACAGTGATTGCTCAAAACAGGGCAATGTAGAGCAACAGGACTATTTCCTTTCCATATTCTAGTTAAAATTAGCCTAAATATATTTTCCCACATACTCAGATATCATGGTGACAGGCATCATAGAAACAGACAGTGGCAGCAGGGAGTAGGTCAGGGCTCGTATCTGTAAAACCAACTAGGAAAAGTTTATCAGGCAAAATTGAACCCCCAGCTAATACAGCTGGCTCCTCGTCCATAAGATCATACCTGTGAATTCATTATGGGAATCTGGGGACCTCTGGCTACCTCCCCAATAATAATAAAGAGCTAATACAGTCAAACAGCATAGAAATAAAAATCAGGCCGGGCGCGGTGGCTCAAGCCTGTAATCCCAGCACTTTGGGAGGCCGAGACGGGCGGATCACGAGGTCAGGAGATAGAGACCATCCTGGCTAACATGGTGAAACCCCGTCTCTCCAAAAAAAAAAACACAAAAAAACTAGCCGGGCATGGTGGCAGGCGCCTGTAGTCCCAGCTACTCAGGAGGCTGAGGCAGGAGAATGGCGTGAACCCGGGAGGCGGAGCTTGCAGTGAGCTGAGATCCGGCCACTGCACTCCAGCCTGGGCGACAGAGCGAGACTCCGTCTCAAAAAACAAAACAAACAAACAAACAAACAAACAAAAAAAGAAATAAAAATCAGCACTGAAGTACAGTGATACTAAAAATCCACATTACAAACTACATCTGGACCCAAGATGATTGCTTCCTAGATAACCAAGGGCTTTTGTGTGTCCAGTTTAATAACACACGCCTTACCAGTCTTACAAATAAAATTTCATTACAGTTTGCAGCACATGTATGGCAAAGGATATATACACATAAGCATATCTGCCATGATGAGTTTCACATAGCTCCCTCAAATCCATAAGTCTAGAAGGCAAAGAATGAGTGAAAACATGGGCAATCCAACATATGAGGGGTAGTGTCTGCCAAGTGGTAGGTGGATCCACCATAGACAAACTTGTATTCACAGAATGCAATATTATACACTATTACGGGCTCTGACTGCATGGGATGCAACGTTGTGTTTCGCAGCTTTCCTTAACATCTGCTGCTCTGCATCTCACTGTACACTCCACATATGAACACATGGACCCAGGGTTCCAGGAGGGCTCACCCATCTACACAGGAAAAGGAGCTAATGTCACTTAGCAGAGAACTCCAGTACAAATGTCTAGATGCCTTTGCAACAAGCAATGGTCCATGCCTCTTTAAGGACACTCATATATACTTCCCCTCAACTCATCAAGGGCCTTAGACTGTCATGCAATCAGTCCTGAGAATAGGACATAATTATAAATAGAGCTGAAAGTTCGGAAAGATATAACGTCAACTGACCAACACAGAATAAAAAATGGCCTTCTTCTTCACCACTTCCTAGTGAGAAAAGCAAAATGCTGAGTCAGAAAAAATAAATATAAAAGACATTTTAAATCTCTTTAAAAGATAATCGCTTGTTTAAGCAAAAATGGTGGCAATGTATTCTGGAGTTTATGACATATGTAAAAAGTTAAACGCAAATGCATGACTATAATAACACAAAGAACAGTTCATACCAATAAAAGTGTGGATTCATCAAGAGAACAGAGGATATAAAATCAGGATAGAAGGAGAATAACAGGAAGCCCTGAGCCCCAGGAAACAGACCAGAAAGAAGAATAGAAGGCAATGTGGACAAGACAATGGAATAGGATAATGAGGAAGAGGACAACAGATCATGAGAATGAGAGAAAAGTCACAGAGATCACAGAGGCCAGAAATAGAATAGCTAGGACAAAAAGGAAAGAAAATAGAATGAAAGAGAAAGTAAAACCAGAAGGGAATCAGAAGAGGCAGGCAGAAACAACTACTACTACCACCTTGTTTAGTACCACAATGTGTAATTTCATTAAAGTTATAGACATACACCATTTGTACTTATTATAAATCCAACAACTGTACCAACATCTGAAGATCTGCATCATTATTGTGTTTTCTCTTTAATCCTATGCTTTTAGAGCCTAATAATCTTACAACTATCCATAGGCAACAATAATAGTCCTTTATATTAAAAGGAGGTGCTGCTACCTAAGAAATTCTACTGTTGGTCATTTCCATCTCTTTTGATCTCTCTTTAACTCCCCTGACATTCTCTCCATCTCAAACTCTCACACAATCATACTCTCCTCTCCTGAAATACCAAAATGCCACTATTGCCACTTAGTGTTATTCTCCTACTCCCCCTTTACCACCATAGGCAGTAACTGCAAAAACTTGCTAATCCATTAATTAAAGATCTCTACTTCCCATTATGGGGGACTCAATTTAGAAAGCCAAATTGGGTTGGGAGGAAATCATGTGTCACAACAAGTGAGATGAATTCCATGGAAGGGGGCTGGGTTACTGGCCTGTTTCTTATAAAGCCTCTGACACTAACATATCCTATTCTGCTGAAAATACAGAGCAGCTCTCCCATGGGTGGGCAACCTTTCATCACTGTAATCATCTAGAGAAGATTTTATTGTACCATCAGGTCTCAAAAGCCACAGGACCTAGCAGTAAGCAACTGCCTCAGGGAACATGTCTCCTCTGCTTTCCTGAAACCTCCAATTTAGTTACACAAAAGAAAGGGGTGGCAAGCCAGCATTAATTGTACCCTTAGCGAAGAGCCACTTTCCCCTGCATGGGTAGCAGTGACTTTACTGGACTACCAAATGTATACAAAGACAAAGTAAACACTGTAATTTGCTGTTTTGTCTCTGGCACAGGGGGAGTGGCACAAGTGACACTGTCTGTAAACAGTAATAATGCCAGATGTAACACAAAGAACGGAATTCCCGCATCTCCCCACTCCCGTCCCTATCCCTCCATCTCTCCCTATGGCATTCCTCCTGATTACTCATCCTGAGGAAACACACAGAAGCCTCCCTATAGTCCATATGTGGCTACCAAATGAAACCGAGTGAAAATCCAAGTTTGTACAGACTTCTCCTACCTCATTCTTACTCAAAGATTTATTGGAACACAAGAAATACTCAGTTGGTTTTATCAGTTGACAAAAAATATAGGGAGGGGAAGGAACAAGAGACAAAGAATAGACATGTGACACACCCAGGTCTGGATTAGAAAAAAGCTAAAATGTTAAAAAAAAAAAAAAAAAAAAAAAAAAAAAAAAAAGACAAAAAGAGTAACTGAAAATAAAGGTATCCTAAACAAACCAAAAGGTTAAAAAACAAAAAATCCATCTTGAGCCCAGGCCTAGGGGCTCATAAAAGGTATAGAAAAAGAAGATGAGTTCAAGAGAGAAAGTTACCTGACCAGAGCTCCCGCCAGGTGTAATGCAGGCGTACCCGACACTTCTTCTGGTAGCAAAGCAGTTTGTGTACTACCTGGATGCAGCGTCTGTAACAGGGAAAGCAAACAATGAGGGTAAGCCTGAGAATATAGTGCAACTTATCACAGATCCCTTCTTAGTGAGCCGGCTTTGCTAAGGCCACTAAAGACACTGGATATGAATATGTATACGTGCAAAAAAATATGTAAAACTTCTGGCTGGGCACGGTGGCTCACACCTGTAATCCCAGCACTTTAGGAGGCCAAGGCAGGTGGATCATTTGAGGATAGGAGTTCAAGACCAGCCAGGCCAACATGGCGAAACCCCATCTCTACTAAAAGTACAAAAAAAGGCCTGGCACGGTGGCGCATGCCTGTAATCCCAAATGAGTGAACTTGAACTCAGTGAGCCAAGATCGTGCCACTGCACTCCAGCCTGGGCGACAGAGTGAGATTACATCTCAAAAAAAAATTAAAAAAAAAAAAAATAGGCAGAGCACGGTGGTTCATGCCTGTAATCCCAGCACTTTGGGAGGCCGAGGTGGGCGGATCACGAGGTGAGGACATCAAGACCATTCTGGCTAACAAGGTGAAACCCCATCTCTACTAAAAATATACAAAAAATTAGCCAAGCGTGGTGGCGGGCACCTGTAGTCCCAGCTACTCAGGAGGCTGAGGCAGGAGAATGGCGTGAATCCAGGAGGTGGAGCTTGCAGTGAGCCAAGATTGCGCCACTGCACTCCAGCCTGGGTGACAGAGCGAGACCCCGTCTCAAAAAAATAAAAATAAAATAGCCAGGCGTGGTGGCACATGCCTGTAGTCTAAGCTAGTCAGAAGGCTGAGGCAGGAGAATTGCTCGAACCTGGGAAGCAAAGGTTGCAGTGAACCAAGATCGTGCCACTGTACTCCAGCCTGGGTGACAGGGCAAGACTGTCTCAAAAAAAAAAAAAGAAAAAACTTCTGCCTTCTTCTAGTAGATTCATCAATATCTCTCTCTCTCTCTCTCTCTCTCTCTCTCTCTCTCTCTCTCTCTCTCTCTCTCACACACACACACACACAGACACACACACAATATCACATACTGCTTGTGCTACCCATTCCCCTTATCAATGGGTAGAGGGTGCTGTAACTACTTATAAGTCAACAATCAATTAGGCGCCACTGACATCTTTCCCTTGAGTACCTTTCCAGGGAAAAAGGATAAACCAGAGGGTCACAATTAAACTATTCCACTGAAAGCGGTATAGTGACATGGAATGCAAAAACACAAAATTAAAGACCTTAATTCTCTGTATCTATCTGAATGTGGTTTTTATTTAAATTAAATTTTTAATTAAATATAAAATTTAAGATACCAGTCTTACTTATAAATAAAATCTATAAAAAAATTAACTGGGCATGGTGGCACATGCCTATAGTCCCAGCCACCCTGTAGGCATGCGCCACCATACCCAGCTAATTTTTTTGTACTTTTAGTACAGATGGGTTTCACCATGTTGGCCAGGCTGGTCTCGAACTCCTGGCCTCAAGTGATCCACCTGCCTCGGCCTCCCCAAGTTCTGGGATTACAGGCACGAGCCACTGTGCTCAGCCAAAAGTTCTGTCTCTTTTTCTTTTCTTTCTTTCTTTTTGCTGCAAACTGTAAAATTTAAATTCTATTTACACTAAAAGTTAAATTAAAAATGCAGTTTGTCAGTTGTGCTAACCACCTTTCAAGTGCTCAATAGCTACATGTGGCTAATGGCTACTACCATAGTGAACAGAAAAAAATATAGAGCTTTTCTATTATTGCAAAAGTTTCTACCGGACAGCATTCTGCTAGATCATTGGAATATTCAGGGTTATTCACATCTCAACGACATATATGTTTCTGAGAGTATTTCCAAATAAGCAGTTAGTAGCTTGAGGTCAAGATAAGTGATAATTTTAAAAATTATAAACCTACCAAAAGCATTTTTTTCATCTCTGAGATAGGATTTTGAAACGTTAAAAGCCAGGTGAAATTATAAAGGTAAATACTGATGAAATTTACTTCCCCAAAATACAAATATTTTGTTTAATAAAAAACATTTCAATGATTACAATTAAATGGCAAACAACATGGGAAATTATATTTGCAACAAATAATATAATAGAGTTACTATGTTTGATATATAGAAGTTTATATACATAGATGATAAAAACTGTGTCCTTTGCTATAGTCTGAATGTTTATCCTCTCTGAAACTCATGTAGAAACGTAATCCCAAATGTAATATTATTAAAAGGCAGGTTCTTAAGAGGTGACTGGGTCATGAGGGCTCTGCCCTCAGGAATAGATTAATCCACTCATGGGTTAATGGATTAATGGGTTATCATGAGAGTGGGTTAGTTATCATGAGAGTACGTCTGTTATATAAGCCAGTCTGGCTTCCTCTCCTTAGCCCCCTCACCATACAATACCTTTGCGCCACCTTGGGACTCTACAGAGTGTTCCCATCAGCAAGAAGATCCTCACCCAGAAGTAGCCCCAGACTTGGACTTTCTAGTCTTCAGAACTGTGAGACTAAATAAATTCCTTTTCTCTATAAATTTTTCAGTCTTAGGTATTCAGTTATAGCAACAGCAAACAGACTAAGACAACCTCTAACAACAAAGATAGGAAAAGGAAACGTCAACAAATTCCTCCATCTGAGGAATTCCTCCCTTTTTTGTTTCCCAACAATTCCTCCCTTTTTTGTTTCCCAAAAAAGGGAAACAGAGAAAGCCAACATTTTCTACAATGTTCAACTTCATTTTTAAAAGGCATATTAAAACAAGATTCTACTTGTGCATATCAAATGAACATACATTTCATGCTTACAAAGAAACAGCATTCATAATAAAAGAAAACTGGAAACAACTATGGAAAGAACATTTGATGCCAGAGGAACAGCAAGTAAATCATTACACACATGTTCCAGATTGACATCTGTCCCCCAAAACTCGTATGGTGAATTATAAATACACATCAATTCCTCTAGTTAGTGTCTCTGGCTCTCACTTCACAGAGGGAGGTTAATGGTAGAGAAATTAGAACCCTCAAAGAATACTGGTGAAAAGAAAAATAGTACAACCACTGGAAAACTTAGGAGTTTCTCAAAATGTTAGATATAGAGCTACCACATAACCCAGCAATTCCACTACTAGGTGTATACAAAAGAAAAACACAAACAGGCTAGGTGCAGTGGCTCACGTATATCATTCCAACACTTTGGGAGGCCAAGGCAGGAGGATCACTTGAAGCCAGAAATTTCAGACCAGCCTGGGAAACAAAGCAGAACCCCATGTCTACAAAAATTAAAAAATAAAAAAATTTGGCCAGGCGCAGTAGCTTACGTTGTAATCCCGGCACTTTGGGAGGCCAAGGTGGGTGGATCACGAGGTCAGACATTTAAGACCAGCCAAGCCAAGATGGTGAAACCTCATCTCTACTAAAAACACAAAAAATTAGCTGGGCATGGTGGCGGATGCCTGTAATCCCAGCTACTTGGGAGGCTGAGGCAGAGAATTGCTTGAACCTGGGAGGCGGAAGTTACAGTGAGCCAAGATTGCACCACTGAACTCCAGCCTGGGCAACAAAGCGAGACTCCATCTCAAAATAAAACAAAATAAAATAAAATAAAATAAATAAAATAAATAAAAATAAATAAATTAGCTGGGTGCAGTGGCATGCACCTATAGTCCCAGCTACTCAGAAGGCTGAAACAGGAGGATCACTTGAGCTCCGGAGTTTGAAGCTATGATTACACCACTGCACCCCAGCACAGGTAACAGAGTAAGACCCGGTCTCTAAAAAAAGTAAAAATAAAACAAAATATATGTCGACACAAAAACTGGCATACAAACGGTCATGGTGACATTCATAATAGCCAAAAAGTCTAAACAACCCAAATGTCTATCAATTAATGAATGAGTAAATACAATGATGTGGTATTCTATACAGTGAAATATTAACCATAAAAAGGAACGGCTACAACATGGATGAACATGGAAATTATTATGCTAAATTAAAGAAGTCAGTAGTAAAAATCCACATATTCTATTATTTCATTTATATAAAATGTCCAGAATAGGCAAATACATAGAGACAAAAAGTAGATTAGTAGTTATGTAGGCCTGAGGGAGAGGGCAGAGGAAGAAATACAAAGAGTGACTACTAATGGGTACAGGATTTCTTCACGCAGGGGTCGACTGAAATGGTCTAAAATTAGTTTGTGGTAACAGTTGCACAATTCTTTGAATATATTCTAAAAACACTAAATTGTATACTTTAAAGCTGCTTTAAAAAACTCTGTGGCCTACTTTTTACAAATATTTGTCAAGATATGCAAGTTACAGCTTTCACGGTAATGTTCATTTCATATATTCTATAACTAGGTATGCTTGGATTCTTGATTAAGCCATTAAATGTCCACTTTAATAGTGAGCCTGTGTTAGGTGGATAAATTGATACTCTTCATTTGAGAGGATTAGCTTTTGTATTTCCTATTTTCAATTTAAATTCACAAATTCAACATTCAATTAACTATGATCTCAGCCCTTAGAATCCCTAGTGTATGGAGGTTTCTAAGTGGCCTAAAATGCAATGTCTTCACTGAATCCAGATTCTAAGTCTCACTTTGTCATATCCTCGCTGCCCTAAAAGTACTTAAATCAGGACTTTTTTAGTCAAGGGAGGGTTTGGTCAGCCACAGGCCCAGGGCTTGGACTGTACCCCTCTGGAACTCCAGGCTCATCACACACATCACACACATCAGAAGAAACTGTCAGACCTACCCTTTTCATTCATTCATTCAACAAATCTTGACTGTATACCAACTGAATGCCAGTGCTTAAGTCTTATTACAACTAAGTTATAAAGTTCCTAGAAAACTGAACCTAGGTAAACTGCTACTTTCAGGTAAATGAAAGTGCCTCCTCCTTTTGTCTTTTGGAGGTTTTGTTTTGTTTTGTTTTTGTTTTTGAGATGGAGTCTCACTCTGTCACAGAGGCTGGAGTGCAGTGGCATGATCTTGGCTCACTGCAATCTCTACCTCCTGGGTTTAAGCGATTGTCATGCCTCAGCCTCCCAAGTAGCTGGGATTACAGATGCCTGCCACCATGCCTGGATAATTTTTGTATTTTTAGTAGAGATGGGGTTTTACCATCTTGGCCAGGCTGGTCTCAAACTCCCGACCTCAGGTGATCCGCCCACCTCAGCCTCCCAAAGTGCTAGGATTACAGGTGTGAGGCCCCATGCCCAGTCTGAGACTCTTTCAAGTTCTATGGCTATAACCCGAGACAAAGAATATCCTAAGACCCTACTGACTTTAGCAGACACCACATTAATCTGATGGGTATCAATCTGACAGCTCATGGAATCAAGCTAAAATAGGGGTAGCTACTACTATAAAGACACATGCACATGTATGTTTATTGCAGCACTATTCACAATAGCTAAGACATGGAACCAACCCAAATGCCCATCAATGATAGACTGGATAAAGAAAATGTGGTACATATACACCCTAAAATACTATGCAGCCAGAAAAAGGAATGTCCTTTGCAGCGACATGGATGAAGCTGGATGCCATCATCCTCAGCAAACTAACACAAGAACAGAAAACCAAACACTGCATGCTCTCACTCATAAGTGGGAGCTGAACACTGAGAACACACAGACACAGAGAGGGGAACAACACACACCAGGGCCTATTGGGGGATTGGAGGGGAGGGGAGGGAACTCAGAGGATGGGTCAACAGGCCATGGCACACATACACCTATGTAACAAACCTGCACATTCCGCACATGTAATCGTTTTTTGTTTTTTTAAGAAGAAATAATGAAAAAAAAGAAAAAGAAAAAAAATAGGAGTACCTAATTGCTCGGGCCTCTTAGCAGAGGAGAAAAGAAGAAAGCAGAAAACACACTACTAACCTCTCTCTGCAGAATGAGAGCCAGAGACACCAGGTAGAGGAATTAAAATGCCTAACAACTGACCGGGCTTGGTGGCTTACGCCTATAATCCTAGGACTTTGGGAGGCTGAGGCGGTAGGATTGCTTGAGGCTAAGAGTTCAGGACCAACCTGGTCAATATAATGAGAGCCCGTCTTAAAAATAAATAAATAAAATAAACAAAATGCCTAACAGCACACCAAGAATACAAGTGAATTGAACTAAATTTACAAGTTAAAGTCCTAAAATTACTCTTCTCCAGATATTTTCAGAGTACTCCAAATAATAAACCTCCATTGCTACCTTATTAGCCTATTCTACTTGCTCCATTATTCACATCTCACTCTGTTCTTCTCACTCCCTGTAGCTCTAAGTGGTCTTGCAGGAGCCTCTCAGACAGAATTTAGTAAAAACTATTTAAACAGTACTCTCTTAAAAGACTTGGGTACCAGCCGGGCGCTGTGGGTCATGCCTATAATCCCAGCACTTTGGGAGGCCAAGGTTGGCGGATCACGAGGTCAGGAGATCGAGACCATCCTGGCTAACACGGTGAAACCTCGTCTCTACTAAAAAACATAGAAAATTAGCTGGGCGTGGTGGTGGAAGCCTGCAGTCCCAGCTACTCAGGAGGCTGAGGCAGGAGAATTGTGTGAACGCAGGAGGTGGAGCTTGCAGTGAGCCGAGATCATGCCACTGCACTCCAGCCTGGGCGACACAGTGAGACTCTATCTCAAAAAAAAAGATTGGGGTACCTTCAGCAGTGATATTAAAAATATTTTATAAGCCAGGCACAGTGGCTCATGCCTGTAATCCCAGCACTTTGGTAAGCCAAGGTGGGTGGATCACCTGAGGCCAGGAGTTTGAGACCAGCCTAGTCAACATGGTGAAATGCCATCTCTACTAAAAAAAAAATACAAAAATTGGCCGCGAGTGGTTGGGCAGGCTTGTAATCCCAACTACTTGGGAGGCTGAGGCACGAGAATCGCTTGAACCCGAGAGGCAGAGGTTACAGCGAGCTGAGATTGCGCCACTGCACTGCAGCCTAGGTGCCAGAGTAAGACTCTGTCTCAAAAAAAGAAAAAAATATGTATTTTACAAACCGTACAGAAAAATAATCTATAAACCAATACATACATGAAAAAAATTTAAGTGAGTCCCTTTTATTCTCTAATAAACTGACCTTGTGATATCGTAAAACGGGTCCCCAACACCCAGGCCACCGACGAGTACTGGTTAGAAACCAGGCTGCACAGCAGGAGGTGAGTGGCAGGTGAGCAAGGGAAGTTTCATCTGTATTTACAGCTGCTTCCCATGGTTTGCATTATCACCTGAACTCTACCTCCTCTCAGATTAGTGGCAGCATTAGATTACCACAGGAGCACAAACCCTACTGTGAACTGCACATGCAAGGGATCTAGGTTGTGGCTCTTTATGAGAATCTAATGCCTAATGATCTGTCACTGTCTCCCATCACCCCCAGATGGGACCATCTAGTTGCAGGAAAACAAGCTCAAGGCTCCCACTTATTCTACATTATGGTGAGTTACAAAATTATTTCATTATATTTTACAATGTAATAACAGAAATAAAATACACAATAAATGCTATGCACTTGAATCATCCTGAAACCATTACTGCTCCCAGGTCTGCGAAAAAATTGTCTTCCATGAAACTGGTTCCTAGTACCAAAAAGGTTGGGGACGACTGTTGTAAAATATATATTTTGTCTTCAACCCTGTTTCCTGACATACAACTTCTAAAATCCTTAGAATCTCGAAAGTGATGTCTTTTTGTATGTTGAGGTGACTGATGGCTGGCCTCCCCTAGGTAGCTTCAGAATGAGGGCTTGTCACCAGAGAGACCAAGGCCTGACTAGCCAGTTGGGCTTTCAGCCCTAGCCCTGACTACCAGGGAAAGAAGAGGGGCTGAAGGTTAAGCTAATTGCCAATGGTTTTTATTTTACTTTATTTTATTTTTTGAGACAAGGTCTCGCTCTGTCACCTAGAGTGGAACGCAGTGGTGCAATCACGGCTCACCACAGCCTTGACCTCCACAACTCACACCATCCTCCTTCCTCAGCCTCCCAACTAGCTGGGACTACAGGCACACACTACCACGCCTGACTCATTTTTGTAGAGACAAGGTCTCACCAAGTTGCTCAGGCTGGGCTCAAGTGATCCATCTACCTCAGCCTCCCAAAGTGCTAGGATTACAGGCATGAACCATGGCCAGCCAATGGTTTAATCAAATATGCCTCCATAATGAAATCTCCATAAGAAACCAAAAGGACAGGGTTTGAAGAGCTTCTGGATAGCTAAACCCATGGAGGCCTACAGGAAGGCGAATAAGAATTTGTCTACGTGCTAGGAGGTTGGCACACCCCAACTCCACAGGGTCAGAAGCTCCTGGGCTCCAGACCCTTTCAGACCTCACCCTATGTATCTCTTCATCTGACTGTTTATGTTTCTTTAAAATATCCTTTGTAATGAACTGGTAAATGTGTTTCCCTGAGTTCTGTGAGCCACTCTAGCAAATTAATCAAACCCAACAAGGAGGTAGTGGGAACCCCAATTTATAGCCGGTGCATCAGAAGCACAGGCCAAATAACCTTGGGCTTCTGATTAGCATTGAAAGCTGGGGGTAGTCTTAGGCACTGAGCCCTAAAACCATGGAATCTGAAACTACCTCCAGGTAGATAGTGTCAGAATTGAAATACAGTACACCCGGCTGGTATCTGCTACAGAAATGATTGCTTGCTTAGTGTGTGAGGAGTAAACCCTCCCCACATTTGGTCATAGAAGTATTCTGTGCTGATTATTGTTGTTGAGTGAGAAAACAGAAAAAACACTATGTTTTTTTACCCTCATAAACCTGTACCAAAATTGCTTACCAAGTGATATAAGTTGCAATATAAATCATCCTAATTGTTTCCAAATCATTTGCTGTTTAGAAATTGTGATGTAATCCTGTTTGATACAGTTGTCACTTAATGATGCCCTTGTTTGAGCATGATTTGCCTTAGCAATCTACAAACTTCTCTGTCAACTTTCCCGTGAAATTGAGAGTCATGAGGTCCCTGGTGCTAAAGGCTTCGTTGCAACCAGCAAATGTGACTAGATGCTGCCCATACAGACTACCCATGCACACACAGTACATTCCTGAATGCCAGCACCTCTTGTATGGCCTGGATCTGGACAGCTTGTATTTGGCCCCCTTTGATAACGCCATTCCACCAACACTGAGCCACTCCAGAGCAGCAGTGAGATGCTACCTACATCCCCAACCCCTGCGGCCACCTATCCACATCCGCTCCAGCACTGCCCCTAGGCTCTATTCCTGTCTCCAAAGTAACCAACAGGTGACATCATTAACCTTGTGGTCTCAATAATTTATACTATTTATCAAGCAGAATGAAAATTTTAACCACTGCTATGGCCTTAAAAAAACATATATATATATATACTGGAGGCTGGGCACAGTGGCTCACGCCTGTAATCCTAGCACTTTGGGAGGATGAGGCAGGTGGATCACGAGGTAAGGAGTTCAAGACCAGCCTGGCCAAGATGGTGAAACCCCATCTCTCTACTAAAAATACAAAAATTAGCCAGGTGTGGTGGTGCTTGCCTGTAATCCCAGCTACTTGGGAGTCTGAGGCAGAGAATAAATTGAACCTGGGAGGCAGAGGTTGCAGTGAGCTGAAATCGTGCCACTGCATTCCAGTCTGGGCGACAGAGCGAGATTCCGTCTAAAAATATATATATACACACATATACATATGTATACGTATGTATATACATATACATATATACATGTATATACATACATATATACACATATACATACACACACATATATACATATATTTACATATGTGCATATGTAAATATATGTACGTGTGTGTGCGTGTGTGTGTATATA
>NW_016814655.1:5538753-5542474 GCF_001698545.2 Rhinopithecus bieti | reverse complement strand
GAAAAAAAAAACTAGCCAGGCGACGAGGCGGGCGCCTGTAGTCCCAGCTACTCGGGAGGCTGAGGCAGGAGAATGGCACAAACCTGGGAGGCAGTGAGCTGAGATCCGGCCACTGCACTCCAGCCTGGGCGGCAGAGCAAGACTCCGTCTCAAAAATAAATAAATAAATAATAAAAAAAAATAAAGTTTAAGCCTTAAGGGTTTTTTTTAATTATTTGCCACTTCTGCATGCTTCTCTTTAACACTCAAGAACAGCTGTGGCATGTTAATGTGATTCCCAAGTATGCATATTACCTTTATTCCTTAAAAAGCATCCTTTTGAGAGGTCCTATGCCAAAACTATCCAGCTAAGTTTCTCCTGGATTCCTGAACCACAGAAACTGTGAGGTGATAAACGTTTGTTTTAAACCACTATATCTGGGGTAGTTTGTTACACAGCAATAGATAACTAATACAACTGGGAAGGTAACAGTTCAGAATTTATAGTAAAATTTGGGTTCAAATCCAGGCTATGATGCTTACTAACAGAACAACCCTGGCAAAGTAATTAATCTCCTGAGCCTCAGTTTCCTTTCTTATAAAATGAAAAAATTGAAACTACAGTAATACGTGTTACAAAGTAAATAGCACATCCTAAAACTAGGATATAAAATAATCAAGCCAGAAATAAGTCTATAGCAAAAACAAATCTGAACCCCAAGATAATGAAGTTCAGAGACCCCATCTAAAATAAGCTGAACACTCATCTGTTAAGTGTTATAAAAAGCAGCTGTTTATGGTCTTGAATTGTTTATGAATTGAAATAAAGGACCAGACTTACTTCTAAACACCCAAAAGGTATGGAAAAACGCAAACTGTAACCTACTTACCTAAAAGTAAAATTTATATCATTATTTCAGACCTACGAAAGCAAGACTATATAGTTTATAAGCAATCTAAGAAGCTGGAAGGTTGGGTGCAGTGGGTAATCCCAGCACTTTGGGAAGCCAAGGCAGGCAGATCATCTAAGGTCAGGAGTTCTAGACCAGCCTGGCCAACATGGTAAAACCCTGTCTCTACTAAAAAATACAAAAATTAACCAACATGGTGGGGTGTGACTGTAGTCCCAGCTACTCGGGAAGCTGAGGCAGGAGAATCACTTGAATCCGGGAGGCAGAGGTTGCAGTGAGCTGAGATCATGCCACTGCAATCCAGCCTGGGCAACAGAGCAAGAATCCGTCTCAAAAAAAAAAAAAAAAAAAAAAAAGCCAGAGGTCTACTCTATTTAGATTGAAATCCTTTATACCCCTCTAGATCCCAGACCTGGCACTGGAATGGGGTTTACTCAGTTTGCTGTGCACCAAATTGCTCTCTTACCCAAAAAATGGAGGTAGCAATTCTGATGTCACACTCAATTCAGATATTTTATAAGGACTAAAGATAATATACATATTTGAGATCACATTAATGTGGCACAGCTGTTCTTGGGTGTTAGAAGCAGAATGTAGAAGTGGCAAAGGAGAAAGAAAACCTTAAGGTTTAAACTTTATTAAAATATGATGATGGCTAGGTGTAATGGCACACACCTGTAGTCCCAGCCACTTTGGGAGGCTGAGGTGGGAGGACTGCTTGAGCCTAGGAGTTGAAGACCAGCCTGGGCAACACAGCGAGGCCCTGTCACAAACTAAAAAGACAGTATGATGATTCTGAGTTGCCTCTAGTTGTGTTCATTATAAAGAATTGTGATGGTCGACCACGTGCAGTAGCTCATGTCTGTAGTTCCAGCACACTGGGAGGCTGAAGTGGGCAGATCACCTGAGGTCAGGAGTTAGAGATCAGCCTGGCCAAGATGGTGAAACCCCATGTCTCGTAAAAATACAAAAATTAGCTGGGCATGGTGGTGCGCACCTGTAATCCCAGCTACTCGGGAGGCTGAGGCAGAAGAATCGCTTGAACCCAGGAAGCAGAGGTTGAAATGAGCCGAGATCATGCCACTGACTCCAGCCTAGGCAACAGAGACTCTGTCTCAAAAATAAAAAATAAATAAAAAACAAAAACAAAAAACTGTGATGGTCAATCAGATCTCCTCAGGAGGCAGAAATCTCCCGGCCAGGCCACTGGAGACATAATCTGCCCAGCTAACAGGGCTCTGGCTAGGCTGTCAGGACAATGTAGGCTAAGAATGGATCAGAAGTGCTCTCTCTCTAAATTCGTCCGAACCTTCTAACTAATCAGTACTAGTACTTTAATGCTAAAGCCCAGAGACAACTAAGTGGTCTGCTGGTACTATATCTTTGATTACAACAGTCCCTTACAATCACTATATTCATGTATCGGCTCCCTCTTCATGCAGTGTGCCTAGAAGTGATCATGCAGATATGTGCAGAATCCAAATTGTGGTTTGTGCTTATTAACTCTTCTGAAAAGATGTACAGATCCAGGTCAGAAAATGTTCCCTAACACTTCTCCACATGCAAATTCTTGAAGTATACACAGATCATTAATTTTCTTTTTTTTTTTTTTTTTTTGAGACAGTCTCGCTCTGTTACCCAGGCTGGAGCGCAGTAGTGCAATCTCAGCTCACTGCAAGCTCCACCTCCCGGGTTCACGCCATTCTCCTGCCTCAGCCTCCCGAGTAGCTGGGACTACAGGCACCCGCCACTGAGCCCGGCTAATTTTTTGTATTTTTAATAGAGACAGGGTTTCACCATGGTCTTGATCTGACCTCATGATCCGCCCGCCTCAGCCTCCCAAAGTGCTGGGATTACAGGCGTGAGCCACTGCGCCTGGCCAATAGACCATGAATTTTCTAACATTCAATTATTTAAAATAGATTTGTACACATTAAATGAACCATGGTACTTACATATAGAGATCCATAGGAAACTCCTTCATCATGTGTGTTACAATAAACTCTACCATTAGGTCTGAAAGGGGAATAGAGAAAAACTGGATCAATTACAATGGAATTCATTCCTTGCCTTTGAGTTGGAAAAAAAGCTTCTGAGTACACGTTGCACTCACACTGAATGGCATCCACTAACCACACCTTTATTCATATACACTTATTTTATATAACATACTTTGTGTAACACTGTTCACCATCTGCCACTTGTAAAGTAATAAGAAATTATTTCACCTGCTGACCTCCAGAAGGATACCCTGACCTGCCAATAAATTCAGATAAATGGAAAATTTCATTATATAGATATTTCATCCCACGGCATTAATGCAGACCACCAAAGGGAAATCATATTCTGAGACTAGACAATGAGGCAAGCAGAGAAGAAATTATGGATCACATTTGTGTAACCAGAGACTCAGCTCTAAAGCTATGTCAGTCAATCTCATCTTACCATCATGCTCAGTTAGACAGATATTGACTTAAATAGGCTGTGGAGCTTTGGGTCAATAGAGGCTTATTATATAGCCTTAATTACTGTTTCTAAAATTAAGTAGATTTAGAAACTGGGGCTCAATATCCAAGTGAAATGGGATTAAGAATTCAGCTAACGCCGGGTGCGGTGGCTCAAGCCTGTAATCCCAGCACTTTGGGAGGCCGAGACGGGTGGATCACGAGGTCAGGAGATTGAGACCATCCTGGCTAACACGGTGAAACCCCGTCTCTACTAAAAAATACAAAAAACTAGCCGGGCGAGGTGGCGGGCGCCTGTAGTCCCAGCTACTCGGGAGGCTGAGGCAGGAGAATGGCGTAAACCCGGGAGGCAGAGCTTGCAGTGAG
>NW_016814655.1:5499104-5537828 GCF_001698545.2 Rhinopithecus bieti | reverse complement strand
GGGGGTGAGGCGGGGAAGGGAGGACTTGTGAATGCTTCTCAGTTATCAGTGCACGCCTGCTACAAAATTATAATTCACAGCCTCAAAGGGCACTAGAGAATACTACAATGGGAAAACTGTTGGTTTTACTTTGCTTTTAGTTATTTTTTTATTTTTTATTTTTTATTTTTTTGAGACGGAGTCTCGCTGTGTCGCCCAGGCTGGAGTGCAGTGGCCGGATCTCGGCTCACTGCAAGCTCCGCCTTCCGGGTTTACGCCATTCTCCTGCCTCAGCCTCCCGAGTAGCTGGGACTACAGGTGCCCGCCACCTCGCCTGGCTTTTTTGTATTTTTAGTAGAGACGGAGTTTCACCCTGTTAGCCAGGATGGTCTCGATCTCCTGACCTCGTGATCCACCCGTCTTGGCCTCCCAAAGTGCTGGGATTACAGGCTTGAGCCACCGCGCCCGGCTGCTTTTAGTTATATAAGTGGCATTACTAACAACAAAAGGTACACTGGTATTTTGACAATAAATAAAAAAAAAAAAAGAAGAACAAGTGATGGTGCCATCTATAGAAGCAGCAACAGTAGCAGTGGCAAAAAAAAAAAAAGTAAGTTTTAAATCTAAACCTCAATGTAATTTTTTTTTTTTTTTTTTTGCTGGAGTGCAGTGGCACGATCTCAGCTCACTGCAAGCTCCGCCTCCCAGGTTCACACCATTCTCCTGACTCAGCCTCTTGAGTAGCCGGGACTACAGGCGCCCACCACCACACCCGGCTAATTTCTTGCATTTTTAGTAGAGACGGAGTTTCACCCTGTTAGCCAGAATGGTCTCGATCTCCCGACCTCGTGATCCACCTGCCTTGGCCTCCCAAAGTGTTGGGATTACAGGCATGAGCCACCAGGCCCAGCCCTCAATGTGATATTTTTTTTAACATACCTCCAAGTTTTAGGAAATTCCCTGATCCTCCATATTCTATTTACCCACTTCTCAGATGAACAAATCAGAGCAGCAGCTAGTCTTAACCGATCAAAAATTATACTACATTTTGAAAACAAAAGGCTTAGAACGATTTCCTTGCTAAAACCTATGTTATCGAAATCCAGTATCAGGCCAGGCGCGGTGGCTCACGCCTGTAATCTCAGCACTTTGGGAGGCCAAGGCGGGCAGATCATCTGAGGTCAGGAGCTGGAGACCAGCCTGGCCAACATGGTGAAACCCTTCTGTAAGGAAAATACAAAAATTAGCCGAGCGTGGTGGTGGGCACCTGTAATCCCAGCTACTTGGGAGGTGGAGGCAGAAGAACTGCTTGAGCCCAAGAGGCAGAGGCTGCAGTGAGCAGAGATCACACCACTGCACTCCAGCCTGGGATAGAGAGAGAGACTCCGTCTCAAAAAAATAAAAAAAAAAAAAAAAAAAAAAAAAAAAGAAATCCAGCATCATTGCCACGCTTGTGAATTTTCCAAAACTCTCGAATAAGAAACAGCTCCATGACACACAAAAATCCCAACAAGCATGGGTCTGTTGAACAGCTGTCATGCAAAGCCCTTTGGCACAACTTTACACCCACATTTGTTCTAGTAGGATCAATTTCATCCCAACTCTGCCGACATACAAAAAATTTCCTCTAAGAAAAAACAAGAAGCAAAAGAAACACCTACCATTCTATGTAAGTTTACTCGAAAATTCATGTTGTCATCATGCAAAAATGCATTGGCATATTGATCCTAATAAAATATAGAGAAAAGTAAGAAGTGAGAGCTATATTTAAGAAACTGCTTGTAATCTATCACACTTCGTACAAATCCTTGGACTTTAAGAACTACTTCCAAGGATCAGGTGGACAGCTAATAGGATGAGCCTAGAGGCTTATGTCAAACCCTACTTAAGCCATGAGATTTTTCTTTAGTATAATTTCCTAGTGTATCTCTAACTGGTCAAAATTTCCAAGCAAAACAATAAAATTGAGACACAGGGACTTAAGGCAGATGCTGAGAGGAATGAGAGGAATCTGTTTTCCTATTCCCTCTTCCGTCCCATCTGCCCAAGGAGCTGGTTCTGTTTGTGATAGCTTAAAGGTTTTCATAGGGGCTGCAGGATTCATGTGTAGGCTCCACACGAGGGTTTAGGAGCAAGAAGAAAAATCTGTGCTCTGCTGGGAATGGGCTCAGCCCAACAGAAGCAAACTGCTTCGCAGGCAGCATGGAAGCAGACAAGACTCTGTCTATTCCGGGCTTTCCTGAAGACTGATGGAAAATCAAAAACCTCTTACCATGGATTAGTAATAAACATCCCTTGGCCCTTTCCCAACACCTTTTCTGAAGATCTGACAAGCCTACAGACTCCAATTACAAGGAACTGTTACAATTTGTGAAAAACAACTCCTTTAAAGATTTTCTTAGAAAAATTTTTGAAAAGCAATTATACCAGGCCCACTGCTACTAAGCAGCTCTTCTATAACCAGCCACCCCTAATCTTGTGAAAAGGAGGTCATCTTTCCACAGAGAACATGAAGACAGAAAGACTGAGAGAGATCTCTACTTCATGTGGACTACCTTCACCATTTTTCTTAAGAGAGAAAAGAGCAGAGTGGGGAAGAGTAAAGGGAGAGGTTGAAGCTATAAATTTAGCTCTAAACTCACTCAAGTTCTGCTATGACTATGTGTCACCAAGATACATGGTGAGTTTGAACCTAATTAGTCCAACCAAAAGAGGCTTCTTAAAAAGCCAAAGCACCTCTTTTTTCCCTTCAGCTCTTGCTCTTAGGCAAACTGCAATTACTGAGTTTCCAATTCCCCTCTCTGGCTTTACTCTCTACCCTTTCACCCCATCACAAGAAACCTGAGCTCCTTTTTTATTTTTATTTTTTAAACTGCTCCACTGCCTGGCATGGTGGCTCACCCCTGTAATTCCAGCACTTCGGGAGGCCGAGGTGGGTGGATCACCTGAGGTCAGGAGTTTGAGACCAGCCTGGCCAACATGGCAAAACCCCGTCTCTACTAAAATTAAAAAAATTAGCTGGGCAAGGTGGCGTGTGCCTGTAATCCCTGCTACTAGGGGGGCCGAGGCAGGAGGATCGCTTGAACCTGGGAGGCGGAGGTTGCAGTAAGCCAAGATCATGCCACTGCACTCCAGCCTGGGCAACAGAGCGATATTCCGTCTCAAAACAAACAAACAAACAAACTGCTCCACAGTTTAAAAACACAGTGCTAAACAGCACAGAAGCAGACAAGACCCTGTCTATCTGTGGCTTCATCAAAGACTACACTGTAGTGGGAGGAGACAGATAACACAAAGGGGGAAGATTTTCTCTCCTAAACTTTAGGACCCTAAACATCATGAGACAGGAATGGGGTGAGGGGAGGCAGGGAAAGATAGCACTTTGTAAAAGGCTGCCTAATAGCAGAAGGCTGGTGAGACCTACCTCAGCAATACATGTAAGGATAATCAGACAGAGTTTGCCACTGTGAAGCCTGTGTTCATCTGTAAAGAAAAAAGAAACTCTTCTCTGTAAATCATCCAGACCATGTTTCAATATAGAACAAGGATGTAGATCATAAAAGGAAACACTCACACTTTCTCTTCCCACAAAATCCATAAATTAAAATCAAGGTACTACTATAGTAATTCTTGTTTCCCTTCTAGACAAAAGAATTCCCCCAGAAGATTTTTTTTTTTAATATCCTGGTAGTCTATTAAATGGCTAACTACCTCCCTGAGAGCCATCTAACTCATAAGGTTCCTATTGTCATGGCTCAAATCGTGGCCATCGCTCTCACATCAGCCCTTTGCTGATAGAACTTGAATAGTCAGGTCCATTTCCTTTCTCATCTGCCAGCTCTAAGCACCACCTACCACAAAATCTAGAAAGATTTCATGACTGCTCATAGCAAACTGGCAATGAAATAAAAAAGAAATTAACTGGATACTGGGGTCCAGCCCACGCTTCTCCTTGCAATTGTATACTTAATGCCCTGGAAAGCTGTGAACTCTTGATCATTTTTCTTCCTGTCAAAGTTACTCATTCAACAAATATTTACTTAGCACCTACTATGTAGCAGGCACTGTGCAAGGCACTAGAGATACAGCACTGAACAAAACAGACAAAGGTCCCTGGTCTCTCACAACTCACATTCTAGTTATTAAAAAAGAAGAAGGCAAACTCAATAGCAGGGCTCTAAGCCCACACACAAAAGGACAAAAAAGAGCTAATCCATTACCGCCAAGTACAAGAACCCATCAAGCTTACTTTACTTTCCAGAAACTCTGTGGATGAAGGAGTGAAAAGGAGGTAAGAAAAGGATCATGCCAGTATAGCCAAAATAGACAAATGGCTCATGATTTTCAAATTAGCTTCAACAGGACCCAGACTGAAGTCCACTCTAGAGAGAAGACCTCTTAATGGATTACAGTGCTGTAGATGTTAGCTATTACTATTTACCCTGACATTGACCTGCCTCTTTCTCAAAAATGGGATCTATCAATTAAAACCTGACAATTAGATGGCATAATGGTGATTACAGTCCACAAATATACTCACCTCTCCTCAGAGATAGGCATTGCAAAAAGAGTAATGATGATAATCCCTACCTGACATTTCCTATAGCTTCATCAAAGCCCCGATATAGCCAAAGAGCAATGCCCTTGCCTCTGGAAAATTAGATTCACAACTCTTCTACCTACCTTTAGCCACAGAGTTTCTATTGCACTATCCTCCCAAAAACTGAGAAGCAACTCCCACAGAAAAGCCTGCAGCTATCTCTCCACTTAAAATTTTTTTTTAATTTTTAAATTAAAGTGTTTATGAATACAAAACTAAGGCATATTTCATTATAGACAGTCTTTTAAACTCAAAAAAAGCATACACACACAAAACAATAAAAACCAAATTTAATCATACCACCCAAATGTTATAACTGTTAAGACTTTGGTGAATCAACTTTAAGTCTATGCATAGATATACGTGGTTTTTACAGTTTTTTGCCTAGTATCTCTTGTAGAGGTTGAGCAGAAGCTTCTTTAAGGTGACACCACCAAAGTCAGAAAAATTCCAAGGAATAAAGCCTTTAAAACCAGGGGGAAACCCACAGCAATAGGGGCCAGGCTTGGTGGCTCACACCTGTAATCCCAGCACTTTGGGAGGCTGAAGTGGGACGATAACCTGAGGTCAGGAGTTGGAGACAAGCTTGGCCAACATAGTGAAACCCTGTCTCTACTAAAAATACAAAAATCAGCCAGACGTGGTTGGCGTGCACCTGTAATCCCAGCTACTCAGGAGGCTGAGGCAGGAGAATTGCTTGAATCTGGGAGGCAGAGGTTGCAGTGAGCCGAGAAGATCGTGCCACTGCACTCCAGCCTGGGCGACAGAGTGAGACTCTGTCTCAAAAAACAAACAAACAAACCAACAAACAAAACCAAGGGAATGATAAATACAAAATTGTGGAGAATGGAGAAGAGAGAAGTGATTAGGGAGGGGACGCACAGGTAGCTTCAACAGCATTAATGTTGTTTCATTTAAGTTGGGTGTTAGGTTCACATATGTTCGTTTTATTATTATACTTCATAAGTTACGCTATTTATTATAGTTATTATAAACTTTATACCTTATACATATCTATTAAAAGTATCTTTTGGAGTTTAAATGATAAATATATAATGAAAAAGAAAAAGATAATATCCTGGTGGGGGGGGTGGAAGTAGAGCCAAGAAAAAGTTGCTTCTATTGCTGCTAAAAACATAATGAGCTAGCCAAGGCATGCAGCAGGTCAGGGGCTGAGGCAGGAAGAGAGCTGGACCAATAAAGCCACACAGGAGTCATTTTTGAAATTAACTCTTCATTCCTAACCTTGCCCTTTGCCATATTTAGGCTGCCTCTTGGCAAAGACCACTCATTGTGCAATTAATCAGCCTTTAATTTTGCCTTCCATTTTATGGATGGCAAGTGACCAGGACATAGAGGCTTATATAATCACTAAAGCTAAAAATGAGTTCCAAGGGCCTCAGTTCACTGTGTTACATCAGGCAAAGCTAAAAGTTCATTTTCTAGGTCACATCCATGCAGTTTCTCTATTCTGTGGTTGCTGCAATACTTCTGAGAAAGGAAGAGGTTACCATTTCCATAAAGAAGCAATGGCTTCAAGAAAGTGACATACAAGTCTTGTTATCCTTGCTTGCCAGATCTCACTTGCCAAGTCTCAGAGGTTCAGCTATCTCTGCAGCTCCCAATGGATTGCTTTATGTTAGGAGTTAGTGACATGGACTACTTACATCTATCTCATCCCTAATACAGCTCTCTCTCTTGAAAGAGAACACTCGCAAGACATAAAGGAAGAAAAAAGTCTAAGTTTGCAAGGCAGAAATCTCCAAGAGCTAATACAACATGTCTGAGTGTAACATATCTTAGACTCTGCCCACCCAGGCTCCTTTCTGCTCTGGCAATTCTTCATTTTCCATACTTATCATTGATCTCTCCTACCTCTGTCTACCAATGTTTCTTTCTCACTCTAAAAGCCTCTGAATCCTGGTCTTTTCCTACTATGCAGTTCTGCCTTTCAGCTCCATTCTGAAACTCCTGAAAACTCTCCAACCAGAAACCTACCTACCTCATTTGGCAAATAAGAGCCTTCTAGAGTATACTTAATGCCTAAGGGAATCTTAAACCACCTACAAGGCATTAATCTCTCCTCACAGAAAGTAAAGTGGCAAAACCATAGTATTTCAGCAATTTTGCTTCTAAAGTGGAACTGGTTTTTTGGTTATTTGGGAATCTGAAGTTCATCTGCAGACCATAATTTAAGAATCCAAATAGAAACTACTGAACAGTTAGTTCCTAAAAGGATTTAAAGATTATTATAAAGAAGTCTTAAAAGGAAGAATCTATGCCAAATTGTTAAGAGTGATTAACTCTGGAGAGTTTAAATTGCAAAGAACTTTCACTTTCTAAGTTAACTGTTGCTAGAATGTTTTAATTTTTAGTAAGAATATTTCAGTTATTTTTGTAATTAGGAAAAAAATTCTTTTTTTTTTTTTGGAGACAGAGTTTTGTCCTTGTCGCCCAGGCTACAGTGTAGTGGCGTGATTTTGGCTCACTGCAACCTCCGCCTCCCGCATTCAAGCAATTCTCATGCCTCAGTCTCCCAAGCAGCGGAGATTACAGGCACCCACCACCATGCTTGGTTGATTTTTGTATTTTTAGCAGAGACAGGGTTTCACCATGTTGGCCAGGCTGGTCTCAAAGTCCTGACCTCAGGTGATCCTCCAGCCTAGGCCTCCCAAAGTGCTGGGATTACAGGCGTGAGCCACAGCACCTGGCCAAAAAAATCCTTTTAAATAGGAGAAGCCCACTGGATCAACCTGTAGGTACCAAAAGAAATGCTAATAAAAATATTCATTAAAATGCTAGCTTTGTGCCCCAAAAAAGCAAGCATTTTGGGGACAAATGGGGATATTGAAACAGGGACTAAATATTACATGATATTAGGGAATTATTGTTGACTTTCTCAGATATAATAATGGTATTCTGGATATCTAGGAAAATGTCCTTAATATAAGTTAAAGGACTTATGTGTAAAGCAGAGTTATGATGTCTGCAACTTCATTTAAAATAATTCAGCCAGGCCAGGCGTGGTGGTTCATGCCTGTAATCCCAGTACTTTGGGAGGCCGAGGTGGGCAGATCACAAGGTCAGGGGTTTGAGACCAGCCTGGTCAACATGGTGAAACCCTGTCTCCACCAAAAATACAAAAATTAGCCAGGTGTGATGCCACGTGCCTGTAGTCCCAGCTACTCCAGAGGCTGAGGCAGGAGAATGGCTTAAACTTAGGAGGCAGAGGTTGCAGTGAGCCTTGGCTGCGATTCCCCTCTAGCCTAGGCAACAGAGCAAGACTCTGTCTCAAAAAAAATAAAATAAAATGATTCAGACAAAATAACAACAACGACACACAGAAAGAAATTTAAGTGCAAACCAAGTATGGCAAAATGTTAATGAGTATATAGGTAAATCACTTCATAATTATTTTCAACTTCTGTATACTAGAATTTTTTCATTACAAAAAATGGGGAAGCGGCCAGGCACGGTGACTCAAGCCTGTAATCCCAGCACTTTGGGAGGCCGAGACGGGCAGATCACGAGGTCAGGAGATCCAGACCATCCTGGCTAACACGTTGAAACCCCGTCTCTACTAAAATACAAAACTAGCCGGGCGAGGTGGCGGGCGCCTGTAGTCCCAGCTACTTGGGAGGCTGAGGCAGGAGAATGGCGTAAACCCGGGAGGCGGAGCTTGCAGTGAGCTGAGATCTGGCCACTGCACTCCAGTCCGGGCGACAGAGCGAGACTCCGCCTCAAAAAAAAAAAAAAAAAAAAAATGGGGAAAAAAATGCTAGCTTGGTGTCACCACGAAATCAAAGGCTTACTTCCAGGCAATCCTAAAACTGGGATATATTCCACTTATATCAGGTTCCTAGAGTAGTCAAATTTATAGAGGCAGAAAGCAGAATGGTGGCTGCCAGGCCTTGGGGCAAGGGGAAAATGGGGTGTTAGTGTTTAATGGGTACAGAGTTTCCATTTCATAAGATGAAAAAGTTCTGAGGCCAGGTGCGGTGGCTCACACCTGTAATCCCAGTACTTTGGGAGGCCAACGTAGGCAGATGACTTGAGCCCAGTTCAAGACCAGCCTGGCAACATGGCAAAACCCCATATCTACAAAAAATACATACACAAAAAAAAATTATCCAGGTATGGTGGTGCACACCTGTAGTCCCAGCTACTCAGGAGGTTGAGGTGGGAGAATTGCCTGAGCCCAGGAAGTCGAGGCTGCAGTGAGCTGAAATCACACCACTGCACTCCGGCCTGGGTAACAGATTGAGACCCTGCCTTCAAAAAAAAGAAAAGAAAAGTTCTAGAGATGGATGATGACGGTTTTTTATTTTTATTTTTTTTAGAGAAGGAGTCTCTCTCTGTCGCCCAGGCTGGAGTGCAGTGGTGCNAAAAAAAAATTATCCAGGTATGGTGGTGCACACCTGTAGTCCCAGCTACTCAGGAGGTTGAGGTGGGAGAATTGCCTGAGCCCAGGAAGTCGAGGCTGCAGTGAGCTGAAATCACACCACTGCACTCCGGCCTGGGTAACAGATTGAGACCCTGCCTTCAAAAAAAAGAAAAAGAAAAAGTTCTAGAGATGGATGATGACGGTTTTTTATTTTTATTTTTTTTAGAGAAGGAGTCTCTCTCTGTCGCCCAGGCTGGAGTGCAGTGGTGCGATCTCGGCTCACTGCAAGCTCCGCCTCCAGGGTTCACGCCATTCTCCCGCCTCAGCCTCCCGAGTAGCTGGGACTACAGGTGGCCCCCCCCGCCCCCGGGTAATTTTTTTTTTTTTTTTTTTTTTTTTTTAGTAGAGATGGAGTTTCACCACTGTCTCGATCTCCGCCC
This sequence comes from Rhinopithecus bieti, assembly GCF_001698545.2. Taxonomy (NCBI): domain Eukaryota; kingdom Metazoa; phylum Chordata; class Mammalia; order Primates; family Cercopithecidae; genus Rhinopithecus; species Rhinopithecus bieti. Next base: position 5,528,425 of record NW_016814655.1, on the reverse strand, counting down.
ACCTTGGCCTCCCAAAGTGCTGGGATTACAGGCGTGAGCCACCAGGCCCAGCCTTTTTTTTTTTTTTTTTTTTTTTTTTTTTGGAGATGGAGTCTTGCTCTGTCATGCAAGCTGGAGTGCAGTGGCATGATCTCAACTCTATGCAACTTCCACCTCCCGGGTTCAAGTGATTCTCCTGTCTCAGCCTCCCGAGTAGCTAGGATTATAGGCACAAGCCACCACACCCAGCTAATTTTTGTATTTTTAGTACAGACAAGGTTTTGCCATGTTGGCCAGGCTGGTCATGAACTCCTGGCCTCAAGTGATTCTCCTGCCTCGGCCTCCCAAAGGGCTGGGATTACAGGTATGAGCCACCGCACTCAGCCAGTGATGATGGTTGTATAAAAATATGGAAGTAGGTAATGCAACTAAATAGTACATTTAAATATGGTTAAGATGGTAAATTTTGTTATATATACTTTACACAATAAAACAAACACACAAAATTGTGAACACTCACACATATCTGTATAAATAAAAATGCTAAGTAGGGGGAAAAACAAAACTAAGATATTTACTGGACAGAATTTGCTGAGTGTTCTCCCAATCCCTTCCTAGGACAACCACTCCACTACTCTACCACCAAGTAAAAGGTCATAGCAAAATCATAAACAGAGGAAAAACAAGACATCACACAACAAAACCTCAAACTTTTCCAACACTCAATCCTCTCCCACTTCCACTCTTGCATTTCTAGGATGGGTACTGACACTTCTATTTTAAGTGTTTAAGAACACAGTCCCTCTGAATCTCACCTCTTCCTACTGTACTGTATACGACAGTCCTCTAATTCTCACCACGAGCTGATGCTTTCAGTTCCTGTCCTCAAAAGGGAATTCCCTGAAGCGTGTTAATCCCTCCACTTCCCACACATAAGAGTCTGCATCTACTTACCACGATCTGCTAAGAAGATTTGCTAGTTTTCATAGAGACCAATTTTTTTCCTGTTCTATTTTTGAGTACCCCCCTCCAGCTTCAGGTTTTCCCAACACCACCTAATTGTCATCTAGCAGTGAGACATCACTGTTTTCCACCAATGAAGACCAAGTACACAAGGCCCCAAGGGTTCATCTTGTCAAAGATTCAAAATATTAATGTTGCTGTTTGATGCTAGCTGCCTGCCACACCTTCTACTTCCTGAGCCCCCAAAATAGCTATGGCTTACCTTTGGTGTCCTGCATGACAATTGAGCTATACTTTAAAAAGGTTATCAGTAGATTACTGGTCTGTACATCTGCATCCAGTGGGAGTTCCACAGAACTTATAACTGGAATAGAACAGATAAAATGCACTTAGCCTGCAACCTATTCCATCTAACACTTCTACCCACATAGCCAATTTGCCAGCAGGCAAAAAAATCACTAAATAAGCTTTTTCCACAACAGAGGGAGGACCAAGTGCTCATCATAAAACTTTTATCTACTCTTCCTAACCCTGTAGAGCCCCCTTCCTATTCCCCAAATTAAGGCCAGTGACCTGCTCTCCTACCTAGGGCCAGTCTCCAAGAACAGTGCTTTTTCTCCCAATATCCTGGGAAGGGTATGTTACTTCCTGCCCCAAGTACTCCCAAAGAGTTTAAGGCCATTCTTAAAGGTACTTTGATTTCTACCTAAAGGAAAAATCTGTATTGAATATAAATGAGTTTTACTTTGATGGGTCTCCTACTTAAAATCAGTGAAGATTCCTTTCTAACAAGGAGAAATCTTGCTGAATTTTGAGAACAAATCTTTAGGCTGGACGTACCCATGACAGAGAAGGGAAAATATTAAGGCAGAACTATATTCAAATTCTACCACTATTAAGTGATAGAATTTCCTTCCCCCCGAAAGGGAACTGAAAAGGAATAGTAGACTGAAAACAGATGAACAGGCCAAGCACGGTGGCTCACGCCTGTAATCCCAGCACTTTGGGAGGCCGAGTTGGGCAGATCACCTGAGGTCAGGAGTTTGAGGCCAGCCTGGCCAACCTGGTAAAACCCCATCTCTACTAAAAATACAAAAATTAGCTGGGCATTGTGGCCGGTGCCTATAATCCCACCTATTAGGGAGGCTGAGGCAGAAGAATTACTTGAACCTGGGAGGCAGAGGTTACAGTGAGCCAAGATGGTGCCACTGCACTGCACTCCAGCCTGGGTGACACGGCGAGACTCTCTCACAAATAAATACATAAATACAAACAGATGAACATTACTGATTGGAACAGCCTGGGAAATGAGCCACAGTCCCAGTGAACAATAAGGGATAACTGGTCTCTAATGACCAGGGCTTGACCCATACAGAACACAGTTTGTTTTTTGTTTTTCTGTTTTTTTTCTTTTTGAGACAGAGTCTCACTCTGTCGCCCAGGCTGGAGTACAGTGGCGCCATCTCGGCTCACTGCAACCTCTGCCTCCTGGGTTCAAGCAATTCTCCTGCCTCAGCCTCCCAAATAGCTAGGATTACAGGTGCCCGCCACTACGCTCAGCTGATTTTTGTGTTTTAGTAGAGACGGGGTTTCACCATGTTGGCCAGGCTGGTCTTGAACTCCTGACCTCAAGCAATCCACCCACCTTGGGCCTCCCAAAGTGTTGGGATTAAGGCATGAGCTACTGTTCCCAGCCCAGAACACAGTCTTAATGTAGGTTTCCCAAAATTCTAAGACTTTAAATTAGACTCAGACCTCTTGTTAAGCGCTTTTACACTGCCTAAGACATAATATATAAGTTAAAGAAGTCTTATAATGGCCCAGAAAAGCCAGAGAATCTATTTTCTGCTACATTTTCAGCCATGAAGACTCAGTTGACTTTGGAATATTACTCATAGTATGTATTCATAACCGTAAGAGCTCCCCCTGGAGTTATTACGATATAAGCAGAGAACGTTTATTAACAGTGAGGAACATTTGCATATTATGAACCCATAATAAACAGCAAGCACAACAAAAAGCCTTATGAAAAGAAATCAGCATGCCCAACCCCTGGCTATTTTCCCAGTTAGGTCTCCAAGAGCTAATACAAGACAAATTTTTATGTTGAAATACTAAAAAGTTTTAATTCATGTTATGGGTTAACGACCCAAGAATGTCATTTCAAACCACGGCCTATTTTGAAGCTCAGAACCCATAATCATCCCTTTGTCCAATACAAGGAGGCACCTGACTGTTAAGTGGGACTTTTTTCCTGCTCATACGCAGCAATTACTGGAAAACTATGTTACATAATATGTAAAAATATAGAAGTATATGTATTTTTAGTTTACCAGAAAGTCCTCTCATGCCAAGGCTGAGTTGTCAAATGCAAAGTCTGAGCTGAGAGCAAATGTTATAGCTAAACTGCTGGCTTTTAAAAATATGGCTCCAGTGACATACCTTTAAATATAACTGGGCTACTGAACACCACTATAATTAAGATCCAAAAATTAAAAACAAGGTTGTAATACTTAGGAACCCTATGAAGGAAATGAGTTAGGAGACAGGGAAAAGAACAAATAGAACAGAGACAGAATAAAATCCCTCACAAATTAAAATCTTCTTCCTAAGGAAGAGTCATTCCTTGATCTTTGGCTTCATAATTCTTCCCAGCAGCTTTTGTCAAGGGAGACAGTCATTTGAAAGTGGGCTGACTTGATCTTCCCACTAGAAAAAATAAAAGCTCACTGGTTGTAGGTAAGTAAGCACAAATCCTGCCATTGCATAATCAAGTGTGTGGGTGGAAGTGTTCACAATGAACAGTTTGAAAGGCAGTTCTCTGAAGCATCCAAACTCCAACATCACATGGAACTCATATATATATATATATATAGCTTTCGATATCCATGGTAACCGGGCAGGCTTCATTCTTAAAGAGAAAGTACAGTATTTCCATTGGGTTATTCTGTGGCCTGAATAAACAGAGACAAGTAGGCAATCCTTACTACTTGCTCCTTCTCAGTAAGATATTTTGGGGCTGGGCATGGTGGCTCATGCGTGTAATGCCAGCACTTTGGGAGCCCAAGGCAGGCGGATCACCTGAGGTCAGGAGTTCAAGACCAGCCTGGCCAACACGGTAAAACCCCATCTCTACTAAAAATACAAATATTGGCCAGGTGTGGTGGCTCATGCCTGTAATCCTAGCACTTTGGGAGGCCAAGGCAGATGGATCACGAGGTCAGGAGATTGAGATCATCCTGGCTAACACTGTGAAACCCCATCTCTACTAAAAATACAAAATAGTAGCCCATCTCTACTAAAAATACAAAATATAGTAGTGGCATGCACCTGTAGTCCCAGGGAGGCTGAGACAGGACCTCACTTGAACCCGGCAGGTGGAGGCTGCAGTAAGCTGAGATCATGCCACTACACTCCAGCCTGGGCAACAGAGTGAGACTCCATTTCAAAAATAAATAAATAAATAAATATAAAAACACAAAAATTAGCCAGGTATTGTGCTGCATGCCTGTAATCTCAGCTACTCAGGAGGCTGATGCATGAGAATCACTTGAATCTGGGAGGCAGAGGTTGCAGTGAGCCAAGATCACACCACCACACTCTAGCCTAAATGACAGAGTAAGACTCTGTCTCAAAAAAAAAAAAAAAAGATATTTTGGGATTTGGCTTTCAATTCTAAACAGATCCAATTTGCTACCAAACATATGACTAACAATGGCACCTCCCTGTCATAGTTCTGTACTCTTTATACTGCCTGGAAATGTTACTGCCACAGGTAGTATATGAAAACTTAAAGGAGAGAAAGAATAAAGAAGGTCATTTCACATACAAACAGTGGGGAGGCAAAAAGAAAGGATCAAAGTTGGATTGTCTATACTTCCTTACCCAAAATAAGTTCAATCTTTGAGCTACAACATCAAGTATTAACATAGATTGTTTTTAGGTTACAATATTCCACCAAACACACTCAGCCTATAACAGACCTCCAAGTTTTTGGCAAAAATTCACAATTTCTTTTCTGTCCTTTTTCTTAGGTTCCAGCCATAAGATTTATGAAGGGGAAATTTTCACTGTTGTTGTTTTGAGGGAGAGAGATCTTACATATCCACCAAACTCCCAATTATAATATACTCAAAGCCTGTCATTTCCAACTGCAAGTGGCTGATAGACACATACAGTGAGTGAATGCCAGGTTCCATTCTCATTCATTTATTCAACAAATATTTATTAAGCAAGTACCATGCTGGGCACTACGCTGGGCATATAGTAGTAAACAAAATAGATAAGATCCTGCTCACATGTTTGGGTTATCAGTCTCCACTATCACTGATCTTAGGCAAACTGCTTCATTTCTCTGGCCTCAATTCCCTCACTGATCAAATGGTAACATCAGATAACATTACTATTTTACATTCATTTCAGTGCTTTATAATCACAAAGTGGCATTTTTCACAAAATATCTCATCTGAGCCTCACAAGGACCCTGAGATGTGGCAGGACAGGCATTACTGACCTTTCAGGTCTAACACTCCATGCCTCTACAACTACTCCCTGAGGAGGAAAAGCTAGAGTTATGTAAGCTTATTTTACAGAGAAAATCACTTGACTGTCTTTTTCCAAAGTTTTCTTTGGAAATTTAGGAGGCCTGAAGGATAGCACTACAGACAAATTTAGTGGAAAAAATTAACAACTACGTTCTTTGTTCAGCACAGTTATGCTCGCTCTGAGAGATCTAAGATCATATTAATCAAGAAAAGCAAAGTGGTGGTGGGCTCACCATCAGAGGAAGGTGGTGTAGTCCCAAGTGGTGTGACTGGGGTTGCAGGAGCAGGACTGACAGGGGTCGTCACCAAGCCCATTTCTGGATGGCTCTGAAAAAGATACACAGATGTGTAAGAAAACAGAAAATCCAGTTCTGCCTGAGTATCAAGTGCCTAATACCAATAAGGACTGGTATTCCAGACCTTATAATTTTTTTTTGAGACAGCATCTTGCTATGTTGTCCAAGCTGGTCTCAAAATCCTAGGCTCAAGTGCTCTCTTGCCTCAGTCTCCTGAGTAGGTGGGACTACAGATGTATGCCACTGTGCCCCTAGTCTCATAATTAGAAAGCTCACTGAGGCTGGGCACGGTGGATCACATCTACAATCCCAGCACTTTGGGAGGCCGAGGCGGGCAGATCACGAGGTCAGCAGATCGAAACCATCCTGGCCAACACGGTGAAACTCCATCTCTACTAAAATACAAACAATTAGCTGGGCATGGTGGTGCATGCCTGTAGTCCCAGCTACTCGGAAGGCCGAGGCAGGGGAATCATTTGACTCCAGGAGGCAGAGGTTGCAGTGAGGCGACATCACGCCACTGCACTCTAGCCTGGTGACACAGCAAGACTCTGTCTCAAAAAAAAAAAAAAAAAAGAAAGAAAGCTCACTGAGAAGGGACTACTTCTGTATTTAGCTCCCATGAGTACTTGATTACAGTTGATGCTTGCTAATCTCTAATAAGCTCTGTGTGCTAATTTATCTTAAGCAACTAGGTTTCCATTACGTAAGTTTTTCTTTGGCACCACAGAAATTTAAAAAAAAAAACTGGGGTAAACAAATATACAGGATTACTCTACAAGAGAGCAGAGAACATTTGCAATCCCATCCAGACCTGGGATCTCATCAGATCAACTGAAAACACATCAATAGGCTATTCTGATAACCACATAATTGACTAGTAGATGTAGATGAGTCAAGGGGATACCAGGTACTATAAAAAGAACTATTCAGCTGGGTGCAGCGGCTCACACCTGTAATCCTAGTACTTTTGGGAGACCGAGCCAGGTGGATCACGAGGTCAGGAGATCGAGACCATCCTGGCTAACACGGTGAAATTCTGTCTCTACTAAAAATACAAAAAAAAAAAAAAAATTAGCCAGGTGTGGTGGCGGGCACCTGTAGTCCCAGCTTCTCGGGAGGCTAAGGCAGGAGAATGGCGTGAACCTGGGAGGCGGAGCTTGCAATGAGCTGAGATCGCGCCACTGCACTCCAGCTTGGACGACAGAGTGAGACTCTGTCTCCAAAAAAAAAAAAAAAAAAAAGAGCTATTCAGATGCGGCCTTCCTGTTCCACAACAAACAAAAGTGTGTGTGCCTTCACTGGGAGGCAAAGACATGGTGAGACACCCAGTAGGGACCAAAACAGATAACTCTTCCGTCCCTGACCTTTCTTAGCCATTCCTCCCACATCAGCTCTTGAGAATTAAGCCGAGTGACAACTGTTTTTAACTTCCCTTTTTTTCCCTAACAGCTTTACCAGCACTTTACCTTCCTCACCTCTTCCTTTAAAATCAGTTACAGGATTTGGAAAGCAGATAAGAGACAGAGTGAAAATAATAACTAAAGTCTCTATGTTATCAGTCATGAAAACTCATAAGTATTCTATGAAGCAGATCTCAAACTAGCATGATGCTTTTAAGCATGACTTTTGTGTTAAAATTCAAATCAAAGGATTCCATATACATCTACCCTTTGAGAAAAAGCATAAGCAAACTTTCCCTTAAAAGAACTCTACATACATATTTTAAACAGTCTGGCTTTAAGATAAAAACACTTTATCAATTTTTTAAAAGGGCTTTCATGGACAGCTCTTGAGTTCTCGGTCTACTTTAGTCCTCTTCTATGCCAATTACTGCGGCTATCCCTCAGGCATGTGATCCATCGTTCAGTATTCTGGGGGGTTTTTTGCTTTTTATTTTGTTTTGTTGTTTATTTATTTATTTTTCCTTGAGACAGAGTCTCACTCTGTCGCCCAGGCTAGAGTGCAATGGTGCGATCTTGGCTCACTGCAAGCTCTGCCTCCCAGGTTCACGCCATTCTCCTGCCTCAGCCTCCCAAGCAGCTGGGACTACAGGCACCCACCACCACGCCCGGCTAATTTTGTGTATGTGTGTATTTTTAGTAGAGACAGAGTTTTACCATGTTAGCCAGGATGGTCTCAATCTCCTGACCTTGTGATCCACCCACCCCAGCCTCCCAAAGTGCTGGGATTACAGACATGAACCACAGCACAGGGTCCAGCACTCAGTATTCTATGACTTCCTTTCAATGTATGTAAACCACATTATCTGTTAACAGCTAACTTTAACCTGGCCAAGATATTTTTTATTTTTTTCCTCTGAAAATTGGTGAGATAATAAGATGAGTGGCTTGGCCTATTTTATCTCCAGTTGTAATTCCACAGTGGTGTGGAAAGCAGAAAGCCCAATATAAAAATCCACATAGCAGATAATACCAGGGATTTCTAGTGAGCAAAATGAAGTCATCACAACTCATTTGGATTAACAGGATCAGTAAACTGTCCAAAAAAACTAACTTTGCACGTTATTAGACTCATTTCAGCACTGGATGGAAACATACATATTTGAGGACAGCACGAAACAAAGGCAACTGATTCAACCCTTGTTACTACCACTTACCAATGCAAAGCAGGGTTTAAACAAGTACAGCCAGACATGCTTTTCAATGGAATGAATCGGTATGAAACTTAGGGAGAAAAAAAAACACTGAGATTTTTAATGTAACCAACCTGAGCTAATACTGTGATGAAGTTGCGATTTAAATGAACAGCTTCATAAAGTGCCAGAAGAATGGCCTCATTGGTTCTAAAGAGAAAGAGAACAAATTGGAGTGGCTTTTATACTGGGGGAGTTAAAACAATATAACCATGAAAATAAGATTGGATTGCACCCCAGCACCTCATTATCAATTCCTTTGCATTTCTAAAGTTCCCCTTTACTCGCCATTTGGGCATATGCAAAAGTGTATAGGCAGGAGTCAGGGCCTTCACTTTAATTCCTTAGGACCAGTTCTCATCTACTTCATTATCTTCCCTCTGTTTTTCCACCTCAACCCAGTTAAGTCCTCAACTGGCTCAGACACCCATCACTCTTTTGTTTCATTGCAGAGATAGGCTGGCAACAGTTGTCAGCTTATTGTCGCTCAATACATATGAAAAACAGAAATGTCTAAGGGTCCATTATTGTTCAAAACCCATGAAACATTGGAAAATCACCAAAAAAGCATGATTCTGTACAAGATTAACAAGAGGTTACACTGCACATTCTCATATCCAGCAGGACAGCCCACACTAAAGTCCCAGTCACTGTACAAGAATGTCAGGCACTTACTGTACTGAGATTTTCTCATGGGCATCTGCTATGAACATGCTGCCCACCTGTGGAAGAAAAGGGGAATTGCAGACTTATAGCAGGAGGATATAAGAGGAGCTTTGTGCCTAAGAAGCCTTTTATCAGTGAAAGAAACAAGCTGCTTCCAGCTGGGGAGAACTTGGAACTCCGGGCCATAAGTCACACACACCAAAACCAGCCCACTTTGAAAATCTTAAAAGACTCATAAGTAATAAATGAAATAATGAGAATCCTACTAAATCATCTTGTCTTAAAAAGGGCCTTAAAGAAAAAGCCTAGTACTTTTGTCCAACTCTCCTTTTCAGTGTGTAAGTTTAGTCACTCTGACAGTTAACCTGCACATCCTCATCACTCTGTATCTTTCCTAGAAGTTGCTTATTTGAAGTCAGAAACTAACTTAGGAAAGACTTCACAAAAGCAGGCTGACTTCAGCCAACATACAGCTATCTTTGGGAACAATATTTGGGTTTCAGACCAAAGCTGTCTATATGAGATCCACTCTCCATTTTTCAGATAACAAAATCTTTAGTTTGTGTCCTAGTCAGAGCAAGTGAATAAGTAAATGGAGTAGGCTGCCTCTAATGTATATGGTATCTCCCCCTAAAAAATACCTCTTCCACTTCCTTAATTATGCTTGAAACTATACACAAACCTATGTTGCTAGAGCTTCATATGTTTGGTACAAAACTTTCTGAAAACTTGACGGAAGGCAGAGATGTCTGGGAGCAGTATAATTGTATCTAATTCATTTAATCAAACGCCAATACAAAACTCATACTTCTCTAGCCCCTGAGAGAGTTCACTCATTTATATTTTGGAGTTAAAGCATTTATCAGGCCCCTTCCTGAGAACAGGCTGAGAAGGCAGAAGGAATAATTCATAAGCAGTGGGGGGAAGAAAATTGCAGAAGTGGAGGAGGACAGGGGGCAACTGCTTCTTGCAATTAACCAAAAAATTGTCTTGCCCTAGAACTGATTACTTGGATAATAATGCCCAGAAGATAGACTTTCTGAATCTGCCTAGATTCTAGAATCTCCTAGATTTCTCTCTTCAAAATCAGTCCCAGATTATCTGGTACCAAATGCCAAGAAACCTTGCCCTGAAGTCTTATAAACTGGACCAACAACTTCCCCAAAATTCAGACCTCTACGCCCAAACCCTAAGCTATTAGAAGAGTGGCTCAGATCTACTGCACAATCGCTCAACCCTGGGACCAGCTACGAGGACGAAACAGCCATGGCAGACAGCAAAGGTGCATTCAGGGGAGGACTCAGATCCAAACCCTACTATACTCTGTTCCACAAGGTCAGTGCCCAAACGGAGCCAACTCTTCAGGAAGCAAATTCTGGCTTAACGTGTACCTTTACTTTAGCCTTTAAAAAATTAATTAATTAATTAACTAATGTGGAAAAACGAAGTACCAGAGAAACCAAAGCTCTCCTTTCCCCTATCTCACTTGGTTTTGAATCTCACTAAAGGTACATCAAAAGTGGGGATTAAAAAAAAAAAAAGAAAGAAAGAAACTCACTAAAGGAAATACACTCCCCAAGAAAATCTGCTCTGAGCAGCCTCTCTCGTCATCATGCCATCACTTCAAATATCTGAACTTCGAAGCCCAATTTGTCCACCCCTGCAGACCACACTGTTTCTGTTTTTTTTTTTCAGGAGAAAAAAAAAAAGCAGGACTTACCATATTTGTTAAAGCAGAGAAGAAACCACTTTGGTGTTCTTCTTCCTTGTCTTTATACTGCCTAAACAAAAAGAACTAAATTCAACTTTAGATTATTTATCAAGTATGTCTTTGTCTTTGGCATTTGGGGTAATCAGGGCAAAGTCTCCCTCTCTTTTTTTGGACACAGAGTCTCACTCTGTTGCCCAGGCTGGAGTGCAGTGGCGCAATCTCGGCTCACTACAAGCTCCGCCTCCCAGGTTCACGCCATTCTCCTGCCTCAGCCTCCCGCATCCAGCGCCCGCCACCACACCTGGCTAATTTTTTGTATTTTTAGTAGAGACAGGGTTTCACCGTGTTAGCCCGAATGGTCTCAATCTCCTGACCTCGTGATCCACCTGCCTCGGCCTCCCAAAGTGCTGGGATTACAGGAGTGAGCCACCGCACCCGGCCAGGGTGGAACACTCTTAATATTCTCTGACTCCAGAAAACTAAAGCATTATGACAATCAAGCATTACGACAATCCCTGTAAGCTAAAAGGCATCTGTCTGCTCTTGAGATAGTGTGTACGAAAATGCCTGGTTACTTTGGGAGAGACTTAGACTTAGAAAGCAGGCTGCAAAAGTGCCCTAACATATAGCTGATCCAGTTATTTCTTAAACAATCTATTACTTGAAAAGTGTGACAGTAAAATTACTTTAGGGCTAGAACACTGAAAATCTTGTTTCTTTTTAAAGGAGGAGGAAGGAAATCAGTAAACTAAACTCTCTGCAGAGATGGGACAGATTTGAAGTTCTGATATCCAACTGTGTGTAAGAAAAGTCTAGAGAGGAGCATGAAAGATCCTGCCTGGCCCTTGCCAGGATTAGGGATACTTCTGGTTTCCATTCACTAATGCCAGATCCTTCCAGCAAAAGGGAAAGCAAGCATTGATGAAGGGAGCCCCCAGGAGAAAGAGGGACTCTGGGAAGTTGAGGTTCATTCCCAATAAAAAAGAAACATCTGTCAAACTAGGGCTTAATATACTTTCTCCTTTTATATATTTTTTAAGATAACAAAAAAGCAGTCTCCACAGCCTTTTTTATATATTTGTATGCTACACTGGACTAAATGGAAGTGCCCACTTGTGGCTGGAAGACTAGTTAAAATGCTCTGTAATAAAATACCAAGAGTTGCAAAGGAATGTGCCTAATTGCCTTAAGAGACACTAACCTAGTGGCTACTTTTCCCCTGGTGTTAAAAACAATCCCTGCTAAGGCCATCAAGCAAAGCTAGAGCAAATACATCTGCCAGGGCCTGTACCTCTGAATACTCTTAGACTAGGTAAGGGAATTTCACCCAAGAACTCTAACAAAATTTGAACAACCAATGCAAATGAAAATCAGACCCCCTTCCACTCTGGAAAGGTGGACTTACCTGTTGTACTCAGATAAAGCCTGAGCAATTACAAGCCCCATTCCCTAGAAGGGAAAAGATAGCATAGGTGAAATAAGACAGCAGCCTTTGAGGGTTGGTGACGATGTTAGAACTAGGTCAGAAAGAACACTAATTAGCCCAAGAAGTCCTGCCTGAATGTTGGCGACAAGGACAGAAATTCTGAAAGGCACTGTCAAAGCATCAAAAGGAAGTTCTTTGGGAAGATTTTTCTTATCTAATTATCTTAATGTTCCCAGGTACAATTAAAATGGATTATCAAGCAGTGAAACAGACCAGGGCCCAGATTGTTGACAATTTCACTGGGATCATTTTCACTCTGAAAGACAAGATCCAGTTAGAATCTTCAAACAAAAAGCCCTCAAATGTCTCCAAAACAGCCATAGCAAAGTGACAATGAGTCCATGCTAAACGAAGGTGCACATAGATAAGCCACTTTCTTTCAAGTCACAGGAATGTAAAGGGAAGTAGCATCCAATACATGTTAAAGTGACTTATCAACTTCCCCCAGAACCTGTGATGCATAACACAAAGATCAATTAAGGCCACAGCATGAATCATGTGTGTACTTTTTTCATAAAGGAAATTGGAAAGAAGGAATAGGGTAGGATGGAAAGGGAATAAAGCAAGACACATGGTCATCTTCTTCCTCCCTATATTCAGAGATCAGATATTATTTCCCAAACTTTCAAGGATATATATAGTAGATACAGATCATCCCCATGTTTCAGCTTCACCAAGTCAGGCTATAAATACTATCTGGTTAGTTCTAAAAGAAGGAATCTCCCATCATTTAGTCATCTAAGCTTTCTTATTCTTGAATGTGTAATTTATTAACTTTGTAGGATAATCAACTTCAGCACACTATAACATGAAACATAACCACTTCATCACGATTAGCAAGCAAATGTCCCCTCAAATCTTCCTTCCATGATAATAAGTCAGAAGACAGTAAAACGGTAGCACTGATGCACTAGAAAGAAATATTAATTCCCTCTCTATAACCAGATGAAATTGACAGAACAGCCCTCTGCTCTCTGTTCTAAATGTACTTTCCACTGAAAGTAATGCCACTGAATGCAAATAAGACAAAACACAAGGATCCAGATACTCACATTGAGTGTGGCCTCATCATCCACGATAGATAGCTTCACAATATAAGGATTCACAGACTGTTAAATAAGAGAAGAGACTCCAGGTAAGTCTGACCTAGTTAAGAAAACCTGTTAGCTATCTTTAAAGTGTTAACAAAAATGCTCTATAAGGCCCTCTACAGTGATGCTCCTGATACACAGTCCCAATCCACATTGCCTGCTGACTCCTCCCATTTCCAGTTAATTTCTCAGTGTGTCTGGGCATTCATCAAGTGTACACACAAATACACATACACACCTCAGTTCTGTTCTACCTGTATTTTCCCTTAGGCTGAATCAGTGCAGGCCCTATGTCCACCACTTCTACCATCTTCCCCTCTTACTTGCATCTAAAAAGTAAGTGAATGCTCCACAACACTCACTTTGTCCTACCCTACCAATAATTTACTAAGTCCATAGGGATAGCCATCTTTTGGGGAACATAAAAGCTTGCCATAAGGCACATATTTATAAGTTGCTAACTTATATTTTCATCCCAAAGGCTCCCTAACCATTTCACAAACTATATGCAAGGACTGATTCACCCACTCGTAAAACAAAGCCACCTTGGGGTGGAAGGTGGCAGCTGCTTAACAGCCAGAGAGGCCGTTTATGGAGATCTGATACCGAAATAACGCTGCAGGGAGAACTGAAAAAAAGGATGTAAATACCCAAACAACAATCTGGTCAGGACACTCGGATTTAATGATTGTCCCATCACTTAGAGCACTGGAAGAGTTCTCGGGTTTTTCCAGACCCAATCTCAGTTGGGCAGCATAAGAAAATGGTCATATATTTAAACTCATAAAGCAATTGGATCATCTCCTACAAAGGGGATGAGAACCAATGACTTTTCCTTACACATATAGGACATGAGGAAAGATTTCATATAGATCAGGCACCAATTCTAATCCAAGAGAAGCAAGGAACAATAGTTCTCAGACTGGCAGTTTCTACAGCTACCAAAAAAACTCATTACTGAGAAACTTGAAAACTCAACTGAAAGGCTCATTCCCCACACAGACCTATTCAACTGAGCTTCTGAGAGCATCTTTCGCATGTCAACTGGGAAGAGAGAAAGAGACAGCTTTGCTTTCTTAACAGCCCAAATGTTTATAAGGTTTACTGCAACACAACTTAAGGTGTAAAACCCACTCCATTTGTTACTTGATCTGACAGAAGGAAGGCTCTCAACACTTCTTCCTATAACCAACAGTCAAATTCTGCTGATTCTACAGACCTCAGGGAAGTTCCCATGCAAGTGGGTCCTCAGAAAAGAAAATCAAGCAAAAGGGGCTGACTTAGATATGCTGCCATGATGACAGTAGTACTAAAAAGAGCAGACCACTATTTCTTGGCATAATTTTTGAAAGTTCTAATCACTCATCTTCCCAAAAGAAGACTGTTTTAGGTTTTAGTTTTTTGGGTTTTTTTTGTTTTTGTTTTGAGACGGAGTTTCACTCTTGTTGCCCAGGCTGGAATGCAATGGCACAATCTTGGCTTATCACAACCTCCGCCTCCCAGGTTCAAGTGATTCTCCTGCCTTAGCCTCCCAAGTAGCTAGGACTACAGGCACATGCCACCACACCCGGCTAAGTTTGTATTTTTAGTAGAGACAGGGTTTCTCCATGTTGGTCAGGCTGGTCTCAAACTCCTGACCTCAGGTGATCCACCTGCCTCGGCCTCCCAAAGTGCTGGGATTACAGGCGTGAGCCACTGCACCCAGCCTGTTTTAGGTTTTAATTGGGGTCATCTGATTTCCAAGCAAACATTTGCATTCTAGTTCTTCTGCTTATTAATTGTGACAAATTAGGCATATAAAGCTAAGTTTCTATTTCCTCATCTGTAAAATGAGGATACAAGTTGAGTATCTCATCTAAAATGCTTTAGGGCTGGACACGGTGGCTCATGCCTGTAATCCTAACACTTTGGGAGGCCAAGGTGGGAGGATCACTTGAGGCCAGGAGTTCAAGACCAGCTTGGGCAACATGGCAAAACTCTATCTCTACAAAAAATTTAAAAAGTTAGCCGGGCATAGTGGCACATGCCTGTAGTCCCAGCTACTCAGAAGGATGAAGTGTGAGAATCACTTGAGTCCAGGAGATCAAGGCTGCAGTAAGCTGTGATCACATCCTTGCACTCTAGCCTGGGTGACAGAGTGAGACCCTGTCTTGATCAATCAATCAAACAAACATTTGGGATAGAAGTACTTAGGATTTTGGATTTTTTTAACATGTTGGAATATGTGCATTATACTTACCTGGTAAGCATCCCTAATCCAAAAATCTGAAATGCTCCAATGAGCGTTTCCTTTGAGTGTCATGTTGGTATTCAAAAAGTTTCAGATTTGGGGCATTTTGAATTTCAGATTTTCAGATTAGAGATGGCAACCTGTATTTTCTTCTCCTGGGGTTGCTGTAAGGCTTAAATGAAGTAAGACACATCAAATCCTTAGCACAATAGCTGGCACACGCTAAAGGCTTAATATTTGGTACAGGTAGCTGTATTTTTTCTCCTTTTACATTATTATCACATTCAAAGGAAAGCTCTTTAAGAAAAAGGGCAGTGTGGGAAGAAAAGGAATAACTTGCAATTAGACATAATAAACAATATGGTAATTTCTGAGAAATGTCATGCTCGAGGAAACAGTTGGGATCTGAGTCACTTCATCTCAGGAGACTTGGCCAGTCTAGAAAGCTAGGATCTTAATGTTGTGAAAATTTCTATTTTACCAGAGGCCGATTATTTAAACTATACCCTTGTTGTACTGATCACTTTTTAAAACTGGAGGAAATCTACTTTTCATCTATAAGACAAAATTACAAACTCTGTGAGTCTTCACAGTATCACTCTAATAGGGTCCTGCCTTTATTTGATTGCAGGTACACTTACTGTTTTCCATTGCTCTTCCCTAGACCTTTTTTGGGGCTCTTTTGTCTTTTAGATGAAATGATTAAAGTGGAACACATTACTTGAAGTGAGGAAGAACTACACATTTACTACATGGTATCTTTTCCATCACTTTTATTCCTTAAGTCCAACAACTTCTTCACTTTTTCTGTGCTTAGTTGGGTACCCAGCCTCGCTGTGCCTTGGTACCTTTCCGGAAAGGTTACAACTTACCCCACTGGTCATGAGATTGATTGTGCTGGTGGCTAGAATGCTATTCTCCCCAGCACACTCTCTCATTCTCCCCAGCACACTCTCTCATGCTAGTTTGCACAGAATTTCATCAGCTTTTGTTTTGCTATGTTTATCCGGAATTCTTCATGTTCCTGTCAAAAACCTTCCTACTCCATGATCATCAGGCTTTCTTAATGGTTTCTGGTGAATGATTTATACCAAAAGCTTCAAAGCCCAGATAAATTAGGCCCACCAGCTCGCCCTTGCCCGCTATATTAATTCTTCTGGGGGCTTCTGAAAGACTAGAGATGCATACTTCATTCCAGAAATATGATTCTCTCCAGTTCCTTGGCCATGTCCAATAGTTCAGGCTGACATTTCAGAGAGCCTTACTGAGTTGAGCCAGGATTCAGATCACAATCAGCAAAGCCAAGCCATTGCCTCAGAGTGGCCTGCATCCAGCAGAATGGTCCGAAAATATTCATTACTGATGATAGTGTGTTCCCATCACATATAACCCTCACCTCTCTTTAACTATCCTCAGCATTTTTCCACAGCTATTTTTCTTGCTGTTGTAATGAGGCCCCAGAGGCTATTACACATGACAGAGATCAAAATGGCTACCATGCCAGCCCCTCCAGATCATCAATAAAACGGGTGTTGGGAATACATTTCATATTTATTAGGAGCTCTACCTACCATTCATCAGTTCCTCCAGGACAATGAAAGCAATCAGAAACTGGAATTTATAACACATTAACATTGCTCTGCATATTCTAGTCCCTCTTTAAGTATTCCTTTCTCAAAGCCTCCCCTTCTTCCATTATCTCTTCTTATAAGAATATGCTCCAGATTTTGTTACCCATCACTTTCAACCTGGCCAAATAAAGCCTAACTAGGAATCATATCAAAAATCACTAGGTGAAGATCCAGAAGCTCAAAAAAGAAAATTCTCTCTCCAGCTGGCCCAGTTCTCACAGTACCGCTATTTATTAAGTGAAGAAAGTCAGGTTGCCTCAGTGCAGCTCCTGACTTTTGGGTTCAGTAAAGTACTCCTAGTGCCCAGGACTCAGTGCCAAATGCTTCCTACTCCTCAAAAGCAATCTCCAATGAAGCCCTCAGTCTTCCTTGAGTGGTCCCCTTCCTTTTCTGTGTATTCTGCCTTTTTAAGGGAATCAAGTATATGTGCCAACCCAAGTATAAATCTCTGGGTTCTGCTCTTCTCTCAAAAACCTATAAATCTGCACCCTGATTAATTCAGGGGCAAAAAGAACTCCAGAACTCATATGAATAAGGCACTGTCTTCAATTTTTCATTAAAATCAGAAGGAGTTTCTATGCCAACAGTGATACTTACATAAGCAGACTGCATAAGGAGATGTGATATACAGTTATGTGCTGCATAAGGACATTTTGATCCATAATGGACTGCATATACTATGGTGGTCCCATGAGACTATAATGGAACTGAAAAATCCCTATAACCTAGTGACATTTTTAGCCTTTATCACATAGTGCAACACATTCATTACTCATGTATTTGTGGTGATAACGGTGTAAAGAAACCTACTGTGCGCTGCCAGTCATATAAAAGTATAGCACATACAGTTATCAGCCAGGCACGGTGGCTCACTCCTGTAATCCCAGCCCTTTGGGAGGCTGAAGTGGGCAGATCACTTGAGGTCAGGAGTTCAAGACCAGCCTAGGCAATATGGTGAACTCCATCTCTATCAAAAATACAAAAAGTTAGCTGGGCATGGTGGCACACACACATACAGTCATGCATAGTACCTACTACTTGATAATGACAATGATTGACTATGTTACTGGTTTATGTATTTACTATACTTTTTTTTCTTTTGAGATGGAGTTTTGCTCTTTCACCCAAGCTGGAGTGCAGTGGCGCGATCTCAGCTCACTGCAACCTCCACCTCCTGGGTTCAAGTGACTCTCGTGCATCAGCCTCCCAAGTAGCTGGGATTACAGGTGCACATCACCATGCCCAGCTAATTTTTGTATTTTTAGCAGAGATCGGGTTTCTCAAACTCCTGACCTCATGTGATCCACCCGCCTCAGCCTCCCCAAGTGCTGGGATTACAGGCATAAGCCACCATGCCCAGCCTATACTATACTTTTTATTGTTATTTTCTAGTGTATTCCTTCTACTTATTTAAAAAAAAAAAGTTAACTGTAAAACAGCTAAAGGTGGGTCCTTGAGCAGGTATTCCAAAGGAAGGTATTATTATCATGTGTGTTATTTCCCTAAAGACCTTCCAAATGTGGAGGTGAAAGATATTGATCATCTGGACCCTGTGAGGTCAGGAGTTTGAGACCAGCCTGGTCTCAAATATGTCAAACATGTCATCTCAAACACGACAAAATATAGTACAATGTGTTTCTGTTTTAAGCTAAATGTTATTACAAGCGAGTTAAAAAGCTTTAAAAAATTTTTAAAGTTTATAAAGTAAAACAGTTACAGTAAGTTAATTTATTATGGAAGAAAGAAAAAATTTAATAAATTTAACGTAGCCTAAGTGTACAATGTTTATAAAGTCAATAGTTGGCCAGGCACAGTAGCTCACACCTGTAATCCTAGCATTTTGGGAGGCCAGTGGGGTGGATCACTTGAGGTCAGTCCAAGACCAGCCTGGCCAATACAGTAAAACCCTGTCTCTACTAAAAATACAAAAATTAGCCAAGCATTGTGGCAGGTGCCTGTAATCCCAGCTACTTAGGAGGCTGAGGCAGGACAATCACTTGAACCTGGGAGGCGGACACTGCAGTGAGCTGAGATCGCTCCACTGCATTACAGCCTAGGCAATAGACCAAGACTCTGTCTCAAAAAAAAAAAAGCCTATAGTAGTCTACAGTAATGTCCTAGGCCTTCACATTCACTCACCACTCACTCACTGACTCATCCAGAGCAATTTCCAGTCCTGCTAGCTCCATTCGTAGTAAGTGCCCTATTCAGGTGTATGATTTATAGTTTTTTTCATGCTTCATGAAGATCAACAACACTTTATATCTTTTATACCATACCTTTTCTGGGTTTAGGTTTTCTGTGTGTGTGTGTGTGTGTGTGTACTTTTGAGACAGGATCTGGCTTTGTCACCCAGGCTGGAGTGCAGGGGCGTGACCTCAGCTCACTGCAACCTCTACCTCCCTGGCTTAAGCCACCCTCCCACCTCAGCCTCCTGAGTAGCTGAGACTTCAGGTATGTGCCACCATGCCTGGCTAATTTTTGCATTTTTAAAAATATAGACGGGGTTTTGCCATGTTGGCCAGGCCAGTCTCGAACTCCTGGGCTCAAGCAATCCACCAGCCTTAGCCTCCCAAAGTGCTGGGATTACAGGCATGAGCTACCGTCCCCAGCCTTAAATTTTTTTGTTTTTTAAAGACAGGGTCTCACTCTGTTACCCAGACTGGAGTACAGTGGTGTAATCATGGCTCACTGTAGCCTCAAACTCCTGGGCTCAAGCAATTCTCCTGCTTCAGCATCTCAAGTAGCTGAGACTACAGACGCATACCACCACAACCAGCTAATTTAAAAAAAATTTTTTTTGTAGAGACAGTGTCTTACTATTTGAGTAAGATTGGTCTCAAATTCCTGGCCTCAAGCGATCCTCCCATCTCAGCCTCCCAAAGCACTAGGATTATAGGTGTGAATTACCATGCCCAGCCTAGATATGCTTAAATACATAAATAATTACTATTGTGTTATAATTGCCTACAGTATTCAATACTGTCATATGTATAGTCATATGCAATCCAGGTTTGTAGCCTAGGAGAAATAGGCTATACCATGTGGCATAGGTATGTAATAGGCAATACCATCTAAATTTGTATAAAGATGCTCTCTCATATTCACATGACAACAAAACTGCCTAATGACACATTTCTCAGAATGTATCCTTGTTAAAAGACACATGAGTATACAAAATTAAATCTTTCTAAACAGATGCACTAGGTCAGTGGTTCTCAATCCTAGGCTAATCATCATACTCAACAGGGGAACTTAAAATTCCCAGGTTCCTTCCTGTTCCCTCCACCTCCAAAAGACTGATTTACTGTGTCCAGAATAAGATCCAGAAATTTTTTCTTTTTTTTTTCCTTTTCTTTTTTTGAGACAACTTCTCACTCTGTCACCTAGGCTGGAGTGCAGTGGTGCNTAGCCTAGGAGAAATAGGCTATACCATGTGGCATAGGTATGTAATAGGCAATACCATCTAAATTTGTATAAAGATGCTCTCTCATATTCACATGACAACAAAACTGCCTAATGACACATTTCTCAGAATGTATCCTTGTTAAAAGACACATGAGTATACAAAAATTAAATCTTTCTAAACAGATGCACTAGGTCAGTGGTTCTCAATCCTAGGCTAATCATCATACTCAACAGGGGAACTTAAAAATTCCCAGGTTCCTTCCTGTTCCCTCCACCTCCAAAAGACTGATTTACTGTGTCCAGAATAAGATCCAGAAATTTTTTCTTTTTTTTTTCCTTTTCTTTTTTTGAGACAACTTCTCACTCTGTCACCTAGGCTGGAGTGCAGTGGTGCGATCTGGGCTCACTACAAGCTCCAACTCCCAGGTTCATGCCATTCTCCTGCCTCAACCTCCCAAGTAGCTGGGACTACAGGCGCCCACCACCACGCCTAGCTAATTTTTCTGTATTTTTAGTAGAGACAGGGTTTCACGGTGTTAGCCAGGATGGTCTCGATCTCCTGACTTTGTGATCCGCCTGCCTCGGCCTCCCAAAGTGCTGGGATTACAGGTGTGAACCACTGCATCCGGCCACAATATTTTCTTTTTAAAAAGTTCTAAGCCAGGCGCAGTGGCTCACGCCTGTAATCCCAGCACTTTGGGAGGCCGAGATGGGCGGCTCACTTAACATTGGCAGTTTGAGACCAGATGACCAACATGGAGAAACCCCATCTCTACTAAAAATACAAAATTGGCCAGGCGTGGTGCCACATGCCTGTAATCCCAGCTACCTGGGAGACTGAGGCAGGAGAATTGCTTGAACCCGAGAGGCGGAGGTTTTGGTGAGCCAAGATCATGCCATTGCACTCTAGCCTGGGCAACAAGAGCGAAACTCCATCTCAAAAAAAAAAAAAAGTTCTTAGGTGATTCTAATAAGCTGGGTATGGGAATCAGTACATCAGGGAGTACTTACTCACTTAATTAGAAGTTGCATCACAGGATTCCTTTAAACAACTAGATCCTCTGCTCCATGCATTTAATACAGGATTTTTAGAATCTGGATTATCAAAATTAATCAATATGCCATTTATCAAGAACATATCTTCTCTATTAAGCAAACTCCTTTAGGAGGGGCCACATTAAAGAGGATTATAGGAAGATAACGACTATCCACTAAGGAGCCCAGTTACCTCATATTTTCTATAGTTCACCAGCAAAGCCAAGAGGACGACAGCATCATACCCATGCTCCCTACGGCTTGGGGGATGGGAAAGTATCTGTAACAAGAACCAAAAATGCATGAGACTGCTAACTCCTGGTTCCTGGGAACACAGAGAAAACCTAAAGAGGTGGTTTACCCCAAAGAGAGGAGGTAACAAGGGAACTGACCTACCTGTAAAATTGCTTCAAATATGCTGTTGATCATTACATACTCGAGAATAGTGTTCTGGCTGATGTTATCCGTCACCTGAATGTAATAAAAGGCTTTTTAAAGTCTGTACTGACGTATTCTGATATCTCATGTAAACTCCTCCCCTAGCATCTAAGAGAAACAGAAATATTAAAATATTGCTACTAGATAACTTAGCAGACCTTTCACAAGTGCCCCTTAAGTCATGAAAGCCTGAATAGACAGATATAAGGGTAGGAAATCAGCAAGTTAAAATTTCCTAAGTCTTTGAACTCCTCATTGTTTCTCTCATATCCTCACACATGCATTTGCTTAACAGTTTCTTGGGTTTCATTCCTCAAGTGCACAGGAAGAGGTTTATGAATGCAGAAGTCTTCAAGAGGTGGCAGGGAAAGGGACCCTCCTAAAGTAAATAATCAACACCCTACCCTCCTTCCACTAGAAAGTACAGGCAGCCTACAGTTATAAAATCAAAGCTACCTGAGCGCAGTGGCTCACGCCTATAATCCCAGCAATTAGGGAGGCTGAAGTGGGTGGATCACAAGGTCAGGAGTTCAAGACCAGCCTGGCCAACATGGTGAAACCCCATCTCTACTAAAAATACAAAAATTAGCCAGGCGTGGTTGTACCTGCCTGTAATCCCAGCTTCTTGGGAGGCTGAGGCAGGAGAATTGCTCACACCCGGGAGGCAGAGGTTGCAGTGAGCCGAGATCACGCCATTGCACTCTCCGGCCTGGGCGACAGAGCAAGACTCCACCTCAAAAAATAAATAAATAAAAGCCAAAACAAATAAAAATACTCAGAATCAGCCAGGCACAGTGGCTCAAAGCTGTAATCCCAGCACTTTGGGAGGCCAAGGCAGGTGGATCACCTAAGGTCAGGAGTTTGAGCGGATGGATCACCTAAGGTCAGGAGTTCGAGATCAGGCTGGCCAACATGGCGAAACCCCATCTCTACTAAAAATACAGAAAAAAAACAAATTTGGTTGGACTTGGTGGCACATGCCTGTAATTCCAGCTACTTGGGAGGCTGAGGCAGAATTGCTTGAACCCAGGAGGCAGAGGTTGCAGTGAGCCGAGATCATGCCATTGCACTCCAGCCTGGGCAACAGAGCAAGACTCTGTCTCAAAAAAAAAAAAAAAGGCTCAGAATCACAAGAACTGTTTCCAAATGAGACCTGATGAGGACAAGTCTGACAATCCAGAAGACAGTAGTTCTCCTGAAATGAAACTTCTAAAGTAAAATATCACATAGGCTGCAGGCTAAAAATGCCAGTAGTTGCTCCAAAAAGGAAGCAAAAGACCATGCAGCTAACTTCCTATACATCCAGACACAAGGGAGTGATGTAACACCCTCGTTGAGAATATTTTTTCTCTTTTTCCTTCTATCTGTGGGCTCAAGTATTCAAACAGGATTGCCCCTCCTGTCAATTAATACCCTTGACAAACATGGGTCACTTACAGTCACTAAGCAAAGGAGAAGTTTCAGACATAAACTCTTCAGACTTTCAGAACCTTCTGCACAAAGCAATGAATCCAAACTCTCCATCAAGTTCTGAGAAAGAGAACCAATAAGTATTAAACCATACCAGATAACACCGCACCTTTGTCTAACTCTGGATTACGTTATACAGGAGTAATGTGAATAACACACAATGAAGCAAACATATCATTTCCTTAGGCCTAGGCCTTACAAGATTAGATAAAGAAAAGGAGAACTTTTTCTCAGGCTGGGGTTGCTAAGAAAGAAAAATAGGAACATTTCAAAATCTAGCTTTAGTGAGAAAAATGCTTTAGAACAATTGCACAAGACAGTAAAGAAGTCACTGTTCTACTAAACGAATGAATGTTTGCAGTCTGCCATCCCCATACAAACCTTTAGATTACAATGAAGCAAATAAAAAAAGGGGAACCTAATGGTTAAATAACTGTATATGTTTCTTTTTTTTTTTTTTGAGACAGAGTTTCTCTCTCTCAGCCAGGCTGGAGGCAAGGCATGTTCATAGCACACTGCAACCTCAAACTCCTGGGATCAAGCTATCCTCCCACCTCAGCCACCCAAATAGCTAGGACCACAGATGTGCGCCACCACACCTGGGTATTTTTTTTCTTTTTCTTTATAGAGACAAGGTCTCACCATGTTGCCCAAGGTGGTCTCAAACTCCTGAGCTCAAGTGATCCTCCTGCTTCAGCCTCCCAAAGGGTTGGCATTGCAGGTGTGAACCACTATGCCTGGCAAGTTTCATTATTTGGTAAAGAAAGCATAACATTTGATTCAGACACACTGAATAAATGAAAAAGAAACAGTATCATTACAGGCTATCACTAGCCATATACACTATCCAACAAAGCTAACTTGTGTCCATCGTGGTCTCCACTTGGCAATGCAACTGGAATTTATCACTTGCACTAAAAGCCAGCTGACAGACCCAAACTAATCAAAAGATGAAACGCTTATATACTACAATAAAGGGAAGATGAAAAGAAATATTCTACATTAAATGAGGGAGGACAATGGATGGAGAATAAGGATCTAAGCGTGCTGGAAGGCCAAGGTAAGCTGCTTCAGTTCAATTCAATAAATATGTGAGCATCTACTCTGTGCTGAATATTGTGCCTTAAAAGAATATAGGTACTAAGACCATGACCCTTGCTCTCAAGGTGCTTTTAGTCTAATGGGAGAGAAAAACAAGCCAACAGTTTTAATTCAGTGGTTACTATGACCAAAATATACATAGAGGAATGGAATTTGCTCTAAAGTCACCTATTCCAGGACCCCTTGGGAGTGAGTTATATTTTGAAAATTCAATAGGAATTGGGGAGGAAAGGAATTCCAGACAGGTACTAGCATCATCAAAGACACATAAGGAAAGAAATGGCCCCAGTGTGGGGCTGGAATAAAAGTAGTTTGGTTTTAAGGGAGTATAAAGAATGACGCACAGTGGTGAGATATAAGACTGGTCGGTGAAACCCCATCTCTACTAAAAATACAGAAAAAAATTAGCCAGGCGTGGTGGCGGGCGCCTGTAGTCCGAGCTTCTCGGGAGGCTGAGGCAGGAGAATGGCGTGAACCCGAGAGGGGGCGGAGCTTGCAGTAAGCGGAGATCACACCACTGCACTCCAGCCTGAGCGACAGAGTGAGACTCCGTCTCAAAAAAAATAAAAAAGACTGGAGAAGTAAATATGGTGCAGATTATGAAAGTTTTATAAGTCTAACTAGGGAGTTTGGTCTTCACCCTGTTAGTGACAGGAGACTAAGAAAGGATTTTAAGCAGGAAAGATGAGTGTAAGATATACACACTAATGCCACACAGTTGTGGTGTCAGTGTGGATGATGGATTTAAAGATGGTAAGCTTGAAACGATGGAGACTAATAAGGACTAATTATCAATTTCCTGAGACAGTTGCCATGTCTTATTTGCCTCTTGCATCCTCAGTGCCTACCACAGTACCTGGCATATAGGGGCCCAACAAATATTTGTCAAAAGAATGAATGGGCCAGGCACAGTGGCTCACACCTGTAATCCCAGCACTTTGGGAGGCCAAGGTGGGCAGATCACCTGAGGTCAGGAGTTCGAGACCAGCCTGGCCAACATGGTGAAACCCTGTCTCTACTACAAATACAAAAATTAGCTGGGTGTGGTGATGCATGCCTGTAATCGCAGCTACTGAGGTGGCTGAAGCAAGAGAATCACTTGAACCCGGGACAGAGAGGTTGCAGTGAGCCGGGATTGCACCAATGGACTCCAGCCTAGGTGACAGAGTGAGACTCCGTCTCAAAAAAACAAAAAAGAACGAGTGAAGACATCACAGTAATAGTTCTGGTGAGAGAAAGAATAACAGAGATGGTGGGAACAGAAGAAGACAAGTATGAGGAATATGAACTGAGGTAAAATTAGCTGAACTTGGTGATCATCTGGAGATAAAAGATGAGGGGACTTCTCATCTTTTATCTCCAAATGATCACCAAGTTCAGCTTGGGGCCTGTGAAGACAGCTGCCCCCATTCTGAAAGGGAATGAATGAGGAAGAAGAGATGCAGGAGAAACAGTGAGCTCCATTTTGGATATATCAAGCAAGAAGTACTTACGGGATGTGTCAGTGAGTACATTCAGCAAGTACCTGCAGAGTATACAACTCTGAGATCATGAAAAGAAGTTAAGACTAAAGACAGAGACTTAGCAGTCACCAACATACAAGCAGTAGTTAGAACTATGAGAATGAGGAGCTATCTGGGATTTTACCACGACATATATATGAACTGTAAAAGGCCAGAATTTAAAAATACCTCTAAGTATTAAACCTTTGTATATTCATAATTATATATTAATAACTTTTTTGTAACCTAATCATTATAAGGATTCTCTGGTATACAGATTTATTCTAAATTTAGTGAGTGACAGAAGACTGTTCTTCAAAGTTCAAACAACATTTATACAATATAGTGTCCAGGGTGGGCACGGTGGCTCACGCCTGTAATCCCAGCACTTTGGGAGGCCGAGACGGGTGGATCTCGAGGTCAGGAGATCGAGACCATCCTGGCTAACACGGTGAAACCCCGTCTCTACTAAAAAATACAAAAAAACTAGCCGGGCGAGGTGGCGGGCACCTGTAGTCCCAGCTACTCGGGAGGCTGAGGCAGGAGAATGGTGTAAACCCGGGAGGCGGAGTTTGCAGTGAGCTGAGATCCGCCCACTGTACTCCAGCCTGGGCGACAGAGCGAGACTCCATCTCAAAAAAAAAAAAAAAAAAAAGAACTCTTATAACTCAACAACAAAAGACACCCCAATCTAGAAATGGGCAAAGGATATGAAAGACATTTTTCCAAAAAAAAGTAAAGACAGACAAAAACAACTGTTGACATAAGGTGGAGAAACTTGAACCCTCATACATTGCTAGTGAAATTGTAAAACGGAACAGCCACTATGGAAAAATGGTTTGATAGTTCCTAAAATGTCAAGTACAGAGTTACCATGTGACCCAGCAATCCTACATCTAGGTATATGCCCAAGAGAATTTAAAACGTATGTGTGGCCTGAGTGCAGTGGGTCATGCTTATAATTTCAGCACTTTGGAAGGCTGAGGCAGGAGGATGACTTGAGGCCAGGAGTTCAAGACCAGCTGGGGCAACACAGCAAGACCTCATCTCACAAATAAATAAGAGCACACATCCATATAGAAACTTATACATGAACGTTCATAGCAGCATTATTCCTAATAGCCAAAATGTTGAAAGGACCCAAATATCTATCAACTGAGGAATGGATAGACAAAACATAGTGAGTATCTCCATCCAAAGGAATATTATTAGGCAATAAAAAGGAATGAAATACTGATACATCCTCTAATATGGATAAGCCACAAAAGCATTATGTGAAGTAAATGCCAGACTCAAAAGGCCACATATGATATGACTCCATTTATATGAGGTGTCCAGAATAGCTAAACCCACTGAGACATAAAGCAGATTAATGCTTGCGAAGGGTTGAGAAGAGTGGAGAATTGGGAAATGACTGCTAATGGGTACAGGTTTTCTTTCTAGGGTGATGAAAATGTTCTGAAATTAATAGTGATGATAATTGTAGAATTCTGTGAATATACTAAAATCCACTGGATTGTACACTTTATTTATTTTCTTCTTTTTGAGACAGGGTCTTGCTCTCTTGCCCAGGCTGGAGGGCAGTGGCATGATCTCGACTCACTGCAACCTCTACCTCCCAGGTTCAAGCAATCCTACCACTTCAGCCTCCCCCAACTAGCTGGGACTTACAGGCACGTGCCACCATACCCAGCTAATTTCTGTATTTTTTGTAAAGACTACGTTTTGCCATGTTGCCCACACTGTTCTCAAACTCCTGAGCTCAAGTGATCCGCCTGCCCTGGCCTCCCAAAGCACTTGGATTACAGGCATGAGCCATGGTGCCTGGTCAGACTGTACAATCTAAAAGGGTGGATGTATCCTATATGAATTTTAAGGCTGTTATTTTAAAAAGATAGTGTCAAACAACAGAAATAAAAATTCTGATAAAATCAAAGTAATTGTGTTAAATAAGCTTAAAGTTTAGAATTCAAGTTAGCCTTATATGTCAATTTGTTATATTTTATTTAAATTCATAAATGTTCTTAAGAATGTATGATCATATGATGATATGAGTAACAAAATAAACTATTCAGTCTTTATCCTGCAGAGAAAGAATACCTCCATTCAAATTTGAATTGAAAATTTTCCTTTATTCAGACAAAGCAAATCTGTTAAATAAAAATATCCAAATGCAAGGCCAAATTCAATCACCTGTGTCTTTCTGAGTCTAAATCTTTGAGTACATTTGTCTGTTGACAGTGTCCATGAACAGCTGTCAGAAGCTGCCATCCATAGGCACATCTGCAGCTTATGCCTCACCTTCATGCACAGCTCCGCCTTGTCAAAGCCCATCAGCATGTTGATAATGTCAAACCCAGAGGTAGACTTATTCTTTTGATGGACTCCTCGAATGAGTGCGCACAGGGTCTGCAGAAATGAGACAAAGAATTCTTTCTGGAGAGGAAGTCTCAAAACTAGAAGGACACTGGGTCTGTAGACTCACATTGCAGCCTCATCCTTACACAGCTGACACTCAATACATTCAATTTCTCTGAGCTCTGAGCTCCAAAACACGGTCTGAGTTTTTGTGGGGTTTTCTGTTTGGTTCGGGTTTTGTTTTTTTTTTTTTTTTTGAGACAAGGCCTCACTCTTCACCGAGGCTGTAGTGCAGTGGCAAAATCACAGCTCACTATACCCTTGACCTCCTGGGCTCAGGTGATCCTCCCACCTCAGCCTTCCAAGTAGCTGAGATAACAGGTGTGCTCCACCACACCCAGTTAATTTTTTTATTTTTTGTAGAAACAGGGTCTCACCATATTGCCCAGACTGGTCTCCAACACCGGGGCTCCAGTGATCCTCCTGCCTCAGCTTCCCAAAGTTCTGGAATTAGAAATGTGAGCCACTGCGCCCAGCCCAGTCTGAGTCTCAACATGTGCAAAATCCAGCAAACAAAAGAGGAACAGTAACTGAGACTACTGTCATCCTCATTTTTGTCATCTTGTTTTTAAAAATTATAAGGCAGACAGGGAGGTGATATTCAAAGATTAAAAATAGTTCTTGAGGCCGGGCGCAGTAGCTCAAGCCTGTAATCCCAGCACTTTGGGAGGCCGAGACGGGCGGATCACGAGGTCA
>NW_016814655.1:5483630-5498366 GCF_001698545.2 Rhinopithecus bieti | reverse complement strand
GCTGCACTCCAGCCTGGGTGACAGAGCAAGACTCCGTCTCAAAAAATAAAAATAAAAAATAGTTCTTGAGTTCAATCATGGGATTGGTGGAGTTTTCCTTTATTTAAAATTAATTTTGGGGCTGGACGCAGTGGCTCACGCCTATAATCCCAACACTTTGGGAGGCTGAGGCAAGTGGATCACCTGAGGTCAGGAGTTCGAGACCAACCTGGCCAACATGGTGAAACCCAGTCTCTGTTAAAAATACAAAAAATTAGCCAAATGCGGAGGCACATGCCTGTAATCCCAGCTACTTGGGAGGCTGAGACAGGAGAATTGCTTGAACCCAGGAGACGGATGTTGCAGTGAGCCAAGATCGCTCTATTGCACTCCAGCCTGGGCAACAAGAGTGAAACTCCGTCTCAAAAATAATAACAGGCCGGGCATGGTGGCTCAAGCCTGTAAGCCCAGCACTTTGGGAGGCCGAGATGGGCGGATCACGAGGTCAGGAGATCGAGACCATCCTGGCTAACATGGTGAAACCCCGTCTCTACTAAAAAGACACACACACAAAAAAACTAGCCGGGCGAGGTGGTGGGCGCCTGTGGTCCCAGCTATTTGGGAGGCTGAGGCAGAAGAATGGCATAAACCCGGGAGGCGGAGCTTGCAGTTTGCTGAGATCCGGCCACTGCACTCCAGCCTGGGTGACAGAGCGAGACTCCGTCTCAAAAAAATAATAATAATAATAATAATAATTTTTTGGCATTTATATTACAGTTTAACAGGTTTTTGTTTTGTTTTGTTTTTGAGACTGAGTCTTACTCTGTCACCCAGGCTGGAGTGCAGTGGTGCAAGTGATCCTGGCTCACTGCAACCTCCACCTCCTGGGTTCAAGTGATTCTCATGCCTCAGTTTCCCTAGTAGCTGGGGTCACAGATATTCACCACCACGCCCAGCTAATTTTTGTAGTTTTTTAATAGAGACAGGGTTTCACTATGTTGGCCAGGCTGGTCTTGAACTCCTGACCTCAAGTGATCCGCCCTCCTCAGCCTCCCAAAGTGTTGGGATTACAGGCGTGAGCCACCACGCCTAGCTGACAGTTTTTATAATTATTTTTAATAACTACAACAGTTAAGTCCCTATATAATAGCCAATTGCTTCAAATCTTAAAATCTTCATAATCCTCATCCACTACTTACTAGCTGTGAGAACCTAGACACACACATTAGTTAACTTTCCAGTGGCTCAGTTTTCTCATCTGTAAAGTAGGAATGATAATAATAGCATCCATCTTGTAGGAGCATTATGAGGCCTACGTGAAATAATACCGTAAAGTATTAGTCCCTGGAACTTTGGTAGAGCTCAGTAAGTATTAGCTATTATAACAATGTTCAATATTTTATGGGTCACTAAGTGGCTTAATGTCAACTTATTTCCACTGAAATAAAACAGTTTACAATTCATGCCCACACAACGAGCACTGCAATTATGTAATTACTGGAAGTACAACTTCCAACTTTCATTGAGCCCCTACACTACAACTTAAAATGTGGAACTTACTGTGCCAAAGGTTAACGAAGCTACAGAATAAACATGGTCCATCTTTCTGGGACATCAACTCAAGCGGTAATTGTTATTGCTATTCTACAGATGAGCAAACTGGGGCTTGCAAATTGATCTAACTTGTAAGTTAGAAACTTAAACCCAATCTCTCACAAGTTCCAATAAACTTATTTAACCCATCATGGATTCTTCATATTCTAAACCTGTCAATCACTGTCCTAAGTACTCTCAATCTAGGCTATACTAAACTTACTAGACTAAATTTTAGAAACTTTGTCACCATTCATTCAGTAAGAACCTACTTCTAGAGTACTATTTGCTAAGCACTGCTCTCCCTGCACAAGGAACATTCTACTCACTGGAAACAAACTACTGAATGAAACTCTCAAAGTCTCTTCCCTCAAGAAGTCTGTAGTATATCTCCATCACCCAGCCCAAGGCCTGGCACATAACATTATTCAAGAAATAGTTGTTGAATTAATCTTATGATTATCACTTAACATAAAGAACAGTTTCCAGAACCCTTTCAAAATCTTTTTTTTTTTTTTTTTTTGAGATGGAGTCTCGCTCTGTTGCCCAGGCTGGGGTGCAGGGCACAATCTCGGCTCACTGCAACCTTCGCCTCCTGGGTTCAAGTGATTCTCCTGCCTCAATCTCCTCAATAGCTGGGATTACAGGCACCCACCACCATGCCCGGCTAATTTTTTTATTTCTAATAGAGGTGGAGTTTCACCATGTTGGCCAGGCTGGTCTCGAACTCCTGACCTCAGGTAAACCCGTCTCAGCCCCACAAAATGCTGGGATTATAGGCGTGAGCCACCATGCCCAGCTGTCTTCTGATTTTTGATAAAGACTAATCATACTTGCCTCAGCTTCCTCTCTATTTCTTCCCTTTCTCAAGCAAAAAAAAAGAATTCTAACAATCTACTTTAGCATTAGATCAAATTATACAAATGGATAAGATTATTCCTAAGTGTCAATTTGTATAAATAGATGGCTAAACAAATATGGCATAAATATTTGGTAACTTAGAGAAATAAGAAAGAAAACCTCATACCTCAGAGCAACTCTAGGTTCCTCAGTTCCAACAGATGTGTTACAATTCCTTTCTCCTGTTAAACAAGACTTCCCCAGTCTCCCAGCCTTGTACCTGCAATGCATTGACAACTCGAATTGGATGCTCCTCTCCCAGAGCCTGGATGCAGTGTTGGAATAGACAATTAATATTGTCCTTGATCTTCATCAACTCCTCACCATCAAGAGATTCCAGCTTGCCTTCTAGGTACTCTAAATTCACCTGCCAAGGAAACAAATAAGGGGCAGAATGCATTTTTAGCATAGTGCCTAGAACACATGAGAAGGCAATTTTAGTTACCAGGAAATTCCACAGATGCCACCAACTCTTACCTTCATGAGAAAGAGCTCCTCCCAAAACCGAGGACTGCACTTACTGGGGTCCTCTGTCTGAAACCAGAAGATAAGCACATTCGGCCTTCCCAGCTAACACCAAAAGCATTAAGAATACTATATATAGTCAACCTTAGTTTTCAAAATTAACTTTGAAAATTCTTGGTCATTCTAAACTGCTAGAAGGGGAAAAAGAAGAAGAATATCTCTTCATGTTTTCTTTCCCAAGTGGAAAACTCTGTGCATGGATATATATTCTCTGCACCAAAAGTTAAATAATAGCTCAAAGAACTTCCCTAAAATATTTATCTTCTAGCAAGAAATGAACATAAACATCAGAATAAGTTAGTCACATCACAACATGTCTCCCGTGCATTGGTACAGTGTTGTTTTCAAAACTATTCACATATGTGAAATACAATCCAGTGAGCCAGGAAGGATAGATATTATCACCGTCCTCCCATTTTAGGAAAAGAGTCCACAAAGTTAAGTGACTTACACAAGTGCAGGAGCCAGAATTCAGATCACTTCAGTAATCCTGCGGTGGTTTTTACAGCATGCTGTGTTGACTGCTTCTACTTGCCCTTCATACGCATTTAGTCTTGTGTACAGAGCTTTTAATGTGTTCTAAATTTCTTAATTTAAATTGATCCAAAGAGTAAGCAAAATTATCATGCTAAAATCCAAAATTTCCTAGCAATAATTTTCAAACAAATTCTAGGAAGTCAGAGGCGGCTGGTTAATGGGTAAAATAAGAAAAAGAGAACCTCGGCCAGGCGCGGTGGCTCACGCCTGTAATTCCAGCACTTTGGGAGGCTGAGGTGGGCTGACCACGAGGTCACAAGATCAAGACCATCCTGGTTAACATGATGAAATCCCATCTCTCCTAAAAATACAAAAAATTAGCCGGGCATGGTGGTGGATGCCTGTAGTCCCAGCTACTTGGGAGGCTGAGGCAGGAGAATGGCGTGAATCCAGGAGGCGGAGCTTGCAGTGAGCCGAGATTGTACTGCTGCACTCCAGCCTGGACAACAGAGCGAGACACCATCTCAAAAAAAAAAAAAGAAAAGAAAAGGAGAACCCCTACTTTAAAGAAAGGAGAATGACATAAAATAAGCAGGTCAGGCCAGGCGCGGTGGCTCAAGCCTGTAATCCCAGCACTTTGGGAGGGCCCAGACGGGCGGGATCACGGGTCAGTAGATCGAGACCGTTTTCATCCTGGCTAACATGGGGTGAAACCCTGTCTCTTTACTAAAAATAATTTATTTTGGGCGATTTTGTGTTTGTGCTGGTGTTCCTGTATGTCCCAGCTACCAGGGAGTCTTGAGGCAGGAGAATGCGTAAACCCAGGCATGGCAGAGCTTGCAGTGGCTAGATCGGCCATTCTGCACTTCTTGTCCGGGCGACAGAGCCAGGACTCCGCCTCAAAAAAAAAAGAAAAAAAAACGGCGTCAACAGCCCACACCACCTTTATTTCAGTGGACCTTTTTTTTGAGACAGAGTCGCGCTCTGTCGCCCAGGCTGGAGTGCAGTGGCGCAATCTCCACTCACTGCGACCTCCACCTCCCAGGTTCACACCATTCTCCTGCCTCAGCCTCTCAAGTAGCTG
Organism: Rhinopithecus bieti; assembly: GCF_001698545.2. Classification (NCBI taxonomy): domain Eukaryota; kingdom Metazoa; phylum Chordata; class Mammalia; order Primates; family Cercopithecidae; genus Rhinopithecus; species Rhinopithecus bieti. The sequence continues at coordinate 5,493,808 of NW_016814655.1, read as the reverse complement.
GGACTACAGGCGCCCGCCACCACACTTGGCTAATTTTTTTGTATTTTTAGTAGAGCGAGAGGCAGTCTCAAAAAAGAAACAAAACAAAACCAGCAGCACTTTGGGAGGCCAAGGCAGGGGGATCATCTGAAGTTGGGAGTTCAAGACCAGCCTGACTAACATGGAGTAACCCCATCTGTACTCAAAATACAAAATTAGCCAGGCATGGTGGTACATGCCTGTAATCCCAGCTACTCGGGAGGCTGAGGCAGGAGAATCGCTTGAACCCAGGAGGCAGAGGGTGCGGAAAGCCGAGATCACGCCATTGCACTCCACCCTGGGCAACAAGAGCAAAACTCCATCTCAAAAACAAAAATAAATAAATAAATAATAAAAATAAATAAGTAAATAGGCCAGGCACAGTGGCTCATGCCTGTAATATCAACACTTTGTAGGGCTGAGGCAGGTGGGTCACCTGAGGTCAAGAGTTCAAGACCAACCTGGCCAACATGGTGAAACCCCATCTCTGCTAAAAATACAAAACTGGCTGGGCACAGTGGCTCACACCTGTAATCGCACTACTTTGGGAGGCCGAGGCCGAGACGGCCGGATCACGAGGTTAGGAGATTGAGGCCATCCTGGCTAACACAGTGAAATAAAAAACACAAAAAATTAGCCAGGTGTGGTGGCAGGTGCCACCATTAGTCCCAGCTATTCAGGAGGCAGGAGAATTGCTTGAATCCGGGAGGTGGAGGTTGCAGTGAGCCATGATCATGCCACTGCACTCCAGCCTGGGCAACAGAGCGAGAGGCAGTCTCAAAAAAGAAACAAAACAAAACAAAAATTAGCCAGGCATGGTGGCATGCGCCTGTAATCCCAATTACTTGGGAGGCTAAGGCAGGAAAACTGCTTGAACCCAGGAGGTGGAAGCTGCAGTGAGCCAAGATCATGCCACTGCTCTCCAGCCTGGGCAACAGAGCAAGACACCATCTCAAAATAAATGAATAAATAATTGATTAATTAATTAAAATAAAACAGCATAAAATTACTACCAGTAACTAATGTCATCAGTAGTTAAGTCCTGATCTAATAATAAAATATTAATAATCTCTTCTGGATTTTGTTTTCCTTTTTTTTGAGATGGAGTCTTGCTCTGTCACCCAGGCTGGAGTGCAATGGCATGATCTCAGCTCACTGCAACCTCTGCCTCCTGGGTGCAAGCAATTCTCCTGCCTCAGACTCACATAAATAGCTGGGATTACAGGCATGTATCACCACACCCAGCTAATTTTTGCATTTTTAGTAGAGATGGGGTTTCACCATCTTGGCCAGGCTGGTCTCAAACACCTGACCTCATGTGATCTGCCCCCCTTGGCCTCTCAAACTGCTGGGATTACAGGTGTGAGTCACCACGCCTAGCTTCTTCTGGATTTTTAATTGAGAATGGCATAAAGAAGCAGTTATCTCTGGCCTTCTCACAACGTCCTCATTTAGTGAATTCTTTTTTTAAAATTAATTATTGGTCCAAAATAAATAAATAAATAAATAAAATATTATTTATTTACTTATTTTAGAGACAAGTTCTCACTCTGTCACCCAGGCTGGGTGCAATGGTGCAATTATAGCTAGCTGCTGCCTTGAACTCCTGTGCTCAAGGGATCCTCTCACCTCAGCCTCCTATAGTAGCTAGGAGTAGCTGGTACTAGCTGGAACTACAGATGCATACTACTACACCCACCTAATTTTGTTGTTAGAGATGGGGGTCTCGATATGTTGCCAGAGATGGTCTCAAACTCCTGACCTCAAGCAATCCATGCACCTCAGCCTCCCAGAATAGCTGGGACTACAGGTGTGAGCTACCACACCCAGCCACTTAATGGATTCTATCTATCACTTTCTCTCAAGTCCTGCTTCCTAGCAGGGGTCACAGTTTGACCCTAACACTTCTATAATATCATTGTATTGTCTACAAATGAAACTCAGGGAATTCATGGAACTAGCACTTCCTATCCCCAAAGCTCACTAAATCAGGAGTTATATACACCCAGCTTGCATAACAAAGAAAGAATCCTTTTTTTTTTTTTTTTTTTTGAGACGAGTCTCACTCTGTCGACCAGGCTGGAGTGCAGTGGCCCGATCTCGGCTCACTGCAACCTCCGCCTCCCGTGTTCATGCCATTCTCCTGCCTTAGCCTCCCCAGTAGTTGGGACTACAGGCGCCGGCCACCATGCCTGGTTAATTTTGTGTATCTTTAGTAGAGATGCAGTTTCACCATATTAGCCAGGATGGTCTCAATCTCCTGACCTCATGATTCGCCAGCCTCGGCCTCCCAAAGTGCTGGAATTACAGGCATGAGACACCACTCCTGGCCAAAAGAATCCTAATAGGATCCTAGCACCTACTTATTTTCTCTGTATAGTTGCTTGTACTGGCCTGGGCAATCTTTATTAATCTTCTGCACTCTGTTTCCAAGGCTTGCCAAAGTTAGGTATTTTAGTGGACTGAATTATTTATTCTGAGCCATGGCTTTGCAGTCAGGCACCAGGGTTCAAATCACAGCTCCATCACCTTCCAGAAGAGATCTCAAATAACTTCATCTGTTAAATGAGGGTACTACCAGTGCCCTCACAGAATTCCTGTCAGAATTAGAACTCCTCTATATTTAGTGATACATTTAGAATACTCCAGGCACATAGTAGAAACCCAATACATGGTCTTTTCTTTTCTTTTCTTTTGACATAGGGTCTCACTCTCTTGCCCAGGCTGGAATGCAGTGGCGTGATCACGGCTCACAGTAGCCTTGACCTCCTGGGCTTAAGCAATCCTCTCATTTCAGCCTCCCAAGGAGCTGGGACTACAGGCACATGCCACCACACCTGGATAATTTTTGTATTTTTTTTTTGCAGAGAGGAGGTTTTGCCATGTTGGTCCATGTTGGTCTTGAACCAGCCTGGGCAACATAGCTCAAGAGATCCACCCACTCAGCCTCCCAAAGTGCTAGAATTACAGGCATGAGCCACCACACCCAGCCAGTAATTCTTTTTGTAAGTATTATTCTACTTTATGCATACTACTTATGACCAGAATTTCAGAAGGCAGATACCTCTGTAGCATATCTAATTACTCTTCCCTCATAGGGTATTTTTTTTTTTTTTTTTTTGAGACAGGGTCTCACTCTATTGCCCAGGCTGGAGTGCAGTGGCACAATCTCAACTCACTGCAACCTCCGCCTCCCGGCTTCAAGAGATTCTTGTGCCTCAGCCTCCCGAATAGCTGGGATTACAGAAGTGCACCACCATGCCCAGCTAATTTTTGTATTTTTAGTAGAAACGGGGTTTCATCATGTTGGTCAGGCTGGTCTCGAACTTTGACCTTGTGATCTACCCTCCTCAGCCTCCCAAAGTGCTGGGATTACAGGCGTGAGCTACCGCACCCAGCCCCTGATAGGGTATATTTTACAATATAGGCTTGGACCATGTTCAATCAGTTCTGAAGACCCAAAGAAATCCCCAACCCAATTGCTAATAATTCCTCAGTTATCCCATATAGCTGGAGAATGAGATAGTCCTAAGTAATTATTTCATTTACCAACAACTTGAGATGGAATATAATAATGTATCCTTTAAAAGTATCTGAATTATAGAATTCTAGGTCCAAAAGAAACTTCATGGGACATCTAGGATAAGAGAGTCCTAAGTTAGATCATAAGGAGAGCAAGTCTTTCTTTAAAATATTCAGAAAAGGAGCTTCCCCAGCCTTCCTCCCTCCTTTCAATTGTTTTACCTGGCTCATGGCAACAACCTATAAGGACAACACAATAACAACCTATATTAATTAATACATGATTATAATCTCTACTCTGAGAGCTTTCATTTTTGCCCTCAAACCCTCAAACCATCCCCCAAGGAACCTGAAGGTAGCAGGCAGAGGTAAGGGTATTTCTCATCTTGAACTAAGAAACTAAAAAGTTAAGCTGTACACAACAGGGCTGCAGGCCTTACCATGAAGATCTCATCATACATTAGCACCACTTTTTCCTTCAGTGGTTTTTTGGAGGCTGAAGATTTCCGGAGCAAACCCCCACGTTTCTCTACCTGTGCCATGGTTAGAGAATCTGTGAACAGAAAGTCACATTTTAGAATAGTGAAAATACTCAGTATGATAATACAAATGGCTGATATATGTCATACATTTGTCCAAGCCCATAGAATATACAACACCAAGAGTGAACTATAATGTAAACTGTGGACTTTGGGTGGTAACAATATATGAATGCAAGTTCATCATTTATAACAAATGCCACTCTAGTAGGGGATGCTGTTAATAGAGGAGGCAGTGTATATGTGAAGGAAGCAGACATACGGGATATCTCTGCCCTCTCCTTTCAATTTTGCTGTGAACCTAAAAACAGCTCTAAAAAAAGTAAGTCTTAGAAAAGAAAAGAAAGCCAGTCAGTGCAGAATGCTCTCCAAGGTGCTGGAGTCACTGACATACCACTTAATGAGAAAATGTTTAGGAAAAATAACTGATAAACATCCATGCTACAGAGCTGTACATCTGTCCAACACTCTCCTCCCTGACTAGGTAATGCCAAGGTTTAAATCATTACTTGGCCAACAGCACAACACATTTTACATCCTTAAAATGTGCCAGTGGACAAGGCTCAAAGCAGATCCAAAACCAAACACAAAGGTGTAACTCGCTCCATCTGTAATAGGTCTGGCCATATATTTGAGGTTGATGGAAGGAAGACTGCAAAGCACACACTGCCCACAGACTGATGGTGAAGTTAGATTTCAAATATTGATCGAGCTGGACCATTAAGGCAGGAAGTGTGCTGCAGATTGATGTGCTTCATTGATTTCCCCAAAGTAAGTAGGTCCTCGTCACTGCAAAGTACTTGGCCTTCACTGCCTCATAAATCACGCTGCACTTGACTGTCTTTAGAAATTCCTCTGGAAAGAGACCCAAGGCAGAAAACAGCAGCTAAGAGCCCAAAAAAATATGATTTCAAAATAACTGAATAGAGTAATATACTACTTTCAAATTTAATTGTGTGTGTGTGTGTGTGTATATATATATAAAATACTATTGCAGATCAAACTCCAATGTATTTTTCATTTCTATATAAAAGTAGTTCCATGAATCATGCCCAAATGTTCCCATCTTGCTTTAAGGAATTCTCGTTTTTTTTTTTAAAGGGAAACCCGAAAACCCCCAGGTTTTTCCTGAAAATTTTCACATATTCCCTTCCCCCCCCCGGTTTTTTTTTTTTTTTTTTTTTTTTTTTTTGTTGAGACGGAGTCTCGCTCTGTCACCCAGGCTGGAGTGCTGTGGCCGGATCTCAGCTCACTGCAAGCTCCGCCTCCTGGGTTCACGCCATTCTCCTGCCTCAGCCTCCCAGGTAGCTGGGACTACAGGCGCCGCCACCTCGCCCGGCTAGTTTTTTTGTAGTTTTTAGTAGAGACGGGGTTTCACCGTGTTAGCCAGGATGGTCTCGATCTCCTAACCTCACGATCCGCCCGTCTCAGCCTCCCAAAGTGCTAGGATTATAGGCTTGAGCCACCGCGCCCGGCCAGGTTCTTTTCATTATTAACAAAGTTCCTCTCTTTCCTTTAAATCCTGTGCTCTAGATATGAAACTTAGTCTCATCCAATGACAAGTATGCGGGATAGGGAGGGGCCGGATTTTACTTCCAGACAAATCCAACACAGCAGAACTAATTTTGATCAATGACTTTTGGAAAATATGCACTATCTTTCTGATCAAAATCAAAATTTTGTTTAAGGAAGAGATGCATCCAATAGTACAAAAGATTGTATCTTAGACATTGTCCTTGTCTAACACATATAGCCAAAAGAGGAGATTCATCTTTGAGCATACACTAAAGCACAGGAAACTTCACCAACTAGATATTTTTATTTTATTTTTAGACTTTTTTTTTTTCTTTTTTGAGATGCAGTCTTGTCCTGTCACCCTGGTTGGAGTACAATGGTGCGATCTCAGCTCAGTGAAACCTCCACCTCCCGGGTTCAAGTGATTCTCCTGCCTCAGCCTCCTGAGTAGCTGGGATTACAGGGGCATACTACCACACCTGGCTAATTTTTTGTATCTTTAGTAGAGACAGGGTTTCACCACGTTGGCCAGGCAGCTCTCAAACTCCTGACCTCGTGATCTGCCTACCTCAGGCTCCCAAAGTGCTGGGATTACAGGTGTGAGCCACCGCCCCCAGCCTGACCTAAAATTTTACTAAGAACTATCTCTATCGAGGCTTAACTTAGCCCTCAAATTCTGTTATGGTCCAGAGGGAACTGATAAAAAAAAATAACAATAACAAAAAGAGAAAACTATTTGGGGCAATTAACATTATATTGATAATGGCTTTTCCTTAAAGCATGAAATACAGCCTCCATTCAAAACTTTCTTGTGTCTTTTTAAATATGTTGTCAAGAGGAAGATGTCCTTATTCAGGAAAATAAATTGGAAATCAAGAGATTCCTATCAGAATAAATCAAAAGCAATGCAATTTTTTTTTTTTTGAGACAGAGTCTCGCTCTGTCGCCCAGGCTGGAGTGCAGTGGCTGGATCTCAGCTCACTGCAAGCTCCGCCTCCCAGGTCTAGGCCATTCTCCAGCCTCAGCCTCCCGAGTAGCTGGGACTACAGGCGCCCGCCACCGCGCCCGGCTAGTTTTTTGTATTTTTTTAGTAGAGACGAGGTTTCACCATGTTAGCCAGGCTGGTCTCGATCTCCTGACCTCGTGATCCGCCCGTCTGGGCCTCCCAAAGTGCTGGGATTACAGGCTTGAGCCACCGCGCCCGGCCCAAAAGCAATGCAATTCTAAACTTAGTGGATATGGATCCTGCCTGTGCTCAGCTTCAATCAGTTGATTAGCAGGAAGAGTGGAAACCACAAGTTCTCAGACATGAAAAGTACATGTTTACAAATACCCCTTCTGAGGATTTATAATTGGGTTACAGCTAATCAATGTCCACCCCAAATCTAATAAACTCACTTTCTCTATTTCAGAATCAATACTTTCTAATAAGCAAAGGAAACAGGAGAGGAGGGAAAAACAATTCCAATCCAAACTACCAAATTTCCTAAGAAATTGAATTATTTTCATCATTCTCCTTCCATCTGGAGCAGCAGGAAAATCAGCCAAGGCCTCAACTCATTACTCTCTGTCATCACAGGCAACTGGAATTTACCACCCAAGCTGCCTGAAATGTGACTGGAAACTGACAACATAAAGTCTTCTCCTCCTGCCAGCACTCCTACCCAGGAGTTTCTAAGGTGGTAGACTGGGAAAACTATAGAACTCTAACAAAACTTTTATCTTTGGGTCTCAGAAATTAAACCTATGCTCCTAACTTTGAAAGTAAAAAAATATCAGCCAGGCGCAGTGGCTCACGCCTGTAATCCCAACACTTTGGGAGGCTAAGACGGGTGGATCACCTGAGGTTGGGAGTTCGAGATCAGCCTGACCAACACGGAGAAACCCCATCTCTGCTAAAAATACAAAATTAGCCAGGCATGGTGGTGCATGCCTGTAATCCCAGCCACTCAGGAGGCTGAGGCAGGAGAATCACTTGAACCTGGGAGGTACAGGTTGCAGTGAGCCAAGATCGTGTCACTGCACTCCAGCCTGGGCAACGAGGGAAACTCCATCTCTAAGAAAAAGTAAAATATCTGATTGGTAGAGCAGAAAGTTGCAGCACATCAGTAATGTGAGTATAATCTGTACATTCTCAAGCACTTTTTTCCTATTTCACAACCATCCCCCTCCTTCCCAGAGGAGAGAACCAGCATCAGCTGAGAAGCTGCAAGGCATAATTGAACAAGCAACCAGCAGAAATGAGACTAGAACACAGGTCTCCCAACCAACTTGGCGACACAGACAAGTCATTGTGCCTCTCAGTTCCCTCACAAGTAAAACAAGAGGATTGAACCAGACTATTATCTAATGATTCTCTCAGCATCACTGAAATACTGCAAATATATAAAAAGCACCTAAAGCCCTAGTTCAGGCACTATAAGATTAAAGAGGGGAAACTCCAGACCTGATTCTCTGGGAGCTCATAATCTACTGGCAGAGACAGACACATAAAAACCCATAGTGCAAAGCAAATCATGAGAAATTTATAGAGTAGAAATACAAAGAAAACGCTATGGGATAATAAGGGAGAGAAAAAAACATTCTATGACTATGCTATGACCTCTGTTGATCCAAGCTTTTAAATCCTTCTGGTAAAGAAGCAAATACAGCAAAGGCACAGTAATCCCACAGAAATGTCAGTTTAGGCTTTAAGACTATCTCAGAAATAAGACATAGACAAACTGTAAAAAGAGAATCAGGCGCCTGTAATCCCAGCACTTTGGGAGGCCGAGGCGGGCAGATCACGAGGTCGGGAGATCGAGACCATCCTGGCTAGCATGGTGAAACCCCATCTCTACTAAACAAAATACAAAAAATTAGCCGGGCGTGGTGGCAGGTGCCTGTAGTCCCAGCTACTCGGGAGGCTGAGGCAGGAGAATGGCGTGAACCCAGGAGGTGGAGCTTGCAGTGAGCCGAGATCGTGCCACTGCACTCCAGCCTGGGCGACAGTGCAAGACTCTGTCTCAAAAAAAAAGAATCAGGCAACTTTTCAATACTAATTTCACCTACTATCAAACTTACAAATGGTTTCAAATTCCCTCAACTGTATGGTAAATCAATGAAGGCTTTTATTCCTAAACCTGAAAGACTGTTAGCCACATGAGCTGCTGCCAACTTCTCTCTGGAAGATCCAAGTCATACAACTTTTTTTTATTTTTTGAAACAGAGTCTCACTGTGTCACCCAGGATGGAGTGCAGTGGTGCAATCTCAGCTCACTGCAACCTCCACCACCTGGGTTTAAGTGATTCTCGTGCCTCAGCCTTGTGAGTAGCTGGGACCACAGGTGTGCGTTACCATGCCCAGCTAATTTTTTTTTTTTTTTTCTTTTTTTGAGACAGAGTCTCGCTCTGTCGCCCAGGCTGGAGTGCAGCAGCACCATCTCAGCTTACTGCAAGCTCTGCCTCTCAGGTTCACGCCACCCTCCTGCCTCAGCCTCCCAAGTAGCTGGGACTACAGGCGCCCGACACCACGCCCGAATTTTTTTGTATTTTTAGTAGAGACAGGGTTTCACCATGTTAGCCAGGATGGTCTCGATCTCTTGACCTCGTGATCCGCCCGCCTGAGCCTCCCAAAGTGCTAGGATTACAGGCGTGAGCCACCGTGCCCGGCCTAATTTTTGTATTTTTAGTAGAGACAGGGTTTCACCATATTGGCCAAGCTGGTCTTGAACGCCTGACCTCAAATCTGCCTGCCTCTGTCTCCCAAAGTGCTGAGATTACAGGCGTGATACAACTTTTTAAGATCTGTGTCTTGGGAGTTGGGAGGGAGGGGTCGGAGGAGATCTGTATCTTAAGCAATCCAGCCACACACTTCTTAAATGCACATGATTTCACATCCTTGCAGGATGAAGTTGCCAAATGTTAAGATTTTAAAACCTAAAGCCAAATTCTTCAACTGTCTAATAAGCAAGGAATGCCAGTTATACTTAGCTAGTTGGTTATTCATTTATTTTACTGTCTTCTTGAGCCTAGTGCCAACTCTAGTACCAAAAAATGAAGTTAATAGAAATTCACCCTAATTTCCAGAGTTACCACAGTTAATCTATCAAAAGCCTTAGGTTTGGCAGGGCATGATGGCTGACAACTGTAATCCCACCACTTTGGGAGGCCAAGGCATAGGGATCACCTAAAGTCAGGAGTTGGACACCAGCCTGACCAACATGGTGAAACCCCATCTCTACTAAAAATACAAATTTAGCCAGGTGTGGTGGCGCATGTCTGTAATCCCAACTACTTGGCAGGCTGAGGCAGAGAAATCACTCGAACCCAGGAGACGGAGGTTGCAGTGAGCTGAGATTGTGCCATTGCGCTCTAGCCTGGACAACAAGAGTGAAATTCCATCTAAAAAAAAAAAGCCTTAAGTTTTAGTTCCAAGTCTTCCAAGCATCATTCCATAATGCTAATTTTATTTTTCCTTTCCTGGGCCTCAATTTGCCAATCTGTAGAAGGAAGCAAAGGAACACTCCCTGTGCATTTTCAAATTTAACAGTCCAGAGTTCTAGGGTTCTAGGTTAACTTTTTTTTTTTTTTTTTTTTTTTTTT
>NW_016814655.1:5474669-5483390 GCF_001698545.2 Rhinopithecus bieti | reverse complement strand
TTTTTTTTTTTTGAGACAGAGTCTCACTCCCTCACCCAGGATGGAGTGCGGTAGCGCAATCTTGGCTCACTGTAAGCTCCGCCTCCCAGGTTCACACCATTCTCCTGAATCAGCCTCCCGAGTAGCTGGGACTACAGGCGCCTGCCACCATGCCCGGCTAATTTTTTTGTATTTTTAGTAGAGACAGGGTTTCACCATGTTAGCCAGGGTGGTCTAAATCTCCTGACCTCGTGATCTGCCCGCCTCAGCCTCCCTAAGTGCTGGGATTACAGGCATGAGCCACCACGCCCAGCCTTTTTTTTTTTTTTTTTTTTTATGAGATAGAGTCTGTCTCTGTTGTCCAGACTGGATGCAGTGACCTGATCTGAGCTTACTGCTACCTCCACCTCCTGGGCGCAAGCCATCCTCCCGCTTCAGCCTCCCAAGTAGCTATAACTATAGGTACACGCCACCCCACCACAACCAGCTAATTTTTGTATTTTTTATAGAGATAGGATTTTGCCATGTTGCCCTGGCTGGTTTCAAACTCAAGCAATCCACCTGCCTCAACCTCCCAAAGTGCTAGAATTACAGGCAAGAGCCACTGTACCCAGTCTTCCATTCACATTTGTAATGGACTGTCACCAAGTATCACCCTCTCTTCACATTGAGGCAAACAAAAACAATGCTATAGCTAGATGCTAAGGTAAACATCCTAAAATATTTCAACCAGTATAGAAGGAAAAGAAGAGAATAAAAGAAAAGAAGGGGAAAGAAGGAAAATGAATAAAAGTAAATGTGCACACCAGGCATGGTGGCTCATACCTGTAATCCCAGCACTTTAGGAAGCCAAGATGGGCAGATCACATGAGCTCAGGAGTTCGAGAGCAACCTGGGCAACATGGCAAAATCCCATCTCTACTAAAAATATGAAAAGTAGCCAGGTGTGATGGCAGAAGCCTATAATCCCAGATACTCGGGACACTGAAACAGGAGGATGTCTTACGCCCAGGAGGCAAAGGTTGCAGTGAGCTAATGTCACTGCATCCAGCCTTGGCAACAGAGCCAGACCTTGTCTCATAAAAAAAAAAAAAGAGAGAGAAACACAAGTAAATAGTTTAGGGGGAAAAAATATATGTAGAGATCAGACATTTAATTCATTCATTCATTCTACAAATATGCATTGAGTACCTTTTAGGCACAGGCACTAGGAACACAGCAGTAAGCAAGACAGAAAAGATCCCTTCTCTCACAGAATTTTCATTCCAGTAGAAGGGAAACGGACAACAAATAAGATAAACTGAGACAGTGGTAAGGGCCCTGAAGACAAATTGCAAAGGGGACTACTCTCATCTGGGATTAAAGTAGGCCTCTTTGAGGAAGCGGCACTTGGGCTAAGATCTGGAATAACAGGAAGAAATCAGCCAAGTAAAATCTTGGGAAAATGTTCGAGATAGATGGAATGGCAAGCGCAAAGACCTCAGGATTTGAATGCACTTGGCGTGTTCAGGAGACAGAAATGCCACCGTGCCTAGACAGAGCATAGACATTCCTTTTCTGAAATGTTTTTGTAAAGTTTATTAAAGTGGGTCTTTTGTGTTTGTGAATTTTTTTTAATATATAAGAATCCAAATATCCATCAGCAGTAAATGGGACAATTATGATACAGTCATATAATAGAATACCATATAGAAATTTACAAGAGCCCATTACTGATACATGAAGCAATGTGAATAAGTTACATAGAAAATACTGAATGAGGGCCAGGCGCAGTGGCTCACGCCTGTAATCCCAGCACTTTGGGAGGCTGAGGCAGGCGGATCATCTGAGGTCTGGCGTTCAAGACCAGCCTGACCAACATGGAGAAACTCCGTCTCTACTAAAATTACAAACAATTAGACGGGCATGGTGGCGATTCCTATAATCCCAGCTACTCCAGAGGCTGAGGCAGGAGAATCATGTGAACCCAGGAGGCGGAGGGTGAGGTGAGCCGAGATTGTGCCATTGCGCTCCAGCCTGGGCAACAAGAGTGAAACTCCGTCTCAGAAAAAAAAAGAAAATATTTAATAAAAAATGTCGGCCGGGCGCTGTGGCTCAAGCCTGTAATCCCAGCACTTTGGGAGGCCGAGACGGGTGGATCACGAGGTCAAGAGATCGAGACCATCCTGGCTAACATGGTAAAACGCCGTCTCTACTAAAAATGCAAAAAAATTAGCCGGGCGTGGCGGCGAGCGCTTGTAGTCCCAGCTACTTGGGAGGCTGAGGCAAGAGAATGGCGTGAACCCGGGAGGCGGAGCTTGCAGTGAGCCGAGATCGCGCCACTGCACTCCAGCCTGGGCAACTGAGCGAGACTCCGTCTCAAAAAAAAAAAAAAGAAAAAAATGTCCAAACCAAAAGAGTACAACCTGATGATTCCATTTACATGAAGTTTTTAAAAGAGAGAAGTAATCTATGATGACACAGTAGAGGTGGGGAGATGATTGGGAAGTAGCACAAGGAAGCCTTCTGAGGTGCCGGAAATATACTCAATCTCTAAGCGAAGGTCACAAAAATGAGTACACATGTTAAAATATCATTAAGTTGTACACTTCACATTATGTAAAATATTCCTTAATCTAAAAAAAAGTACATGTGTGTTCTCATATATGTGAAAATTTAACAGAACCAATGCAGAACACTAGAACAGTGCAGAACAGGTGAGTAGGGCCCCCAGCTTGAACACTCAGGACACTTATCTAAAATAACAACCAGGCCAGGTGTGGTGGCTCACACCTATAATCCCAGCACCTGGGAGGCTGAAGCAGGCAGATCACCAGAGGTCAAGAGGTCAAGACCAGGCCGGGCGTGGTGGCTCAAGCCTGTAATCCCAGCATTTTGGGAGGCCGAGACGGGTGGATCACGAGGTCAGGAGATCGAGACCATCCTGGCTAACATGGTGAAACCCCGTCTCTACTAAAAAAATACAAAAAAAACTAGCCGGGCGAGGTGGCGGACGCCTGTAGTCCCAGCTACTCCGGAGGCTGAGGCAGGAGAATGGCGTAAACCCGGGAGGCAGAGCTTGCAGTGAGCTGAGATCCGGCCACTGCACTCCAGTCTGGGTGACAGAGCGAGACTCCGCCTCAAAAAAAAAAAAAAAAAAGAGGTCAAGACCAGCCTGGCCAATATGGTGAAACCCCGTCTCTACTAAAAATACAAAATTACTGGAGCATGGTGGTGCATGCCTGTAATCCCAGCTACTCAGGAGCTGAGGCAGGAGAATCGCTTGAAGTCAGGTGGTGGAGGTTGCAGTGAGACGAGATCGCACCATTGCACTCCAGCCTGGGCTACAAGAGTGAAAAATAAAAATAAAATAACAACTAGAGTCTATTTATCTCTTATTATGTACCAGGCACTGTTCTAAGCACTTTATACATATTAACTCATTTTATCCTCATAACAACCCTATGATTCAGAAAGTTTACAATGAGAAAACTAAAGCATGAACTGAAAAGAAAGAAAAGAGAGAGAGAGAGAGAGAGAGAGAGAGAGAGAGAAAGAAAGAAAGAAAGAAAGAAAGAAAGAAAGAAAGAAAGAAAGAAAGAAAGAAAGAGAAAGAAAGAAAAGAGAGAAAGAGAGAAAAGAAAAGATGGGCCAGGCGTGGTGGCTCACACCTGTAATCCCAGCACTTTGGGAGGCCAAGGCGGGCAGATCACCTGAGGTTAGGAGTTCAAGACCAGCCTGACCAACATGAAGAAACCCCATCTCTACTAAAAATACATGGTGGCGCATGCCTGTAATCTCAGCTACTCGGAAGGCTGAGGCAGGAGAATCGCTTGAACCCAGGAGGCAGACGTTGTGGTGAGCCGAGATTGCGCCATTGCACTCCAGCCTGGGCAACGAGCGAAACTCCATTTAAAAAAAAAAGAAATGAAACCTGTCTAGATAAGTGAGCGTAGGGACTCAAACCCAGGCAGCCTGATATTAGAGTTCCTGTTCTTCTCCACTATGCTATACTGTATCTCAAAAAGCAGAGGAATGAGCAGGAGCAGAGTCATCTATACATAAACAAAGCTGAGGGCCTACAGAGAATCTGTGAAGAGGTTCTAGGTAAGAGGGAGTATGTACTAATTGGCTTTAATGAACAAACTGTGAAATGTCCAGATATCTTGAGTAGTCACCACTCTAGTTTGTCAGTGGGTGAAGGTGCCACGGTAGAAAGTAAAAGATAATTGTCTGACGTATACATCTGTCTGTAAATATAGGTAATAGTAAAGTGAAACAGACAAATTCACAGGAATGGCAGAAAACTTGGAAGGAAAAACTGGAGAAGAATCCAAGTGTCTAGTCAAGTTGATAGACATATTGATACATCCAATATGGTAATTTTTTAAGGATTAAACACCCTAATGGCCACTACAGGACTTAACTGATACTTTTTTTAAACTCTCCCACTATCTTCGAGGATTTTTAATTTTTTTTTACTATTTTAATTGAGTATAGTCAGTGCTCTGAGGATAATTCTACATCAAAACTTGATAATGAATGGAAAGATACTATAAAACAGGACAGAAAAAAAGAAATAGAAAACAAGTCAAGTAAGAGTCCACAATCCTCAGCTTAGGAGAGAGTATGTTTTAATACTGATGAGTTGTGATCACCTATTTCAGAATCTCCTGGGGTGCCTCCTAAATACGTAAACTCTTAAGCCTTCCTACCCTTCTATTGAACCAAACTTTTTTTTTTTTTTTTTTTGAGAGACATGCTCTGTCACCCAGGCTAGAGTACAGTGGCATGATCTCGGCTCACTGAAACCTCTGCATCCCAGGCTCAAGTGATCCTCCCACCTCAGCCTCCCGAGTAGCTGGGACTACAGGCATGCACCACCACGCCTGGCTAATTTTTGCATTTTTTTGTAGAAATGGGATTTCACCATGTTGCCCAGGCTGGTCTCAAAACTCCTGAGCTCAAGTTATCTGCCCACTTGGCCTCCCAAAGTGCTGGGATTACAGGCATAAGCCACAGTGCCTAGCTTGGGTCTACATTTTTAAAAATCACTCCAGATCAGTGATCTCAACTGGTGCAACTTTGCCTCTCGGGACATTTGTCAATGTCTGGAGACATTTTTGATTGCCACAATTGGGAGGTACTACTGGCATCTACTAGGTAGAGGCCAGGGATGCTGTTAAACATCATACAATACTTGAGGCAGCCTCGCACAACAAAGAATTATCCAGCCCAATATGTCAATAGCAAAGAGGTTAAAAAACCCTGCCCCGGCCTGGCGGGGTGGCTCACGCCTGTAATCCCAGCACTCTGGGAGGCCGAGGTGGGCAGATCACGAGGTCAGGAGACCATCCTGGCTAACACGCTGAAACTGTCTCTACTAAAAATACAAAAAATTAGCCGGGCGTCGGGGCGGATGCTGGTAGTCCCAGCTACTCAGGAGGCTGAGGCAGGAGAATGGCGTGAACCCGGGAGGCGGAGCTTGCAGTGAGCCGAGATCGCGTCACTGCACTCCAGCCTGGGTGACAGAGCAAGACTCCACCTAAAAAAAAAAAACCCTGCCCCAAGTAATTCTGATGACCACTAAAGTTTAAGAGGTACTCATCCAAGCCTTAAACCAGACTTGGAAAAGGAAGGAGTATCTACACAGAGAATACTGAGAGAATGAATGAAACCTCTGCAGTCTCTGAAAAAGGCATGAAGCAACACTCACCTTACCACATCTCATTCTCTCCGCATTAAATCACATTTCCTTTGGGATTGTAGCCCGTTTCCCCATATGTGAAAGAAGATCACTACAAGACACACTGACTATAGTATCCACAATGCTTAGTGATGGAGATGAAAGTCTTATGTAGCTATCTGTCCAAGACTTGTGGCGAAGTCAAATAAAATATTCCCATTATCTGACCATGAGCCATTCACCCAATACACAAAAGAAGCAACAAGTTTTTGTTTTGTTTCATTTTGAGACAGGGTCTCACTCTGTCGCCCAAGGTGGTGAAATGGCATGATTTCAGCTCACTGCAACCTCCGCTTCCTGGGTTCCAGCAATTCTCCTGCCTCAGCCTCCCAAGTAGCTGGGACTAGAGGCGCATGCCACCACACCCAGCTAATTTTAGTACTTTTTGTAGAGACAGGGCTTCACCAAGTTGGTCAGGCTGGTCTCGAACTCATCTTAAGTGATCCGTCTGCCTCGGCCTCCCAAAGTGCTGGGATTACAGGCATGAGCCACCGTGCCCAGCTGAGGGAACATGTTTATATCAAGCCAGAAATAGTTTCCTACCCTGACTTTCTAGTAAGTCTCCTGTCCTGATCTCTTAAAAATTCCCTAGTTCCTCTAGACACAAGGGTTTTTTAAAAAACCTTTAAGCGAAAGTTACCTGCTCCCTAAGCCTTTCTGCAAGGCCTACCATACTACCTGGAGGTAAACATTAGCGCTATAACAACTTAAGAGAATGCAGTTTTTCTACCTCCAAGCCCCAGCCCTTCAAGCTATCTCCTAATATGCCTCCCACTTTCTTTTTTTTTTCTTTGTGAAGAATGTGGGCATCATTCTTTCTTCCTTTCTAAAAGCCCCAGGTATTTAGCTCACTTGCTAGATCACATCCTACTGTTCCACATGCTTCTTTCAGTAGCATGGGACAGGTTCCCCCAATTCCACCCAAAAGACTGGCTCTAAGACAAGCAAATAACCCCTTTCTATTTTAATGAATTTCCACTGCTAGTCACTCCAAGGATTCTATACCTCCAAAATAAAACTAGGGCTTAGCACAGTGACTCACGCCTGTAATCCCAGCACTTTAGGAGGCTGAGGCAGGCGGATCACTTGAGGTCAGGACTTCCAGACCAGCCTGGCTCACATGGAGAAACCCCGTTTAGGCCAGGTGCGGTGGCTCAAGCCTGTAATCCCAGCACTTTGGGAGGCCGAGACAGGCGGATCACGAGGTCAGGAGATCGAGACCATCCTGGCTAACACGGTGAAACCCCGTCTCTACTAAAAAATACAAAAAACTAGCCGGGCAAGGTGGCGGGCGCCTGTAGTCCCAGCTACTTGGGAGGCTGAGGCAAGAGAATGGCGTAAACTCGGGAGGCGGAGCTTGCAGTGAGCTGAGATCCGGCCACTGCACTCCAGCCTGGGCGACAGAGCGAGACTCTGTCTCAAAAAAAAAAAAAAAAAAAAAAAAAAAAGAAACCCCGTCTCTACTAAAAATACAAAAATTAGCCAGGCATCAGGCATCATGGCAAGTGCCTGTACTCCCAGCTACTTGGGAGGCTGAGGCAGGAGAATTGCCTGAACCCAGGAGGCAGAGGTTGCAGTGAACCAAGATTGTGCCACTGCACTCCAGCCTGGGGGACAGAGTGAGACTCTGTTTCCAAAAAAAAGAAAGAAAGAAAGAAAATAGAGTAGGGCCTGCATCCTTTTTTTTTTTTGAGATAGGGTCTCTATCACCAAGGCTGAAGTACAGTGGCACAATCATGGCTCACTGTAGCCTTAGTGATCCTCTGACCTCAGCCTCCTGGGTAGCTGGGACCACAGGCACATGGCACCAGGCCTGGCTAACTTTTCATATTTTTTGTAAAGATTGAGTTTCACCATGTTGCTCAGGTTGGTCTCAAACTCCTGGGCTCAAGCAATCCTCCCACCTAGGCCCCCCAAAGTGCTAGAATTACAGGCATGAGCCACTGCACCCGGCCCCAACCTATTTTTACAATGAGGATATTACTTTGCTCAAAGTAACCTAACTAGTAAGTGATAAAGCCATTAAATCTTTCTCTCTGGTAGTGCTTCTCCCTATCAGAATGTCCTGTTAGTGCAAAACATCAGGAGCTAACTAGACCATTAAAAACCGGATTCACTGTAATCCCAGCTACTCAGGAGTCTGAGGCACGAGAATCACTTGAACCCGGGAGGCGGTGGTTGCAGTGAGCTGAGATGGTGCCATTGTACTCCAGCCTGGGTGATAGAGCAACATTCGGTCTCAAAAAATAAAAAAAAAGATTCAGTTAAAGTAACACTTCTATGGAAACTCCAAACTGATATCCATAATATCAATACTCCCATTTTATCCAAGAAAAGTCAATCAACTCACCAAACGTGGTGGCTCATGTCTGTAATCCCAACACTTTGGGAGGCCAAGGCAGGTGGATCACTTGAGGTCGGGAATTCAAGACCAGCCTGGCCAACAGGGTAAAACCTCATCTCTACTAAATATACAAAAATTAGCTGGCATGGTGGCACATGCCTATAGTCCCAGCCACTCAGAATGCTGAGGCACAAGAATTGCTTGAACCTGGGAGGAAGAGGTTGCATTGAGCTGAGATTGCGCCACTGCACTCCAGTCTGGGTGATAGAACAAGACTCCATCTCAAAAAAAAAAAAAAAAAAAAGAGGCCAGGCAGGGTGGCTCACGCCTGTGATTGCAGCACTTTCGGAGGCCAAGGCAGGCAGATCACTTAAGACTAAGAATTCAAAGTTGTCCTGACCAACATGGTGAAACCCCGCCTCTACTAAAAATATAGAAATTAGCTGGGCATGGTGGCGAGCACCTGTAATCCCAGCTACTCAGGAGGCTGAGGCAGGAGAATCACTTGAACCCAGGAGAGGGAGGTTGCAGTGAGCCAAGATTGTGCCACTTGTACTCCAGCTTGGGCGACAGAGCAAGACTCTATCTCCAAAAAAAAACAAAAGAAAGAAAAGTCAGCCAGGCGCGGTGGCTCATGCCTGTAATATCAGCACTTTGGGAGGCCAAGGTGGGC
>NW_016814655.1:5472512-5474338 GCF_001698545.2 Rhinopithecus bieti | reverse complement strand
GGAGGGAAGGAGGGAGGGAAGGGAGGGAAGGGAGGGAGGGAGGAAGGAAGGAAGGAAGGAAGGAAGGAAGGAAGGAAGGAAGGAAGGAAAGGAAGAAAAGTCAGTCAACTCAGGACATCACCTGACAAGCATCATCCCTATTTTCTAGAAGCTAGGACAGAACCAGACTGATTAAGGAAGCACATGAACCACTACAAGTCAGGGTCCGTAGCTTGTGTGCTCTAGACAATGTTCCCCTCAGAATGGGTGTTCAGCCTGTACCTGAAAGTGGAAGTAACTCAGAGACTTTCCCAAGACTAAGAAGCAAGTGGCAAAACCAAGACTTTTCCAGGTATCAGCCACAGTCTGTACCTACTACAGGTCAACTAGCTTCACAGAAGACAATTCAATCTAGTCCCAGCAACATCTACTGAGTTTGCCTAATGTTACAAATGGACAATGAAGATGAGTTCTCATTCATTTAAATAAACATGACCACCTTAGGTTCACTTTCAAGTTATCCTACACAAGAAGGAATTCATTCCTCCTTCCGAAGGAGGAACCAGTTCCAAATTGACAGGATTTCAGGATATTCCGATTGGAAACCACATTTTCTGAAACATCCCAGAATGAAACTTCATGGTAAGATCTTCTCAATGAGCAGGAGATTCCTACAAATTAATACTGTCTGTCTCCTGCTCCAGCCCTGAACTTCCTCACACAGCACACCGTCACTCATATCTTCTCATTTCTTCTCCTGTTCAATTATATAAGCCTCATGAACACCACCTCAATTAAAATGAAAATTACAAGATAAAGTCCCAAAATCATCTTCTCCCCACCCCCCGCCGCCACCCAATCGAAAGGCAGTTTCCCTCCTTCCCCAAGCTAGAATGCAGTAGCACAATCACAGCTCACTGCAGCCTCAACCTCCTGGGCTCACACGACCCTCCCACCTCAGCCTCCTGAGTAGCTGCGACTACAGGCTCACACTACCACACCCAGCTAACTTTTCAATTTTTTGTAGAGACAGGGTTTTGCTATCTTGCCCAGGCTGGTCTTGAACTCTCGAGCTCAAGCAATCCACCAGTCTCAGCCTCCCAAAGTGCTGGGATTACAGGCGTGAGCCACCTCACCTGACCCCATAATCTTCTTAAAGGAAGCCCAAAAGGTACCTGCAATCTTACAAAGTAAACTGATTTCCTGCTACTTTAATAACACTTATTCAGACCTTATAAATAACACAAGCATAGTATAAGACAGAAAGGGACCAAAAAATTACTAAGTTACAGTCCCTGCCTTGAGAAGCTCATTATTAAGTGGAGGAAGTGCATAATCTGCTACTTCGTTATAGACAAAAAAAAAACATTATTTTTTCCCCAGGACTTTTTTCATATATGCCCTCACTCAGAGCTGGTGCCAATATATTAAGCTCACCAGGTCTCTCACTTACAGCTGCCTACTAAGGTCTCCATCTGTACATCCTACAAGCAACCTGAGCTCAGCATACCACACCATATCCCCTATGCCTCTTTCCATACCCTAACCTTTAAAAACTTGCTCTACTTTTTCTAATCCATATCTTGTCAATGAAATCCCCACACATCCACTCTCTGAAATTAGAAATCCTAGCCCACTCTCTTCCTAAGAAGCTGGATCAATCTCAGAAGTACAGTATTTCTAAAATCCCCTCCTCTTCATTCCCACAGCTACACTTTCTTCAGACTCTCCGTCAATTGCAACAACTCTTAATCAGTCTCACTGCCTCATTTTTCATTACTTTAATCTGCATTTCTGTCACTCCCTAACTTAAAAAAACTCCTCAGAAGCTAAAAAAAAAAAAAAAA
>NW_016814655.1:5469027-5472307 GCF_001698545.2 Rhinopithecus bieti | reverse complement strand
TCTCCTGCCTCAGCCTCCCAAGTAGCTGGGACTACAGGCGCCCGCCACCTCGCCCGGCTAGTTTTTTGTATTTTTAGTAGAGACGGGGTTTCACCGTGTTAGCCAGGATAGTCTCGATCTCCTGACCTCGTGATCCGCCTGTCTCGGCCTCCCAAAGTGCTGGGATTACAGGCTCGAGCCACCGCGTCCGGCCTCAAAATGCCTTTTCTTACTTGTGCAACCTCCTACTCACCCTTCAACACCCAACTCAAGTACTTCCTCCTACAAAGATTTCCCTGCCTCTCCCAAGCAACAGCAGTATTCCCTTCACACTGTATAAAGGCTTTTTTTTTTTTTGAAACGGAGTCTTACTGTGTCGCCCAGGTTGGAGTGCAGTGGTGCGAGCTAGGCTCACTGCAAGCCCTGCCTCCTGGATTCACGCCATTTTCCTGCCTTAGCCTCCCAAGTAGCTGGGGCTACAGGCGCCGGCCACCACACCCAGCTAATTTTTTGTATTTTTAGTAGAGACAGGGTTTCACTGTGTTAGCCTGGATGGTCTCAATCTCCTGACCTCGTGATCCACCCACCTCAGCCTCCCAAAGTGCTGGGATTACAGGCATGAGCCACCACGTCCAGCCTAATGCCTTTATGTGGCTATGTAACACAAAGTAATAAAAAATTTCTTATCTATATGTTTCTCTGATGTCCTTGAGGAAAGATACTCATAATTTCTAACCTAAATCCCAGTTACATAGTAAGTGCTCAATAAATGTGTTGAATAAACAGTTCACCCTCCTATATCCTGGAACAATTTCCGGCCATTTTCCCCAAATGTTACAGATTCCTAAACTGTGCTCAACATGAAATTCCAAATTTCATAATGACTACTTTGGAGTTTTCACATTGTTTTAATTATACAAATGTTGAACAAGTCCGCCGGGCACGGTGACTCACGCCTGTAATCCCAGCACTTTGGGAGGCCGAGACGAGCGGATCACGAGGTCAGCAGTTCGAGACTAGTCTGGCCAATATGGTGAAACCCCGTCTCTACTAAAAATACAAAAATTAGCCGGGCGCGGTGGCGCACGCCTATAGTCCCAGCTACTCAGGAGGCTAAGGCAGAAGAATCACTTAAATCCGAGAGGTGGACGTTGCTGTGAGCCGAGATCATGCCACTGCACTCCAGCCTGGGCGACAGAGCAAGACTCCGTCTCAAAAAAAAAAAAAAAAAAAGTTGAACAATAAATTATAAAACCTAAAAGTCAATGAAAACACCTTAAAGGCTTCTCTAGTCACTGAAATGGGTATTCCCCCTTTCCAGTCGTAACAAGAGGGATCTCTCTTTCCCTCAACTGTGATCTGATATCCTGAAAGCCTTCACATAGAAGCTATTGTGCACACAAATCCAACTGAAGGCACACCCAAAATAATTCGAATCCTGCTAAATTACGGGCAGGGACACAAATCATATTTATCCTAGTTTACAAAGTAACTAAAGGATAGCAAAGAAAAAGCTCTCACTAAGCTCACTTTTTCTGGCCGGGTGCGGTGGTAATCCGAACACTTTGGGAGGCTGAAGCAGGTGAATCACCTGAGGTCAGGAGTTTGAGACCAGCCTGGCCAACACGGCGAAACCCCATCTCTACTAAAAATACAAAACTTAGCCGGGCGTGGTGGCTCACGTCTGTAATCCCAGCTACTCGGGAG
Source organism: Rhinopithecus bieti (assembly GCF_001698545.2). Lineage (NCBI taxonomy): Eukaryota > Metazoa > Chordata > Mammalia > Primates > Cercopithecidae > Rhinopithecus > Rhinopithecus bieti. The sequence continues at coordinate 5,470,621 of NW_016814655.1, read as the reverse complement.
GCTGATGGAGAAAGAATCTCTTGAACCTGGAAGGCGGAGGATGCAGTGGGCCGGGATCACGCCACTGCACTCCAGCCTGGGCAACAAGAGTGAAACTCCGTCTCAAAAAAACAAACAAACAATAAAATGGCCCGTAATCACAGCATTTTGGGAGGCTGAGCGGCCGGATCACCTGAGGTTTGGAGTTCAAGACCAGCCTGACCAACATGGAGAAACCCCATCTCTACCAAAAATACAAAATTAGCAGGGTGTGGTGGCGCAAGGCTGGGGCAGGAGAATCGCTTGAACCCCGTAGGCAGAGGTTGTGGTGTGCCAAGATCGTGTCATTGCATTCCAGCCTGGGCGACAACCGCGAAACTCCGTCTCGAAAAAAAAAAGAAACTTTCTGGAGAGGAAGAACTGCGGATGATCTAATAACATAAATTTGGGTCTGGCCCAAGTTTCTGCTTCCCCATTCGCCAGGGGCAGCACGCCTCAGCTTCTCCTTCTCCAGGGGACCAGGTTTCTCTCTACCTGTTCCTTCCCTATACCCTCCTGCGAACAGGTTCCTTTCCTGGGCCCTCGCCGAGTAACCCGAAGAAAACACAGTAGCTTCACTGATTCCGTGTGAAGGGTGGGTTAAAGCCTGTCAGAGCCTGGAGAGGGACAGTACTGGAGCCCTTCCAGGACACCTGAAGACTTCGGACAAACTGGCTTTCCTCTAGCCCTGAGATTCTCAGAGGTGCCTTGCCCCACGCCCGCACCCCAGGACCAAGAACAACGGGAGAGGAGTCTCTCGAGGCAGCTGGTGGGGTCAAAGGTCAGCGCCTGGGAAGCCAGAAGGCCTCGCAGGGATAGGGGAGAGGGAGTGACGTGACCGGGACCGGTGTTCCGAGGAACAGGCTGCTGGAGGAGCGAAGCCGTTTCTCTCTAGGCTCTGCAGCCCCCAGGCCCAGCCCTCACCGGCACACGCAGCCTCAGCAGTCGTCCTCCCTCCCTCTCCCCTAGCGTCCCCGTCGTCCCCGCGGCCAGCGCAGGCCCCGCCCCCAGAACCGCCTAGGGGCCAAGGCCTAGTATGGCAGGACCCACAGGGTTGGTGAGGTTCGAGGACCGGGCCGGGCCGGGCCGCTGCCGCTTACCGAGCCCGCGGCTCCTCCTCTACCACCCACGCCGTTCCCGGGCCCGCTCGCTCCCGACGCTACCGACGCCGCCGCTGCTCCGGGCTCACGGGCGCGCTCCCGAACTCCCCGACCCTTCCCGTGTCCCCGCGCCCCGCCGGGTCCTAAAGCCTGGCGCGCAATGGGTTAGTCCACGCCCGCTTCCTGAGACCGGCTCAGACCACGACTCCCAGCAAGCATCGCAAAGACTACAACTCCCGAAAGGCATCGCGAGAAATAAATTCGCAATGGAAATGTCTATTGAGGGCCTACTGGATCGCAATAGCAGTTTTCCGAAACGTGCCCGACTCTTTGACCTTAGCAATTTTACTTCTAGGAATATCTGTATCTAGAAATACTGGCGAAGTTTGGAAAGATATATTTTCCAAATGTGTATTACAACTTTGTACGTGAAAAATTGAAAACAAACTCATTCCTTTTTTTTTTTTTTTTTTTTT
>NW_016814655.1:5462638-5468227 GCF_001698545.2 Rhinopithecus bieti | reverse complement strand
TTTTTTTTTTTTTTTTTTTTGAGACAGGCTCTTGCTCTTCCCCAGGCTGGAGTGCTGCAGTGGCACAATTATAGCTCACTGCAGCCTCCACTTCCTAGGCTCAAGCAGTCCTCCTGCCTCTGCCTCTCAAGTAGCTGGGATTACAGGCACGTGCCACCACTCCCTGCCTCTGAGTCTCTGTTTTATTATTTTTTTTTTCTTTGAGATGGAGTCTCACTCTGTTGCCCAGGCTGGAGTGCAGTGATGGGATCTCGGCTCACTGCAAACTCCGCCTCCCGGGTTCAAGAGAGTCTCCTGCCTCAGCCTCCTGAGTAGCTGGGATTACAGGAGTGTACCACCACGCCAGGCTAATTTTTGTATTTTTTAGTAGAGACGGGGTTTCACCATGTTGCCAGGCTGGTCTCGAACTCCTGACCTCAGGTGATCCACCCGCCTCTGCTTCCCAAAGTGCTGGGATTACAGGCGTGAGCCACTGCGCCCAGCCTGACTCTCTGTTTTTTAATACACAAATGGAAGGTTTAAAAAGATGTGCTGTGAGATAATAGCAAGAATACTATTAAAAAGAAAAAAAAAAGTAAAAAAATTAAGTTGGGCGCGGTGGCTCACACCTGTAATCCCAGCACTTTGGGAGGCTGAGGCGGGTGGATCACCTGAGGTCAGGAGTTCGAGACCAGCCTGGCCAACATGGTGAAACCCCATCTCTATTAAAACTACAAAAAATGGCCAGGCGTTGTGGCAGGCCCCTGTAATCCCAGGTACTCGGGAGGCTGAGGCAGGAGAATCACTTGAACCTGGGAGGCAGAGGTTGCTGTGAGTCAAGATTGCGCCATCGCACTCCAGTCTGGGGGACAAGAGCGAGACTTCGTCTCAAAAAAAAAAAGAAAATTAAAATTAAAAGATATGCTAGACACTCACTATGTGTATGTGTGTATATGTGTGTGTTTCAATCCTTGTAATGACTTTATGAATAGGTACTTCAAGGTTCTAAGTAATTAAATACTAGCTTGCCTGATGTTCTAGAGTTAGTAAGAAGTGGAGGAGAGGCCAGGCGCGGTGGCTCACACCTGTAATCCCAGCACTTTGGGAGGCCGTGGGTGGATCACCTGAGGTCAAGAGTTCGAGACCAGCCTGGCCAACATGGTGAAACACCCTCTCTACTAAAAATATAAAAATTAGCTGAGCGTGGTGGCAGGCACCTGTAATCCCAGCTACTCGGGAGGCTGAGGCAGGAGAATCACTTGAACCCAGGAGGTGGAGGTTGCAATGAGCTGAGACGTGCCATTGCACTCCAACCTGGGCAACAGAGCAAGACTCCGTCTCAAAAAAAAAGAAGTGGAGAAGAATTCTGTGGGCGGCAAGCCACCCAGGTGCTGCGGCAAGAGACCAAAGGCACAAGCTATTCCAGTATAATAAAGAAAATAATTAAAATAAGAATAGTTATATTAGAAATAGAACATAGATGTGATTATATATGTGTTTTTTGTTGTTGTTGTTGTTTTTGAGACGGAGTCTCGCTCTGTCACCGGCTGGAGTGCAGCGGTGCAATCTCGGCTCACTGCAAGCTCCGCCTCCCGGACTCATACCATTCTCCTGCCTCAGACTCCCGAGTAACTGGGACTACAGGAGCCCGTCACCACGCCCAGCTAATTTTTTGTATTTTTAGTAGAGACGGGGTTTCACCGTGTTAGCCAGGATGGTCTTGATCTCCTGACCTCGTGATCTGCCCGCCCCAGCCTTCCAAAGTGCTGGGATTACAGGTGTGAGCCACAGTGCCTGTAATTTAATTATTATTCATTAATAATATATGAATATTATTAATCATTAGTTTGTAGCATTACTCTTTTATTAATAAGTTCTGTTTTACAATTATAACTTACGAAAACCAGGCCATATAGAGTTAGGAACTGAAGGGACTCAGTGAGAAGTGACCAGAAGGCAAGAGTGTCACGCCCAGCCAGGGACACTAGAGGGCTCCTTGGACTAGCAGTAGCGCCAGCGCCTAGGAAGCCACCTGTTACTTAGCAGACCAGGAAAGGGAGTCCCCCTTTCCCCCTGGGAGTTAGAGAACACTCTGCTCCACCACCTCTTGTGGGAAGCCTGACATCAGCCAGGCCTACCCGCAGCCATCTGGAGGCTTAAACGTCTCCCTGTGATGCTGTGTTTCAGAGGTCACGCTCCTGCTTCACTTTCATGTTCCCCTCTGTACACCTGGCTCCGCCTTCTAGCTAGCAGTAGCAGAACTAGTGAAAGTATTAAAGTCGTTGATCTTTTCGAGAAATGCATAGAAGAAATGATGATGTAAGCTGTCCCCTCTCTCTCTCCGCCTCGGCTACCAAATAGGGAAGGGCCTCCGTCTGGTGGACACATGACTTGTGTGACCTTACCTATCGTTGGAGATGACTCATACTCCTTACCCGACCCCTTGCCTTGTATACAATAAATAGCAGCGCAGCCAGGAACTACTAGTCTCCGCGTCTTGGTGGTAGTGGTCCCCCAGGCCCAGCTGTCTTTTCTTCTCTTTGTCTTGTGTCTTTATTTCTACGATCTCTTATTTCTGCACATGATGAGAAAACCCACAGGCCCTGTAGGGCTGGACCCTACAGAGTTCAAACCCAGATCTCTCAAGTAAGTCCTCTCAATCCAGAAGTTCAGGTTGTACGTTGGTAGAGTTTTATTTTTCTTGTCTACTTACATAGTGGTTTAAGACATGATTGGAGGTTTAAAAAATTACAGTTCTACTCTAATAGAATATAAAAGAGTGGGCACAGGCAAGAGAAACGTATCATGAAGTGAACCCCAGCAGTTCTTGAATACCAGTTAGAAGCCTGTGTTCAGCTGAAAGAACCCTATTCCATACTCGATTTTTTTTTTTTTTTTTTTTTTGAGACAGAGTCTCAGTCTATTGCCCAAGCTGAAGTGCAATGGTGCCATCTTGGCCAACTGCAACCTCTGCCTCCTGAGTTCAAGCGATTCCCCTGCCTCAGCCTCCCAAGTAGCTGGCATTATAGGCATGCGCCACCACACCCAGTTAATTATTGCATTTTTAGCAGAGACGGAGTTTCTCCATGTTGGTCAGGCTGGTATAGAACTCCCGAACTCAGGTGATCCGCCTGCCTCGGCCTCCCAAAGTGCTGGGATTACAGACATGAGCCACCATGACCGGGCGTGCCTGATTTTTTTTTTTTTCTTGAGACAGAGTCTGGCTCTGTCGCCCAGGCTAGAGTGCAGTGTCCCAATCTCGGCTCACTGCAACCTCTGCCTCCTGGGTTCACGCCATTCTCCTGCCTCAGCGTCCCGAGTAGCTGGGACTACAGGCGCCCACCACCACGCCCAGATAATTTTTTGTGTTTTTAGTAGAGACGGGGTTTCACTGTGTTAGCCAGGATGGTCTCAATCTCCTGACCTCAAGTGATCTGCCCGCCTCGGCCTCCCAAAGTGCTGGGATTACATGCATGAGCCACCACGCCCAGCCACTTGATTTCTTTTTAACAAAATTATTTTGCTGGCATGCTGCCATGGCTCATGTCTGTAATCTCAGCACTTTGGGAGGTCAAGGCAGGAGGACCACTTGAGCTCAGAAGTTTGAGACCAGCTTGAGAAATATAATGAGATCTCATCTCTACTAAAAATTTTAAAAATTAGCTGAGTGCACCTGTAATCCCAGCTACTTGGGAGGCTGAGGTTGGAGGATCGCTTGAGCCTGGGAGGTAGAGGCTACAGTGAACCACTGCACTCCAGCCTGGGCAACTGAGTGAGACCCTCTCTCAAATAAAATAAAATAAACAACATTTTTCCCCTTGGCACCTACTGAATATCCAATCCTGGGAGCAGTAAAAAGAAAAATAACAATCCTGAGAGTATATTGCAACGAAGTACAGGTATAGAGATAGAGATATATACAATTAAATGTTTTAAATCTCAATGAATACAGGCTGGAGTACAAAGGTTCAAGTTGTAAACGCCTCGAAAATTCAGAGAAGGGAAAATGTCATGTCAATCTCCAGAGGTTTTCTGAGAAAGATGAAGATTGAGTCAAGCGTTAGAGGAGAGGAGAAAAAGAAAGAAGGTATGAGAATGAAGCAACACAATACATTGCCCACATCTATGCCAGGGAAGTCAATTTCATAGACTAGAATAAACATAGAAGGCCATATACTGAGTAGGTAAGAGCACTACCTCTGGAAAACTATGAAAAGGGATCCCAGATCTGCTACCCACTGAGCAATTACTTGAACTCTCTGAGACTTAATTTCCTCATCTGGAAAATGGGGATAATAAAAACCCTATGTCATATTGTTTAGGTTATTCAGCATCACTAGGTGCAGCTTTCAAGGGCTTTAGTTCTTTTTTTTTTTTTTTTTTGAGACGGAGTCTTGCTCTGTTGGCCAGGCTGGAGTGCAGTGGCACAATTTCAGCTCACTGCAAGCTCCGCCCCCGGGGTTCATGCCGTTCTCCTGCCTCAGCCTCCTCAGTAGCTGGGACTACAGGCAACCACCACCACCCCTGGCTAATTTTTTGGTATTTTTAGTAGAGACGGGGTTTCACTGTGTTAGCCAGGATGGTCTCGATCTCCTGACCTCGTGATCCACCCGCCTCAGCCTCCCACAGTGCTGGGATTACAGACGTGAGCCACCACACCCAGCACTTTAGTGCGGTGGATCACGCCTGTAATCCCAGCACTGTGGGACACTGGGTCGGGTGGATCACCAGGTCAGGAGATTGAGCCCATCCTGGCTATCATGGTGAAACCCCGTCTCTACTAAAAATACAAAAAATTAGCCGGGTATGGTGGCATGCAACTGTAGTCCCAGATACTCAGGAGGCTGAGGCAGGAGAATGGCTTGAACCCGGGAGGTGGAGGTTGCAGTGAGCCGAAATCGCGCCACTGCACTCCAACCTGGGTGACAATGAGACTCCCTGTAAAAAAAAAAAAAAGAGAGAGAGAGAGATGCTAACAGGCTGGGCGCAGTGGCTCATGCCTGTAATCCTAGCACTTCAGGAGGCCAAGACTGGTGGATTACTTGAGGTCAGGAGTTCGAGACCAGCCTGGCCAACATGGGGAACTCCTCTCTCTACTAAAAAAATACACATATACAAAAATTAGCTGGGCATGGTGTTAGGTGCCTGTACTCGGGAGGCTGAGGCAGGAGAATCGCTTGAATCCAGGAGGCGGAGGTTGCAGTGAGTAGAGATAGTGCCACTGCACTCTAGCCTGGGCAGCAAAGCAAGAGCCCATCTCAAAAAACAAAAAAGAGAGAGAGAGAGAGATGTAAAGTTAGTAAGAAGTGGAGAAGCATTTGAACCCAGATCTATTAGGAAACACCTCTTGGCCGGGCGTGGTGGCTCAAGCCTGTAATCCCAGCACTTTGGGAGGCCGAGACGGGCGGATCACGAGGTCAGGAGATCGAGACCATCCTGGCTAACACAGTGAAACCCCGTCTCTACTAAAAAAAAAAATACAAAAAACTAGCCGGGCGAGGTGGCGGGCGCCTGTAGTCCCAGCTACTCGGGAGGCTGAGGCAGGAGAATGGCGTGAACCCGGGAGGCGGAGCTTGCAGTGAGCTGAGATCTGGCCACTGCACTCCAGCC
>NW_016814655.1:5445243-5462355 GCF_001698545.2 Rhinopithecus bieti | reverse complement strand
AAAAAAAAAAAAAAAAAAAAAAAAAGGAAACACCTCTTAACACAGAAGTTCAGGTTCTTCCTTGGTAGAGTTTTATTTTTCTTGTCTACTTACACAATAGTATAAGACATGATGGGCCGGACGCAGTGGCTCACACCTGAAATCCCAGCACTTTGGGAGGCCGAGGCGGGTGGATCACCTGAGGTCAGGAGTTCGAGACCAGCCTGGCCAAGATGGTGAAACCCCATCTCTACTAAAAATACAAAAATTAGCCGGGCGCGGTGGTAGGCGCCTGAAATCCCAGCTACTTGGAAGGCTGAGGCAGGAGAATCCCTTGAACCCGGGAGGTGGAGGTTGCAGTGAGCTGACATCACACCATTGCACTCTAGCCTGGGTGACAGAGCAAAACTCCATCTCAAAAAAAAAAAAAGAAATAAATAAAAGAAAAAGAAAGAAAGAAAGACATGATTAGCAGTGTTTTTTGTTTGTTTGTTTGTTTTATTGAGATGCAGTTTCGCTCTTGTCCAGGCTGGAGTGCAATGGCGCGATTTCAGCTCACCGCAACCTCCGGCTCCTGGGTTCAAGTGATTATCCTGCCTCAGTCTCCTAAGTAGCTAGGATTACAGGCATGCACCACCACGCCGGGCTAATTTTGTATTTTTAGTAGAGACAGGGTTTCTCCGTATTGGTCAGGCTGGTATAGAACTCCCAAACTCAGGTGATCCACCCGCCTCGGCCTCCCAAAGTGCTGGGACTAGAGGCATGAGCCACCGCACCCAGCCAATTTACAGTTTTTTTAAAAAATCAAAGTTGTACCCTAAAAGAATACAAAAAAAGTGGGCAGGGGCAAAAGAAAGGTATAATGAAGTGAACCCCCGTAGAAGGTATAATCAGAATTTATTAATAACAGGTGCTATCTTCCAGCACAGTGATCAGCTTGTATAGCACCAGAGATCATGGTATCTTGAACAAATTGTTCCTGCTAAAAAACAATTCTGGCCAGGCACGGTGGCTCACGCCTGTAATCCCAGCACTTTGGGAGGCCGAGGCGGGCGGATCACCAGAGGCCAGGAGTTTGAGACCAGCCTGGCCAACGTGGCAAAACCCCGTCTCTACAAAAAATACAAAAATTAGCTGGGCTTGGTGGTGTGCACCTGTGATACCAGCTACTCAGGAGGCTGAGATGGAAGAATTGCTTTATCTTGGGAGGCAGAGGTTTCGGTGAGCCAAGATTGTGATACTGCACTCCAGCCTGGGGAGACAGCAAGACTCTGTCTCAAAAAAAACAAAACAAAACAAAAAAACCGGTTGTGCTTCCTACTTCTTAGTCTTCAGTGAGTGTCTTGGTTCACGACCATTTGCCACACCTGTTCTTCCTTTCGCCTGAAGATTCTGTGAGTCCCCTGTGTTCTTCTAAATAACTTCATTTTTGCTTAAGACAGCCATGGTCTATTTCTGTAAGTTTTTTTTGTTTGTTTGTTTTTTGTTTTTTGTTTTTTTTTTTTTTGAGACGGAGTCTCGCTCTGTCGCCCGGGCTGGAGTGCAGTGGCCGGATCTCAGCTCATTGCAAGCTCCACCTCCCGGGTTCACCCCATTCTCCTGCCTCAGCCTCTCGAGTAGCTGGGACTACAGGCGCCCGCCACCTCGCCCGGCTAGTTTTTTTGTATTTTTTAGTAGAGACGGGGTTTCACCGTGTTAGCCAGGATAGTCTCGATCTCCTGACTTCGTGATCTGCCCGTCTCGGCCTCCCAAAGTGCTGGGATTACAGGCTTGAGCCACCGCGCCCGGCCGTTTTTTGTTTTTTTTTTTAAGAGACAGGATGCTTGTCATGTTGCCCAGGCTGTAGTGCAGTGGCTATTCACAGGCACAGTCATTGCACACTGCAGATTCCAAGTCCTGGTCTCAAGCAATCCTCTCGCCTCAGTCTCCTGTGTAGCTGGAACTGCATGCTTGAGCCACCATGCCTGGCCTACTTCTGTAATTTTTAAGGAAAAGTTTTCTAAGTGATATCACACACACAAACATGTGCCCATGAAAATGTAATGATTCCTTCACCAAACATCTGTTGGAGACTTTCTTTGTGTCAGGTTCTACTCTAAATATGAGGATAGGATACAAAAACAAAAGAAATCTATGTCAACTAAGAGCAATTGAAGCAGGAACAGTTTGGGGCAGGAAGATGATGTTTAGGACATGTTGAGATTGAAATGTCTGTGAGATGAGCCATCCAGGCAGAAATAAATATTTAGTAGACATTTGGATATTCTTTTTTTTGGAGCTTAGCAGAGACGTCTGGGCTGTAAGCAAAAGAAAAAAAGAAAGGGGCTCAAGATGGAATCAGGATATAGGAGGAAGAGCACATTTAAAGGATGATGGAGGGGCCAGGTGCAGTGGCTCACGCTTATAATTCTAACATTTTGGAAGGCTAAGGCAGGCAGATCACTTGAGGCCTGGAGTTCACGACCAGCCTGGCCAACCAACATAGCAAAACCCGATCTCTACTAAAAATACAAAAAGTAGCTGGGCGTGGTGGTGCACTTCTGAAATCCCAGCTACCAGGGAGGGAGACTTAGGCAGGAGAATCACTTGAACCTGGGAGATGGAGGCTGCAGTGAGCCAAGATTGTGCCACCTCACTTCAGCCTGGGCAATGGAGCAAGACTCTGTTTCAATAAATAAATAAATAGGCCAGGCACGGTGGCTCATGCCTGTAATCCCAGCACTTTGGGAGGCCGAGGAGTGTGAATCACAAGGTCAAGAGATCAAGACCATCCTATCCAACAAGGTGAAACCCTGTCTCTACTAAAAATACAAAAATTTCCAAGCCCGTGCCGCTGCACTCCAGCCTGGGCGACACAGCGAGACTCCATCTCAAAAAAAAAAAAAAATTAGTTGGGCGTGGTGGCGGGTGCCTGTAATCCCAGCTACTTGGGAGGCTGGGCAGGAGAATCGCTTGAACCCAGGAGGCAGAGGTTGCAGTGAGCCAAGATGGCACCACTGCACTGCAACCTGGGCAGCAGAGTGAGACTCTGTCTCAATCAATCAGTCAATCAATCAATCAATCAATCAATAAAGGATGGAGGAAGATGAACCAAAGGCAAATAAAACTCTGAAGGTAGTGCTCTCTAAAAAAAAAAAAAAAAAAAAAAAAAAAAGGAAACCAGCCAGGAAAGATGCAGTGGAAACCACAGGAGGGACTTTCAACGAGAAGGTTGTCAAGTAAAAATGTCCTTGAAGACCTCAGCAAAAGCTACTTCAGGGAAATAGTGGGTTGAGGATAGAAGGAAAGAAAGTGGAAGTGGCAAATGTAGCATCCTTGCATGAAACTTGACAGAGAAAGGAAACGGGGAGGGAGTGATGGAGGTGGAAGTGGGGAGATGAGGATGAAAGAACGAATTCCAAGACAGGAGAGATGAGAGGGTATTTCTATGTCGATGGCAAGAGGACGGAATGAGGCCAGTGAAACAGAAATGGATGCAAGTTGTCAAGGAAGGTAGGGGCCGGCGAGGAGAGGCAGGGCTCATAAAGAGCGATTGGCCTTGGAGAGAGGAGGAAAACTGTTCACCTGAAAAGGCAGTCAAGGGGTGGAAGGAGCCCTACATACAAATCTGTAGGTTTTACTGCTTCTAAAGTATGTTTCTCTGTTTTGGTTTGGGTGATGAGTTGTTGATATGATAAAGTGATTTGGTGCACTGACTCTGGAGCCAGAGTGCCTGTGGTTGAAATCCCACCTCCACCACTTAATACCTGCTTGATCTGAGTCAAGTTACTTAATCTCTCTGTGCTTCATCCTCCTTATCTGTAGAAGGGATTAGGAGATAGAGAGGGCTGTCACATAGTGATATGGAAGTGGTTTTCTTTTCTTTCTTTCTGTTTTTCTCTTTCTTTTTTTAAATTTTTATAGAGACAAGGTCTCCCTATGTTGCTCAGGCTGGTCTTGAACGCCTGGCCTCAAGCAATCCTCCCACCTCAGCCTCCCAAAGTGCTAAGATTATAGGAGGGAGCCACCGCACCCCATGTTTATTACTATTTCCCCTAGATTGTCATCTCCATGAGGTTGAGGTTTTCTATTTTGTTTAGGGCTGTCTACTCAGAGCCTGGCACAAAGCATGTGCTCAACAAAAATTTCCTGAATGAGCAAACTGGGGTGAAATCCTTGGGAGAGGGGCTCAGGGGGCTGGAATCCCTATTCCTGCGTCAGACTCCGGGCCACTGGGCGGCGTCCTGGGGTCTGGGGAAGGGCCTCCCCCTGCGCCGAGAGCGTCCCCGGGAGGGGGCGGTGCAGGCGCTGAGCCCCTAGGGCGCTCCCGTGGCTCCTCCCCCGGCGGGCGTGTAGTGCCGGCCCGGCGACTGCAGGAGCCATCCCGGAGCCGGCCTGGCGGGGCGGGGCGGAGTCGACGCTTAGACCGGCCTCTGCTCACCTCATCCACAGGGGACGGAAGTCTTGGCCCCGCTTGGTTCCCCCGAGAATCGGGCCTTGTCCTGCCGGGCGGCTGGACCTGGGCAAAGCCTGGGCGTGCTCACGCGCGGCGGCGCCATGAAGCGCGCGGGGACTCTGCGGCTGCTCTCGGACCTGAGTGCCTTCGGCGGCGCGGCGCGACTCCGGGAGCTGCTGGCCGGGGACCCAGCGGTACGAGTCCGCGGCAGCCCGGACGGCCGCCACCTGCTGCTCCTGCGACCCCCGGGGGCGGTAGCCCCGCAGCTGCTGGTCGCGGCGCGAGGGCCCGGCGCGGAGCTGGAGCGGACCTGGCCGGCCGGCCAGCCCTCCCCGCTGGACGCCTTCTTCCTGCCGTGGCCAGCGCGGCCGGCGCTGGTGCTGGTGTGGGAGAGTGGCCTGGCCGAGGTGTGGGGCGCGGGCGTGGGGCCTGGCTGGCGACTGCTGCAGAGCACCGAGCTGTGTCCGGGCGGGGGAGCCCGCGTGGTGGCAGTGGTGGCGCTCCGAGGCCGCCTGGTGTGGTGCGAAGAGCGCCAAGCCGGGTCCGAGGGCCCGTTAGGGCCGCCAGCAACTGCTTTCAGCCACTGTGTGTGCGTCCGGACCCTGGAGCCCAGCGGGGAAGCTAGCACCAGCCTAGGCCGCACGCACGTCCTACTGCACCACTGCCCCGCTTTCGGGCTGCTGGCCTCCTGCAGACACCTCTTCCTGGTGCCCACTGCCACCACCTGGCATGGAGTGGCCCACGTTCTACTCATCTGGAGCCCAGGCAAGGGCAAAGTGATGGTGGCTGCCCCACGGCTTGGCCTCTCCTACAGTAAGAGTCTGAATCCTGGACGAGGGGACACATGGGACTTCCGGACCCTGCTCCGAGGCCTTCCTGGGTTGCTGTCCCCCAGAGAGCCACTGGCTGTACACACCTGGGCCCCAACTCCCCACGGCCTGCTGTTGCTTGACTTTGGGGGCACTGTGAGCCTAGTGCAGTCCCACGGTGGTACCCGGGCAGTGGGCATCTTGCAGGAGGCACCTGTAGGCCCGCGGGGGTCTGCAACCCTAGGCACATTTCAGGGCACTCTGGCCTGTGTGCTGGGCTCCACATTGGAACTGCTGGACATGGGCAGTGGGCAGCTGCTGGAGAGGAAGGTCCTAAGTACAGACAGGGTACATCTGCTGGAACCGCCAGCCCCCGGCATGGAGGATGAGGAAGAGCTGGAGACCGGAGGGAGTCTTCGTCTGCTTTCAGCCTTGGGTCTGTTTTGTGTGGGCTGGGAAGCCCCACAGGGTGTTGAGCTGCCTTCAGCCAAGGATCTGGTGTTTGAGGAGGCTTGTGGGTACTACCAGCGGCGGAGCCTGCGGGGTGCCCAGCTCACTCCAGAAGAACTGAGACACAGCAGCACATTTCGGGCACCTCAGGCTCTGGCCTCCATCCTCCAGGGCCACCTGCCCCCATCTACACTGCTGACCATGTTGAGGACCGAGCTTCGGGATTACCGAGGCTTAGAGCAGCTGAAGGCCCAGCTGGTGGCTGGCGATGATGAGGAGGCTGGTTGGACTGAGCTGGCGGAGCAGGAAGTGGCACGCCTGCTGAGGACCGAGTTGATAGGAGACCAGCTGGCCCAGCTCAACACCGTTTTCCAGGCCCTTCCTACAGCAGCCTGGGGTGCCACCCTCAGGGCCCTGCAGCTCCAGCCAGATGGGAATGGCAAGCTGAGGTCCCAAGCACCCCCTGATGTGTGGAAGAAAGTGTTAGGGGGGATAACCACTGTAAAGGAACCCCCCAATGGAATACTGCCCCCCTTTGAACTCCTCTGCCAATGTCTGTGCCAGCTGGAGCCTCGATGGCTACCACCTTTTGTGGAGCTGGCTCAGCAGCAGGGTGGGCCGGGCTGGGGGGCAGGGGGCCCAGGACTGCCCCTGTATCGCCGAGCCCTGGCAGTGCTAGGTGAGGAGGGGACCAGGCCTGAGGCTCTGGAGCTAGAGCTGCTCTTGAGCAGTGGGCGGCCCAAAGCTGTGCTCCAAGCTGTCGGGCAGCTCGTGCAAAAGGAGCAATGGGATCGGGCTCTGGATGCAGGCCTGGCCCTCGGCCCCTCCAGTCCCTTGGTTCGAAGTGAAATCTTCAAACTGCTGCTGGCTGAGTTTGCCCAGCACCGCCAGCTTGATGCTCACCTCCCCCTCCTTTGCCGCCTGTGTCCACCAGAACTGGCTCCAGCTGAGCTCCTGCTTCTACTGAGGACATACCTCCCAGATGAGGTGGGGCCACCTACCCCATTTCCTGAGCCTGGAGCAGAGCCCCCTCTCACTGTGGGCTTACTCAAAGCCCTGCTGGAGCAAACTGGGGCTCAAGGATGGCCCTCGGGCCCAGTTCTAAGCCCATATGAGGACATCCTATGGGACCCTAGCACTCCACCCCCGACTCCACCTCGGGACCTATGACTGCCTTTCAGGCATCAGAACACTCACGACCTGGAGGCTTGCTTGGACAGGTCCTCTGTGTCACTGACACAGGAAATCATTTCTGGGACACAGTGATCAGGGAAGGGTGCCTGGGACTTGGAGGGGCCCATGGTGGACCTGTGTATGCAATATTCTTCAGCCATCTGGAGCTATTTTTAAGATATGTGTGTGTGTGAAATATATACATAGTTTAAAATATACACAGTTGTGTGTTTTTAAACAGCTACGGGTCTCAGAGGATGCAGGTTATAGAGGGACTGGTTGGACCTGGATCTTTTGGCTAAAGTCCCCACTTCCAATCATGAAAATAGTTAACATTTATGAGCATTTAATACATGCCAGGCATTCTATTCATCTTTATGTAATCCCTCATTTAATGCTTCTCATAACCCCAGTGTGGAAAGTACTGATGTTATTCCCATTTTACAGGAAATAGAAGTTTAGAAAAATGAAATGACTTGACCAAGTTCATTTGGCTAGAAAGTAGCAGCTCAAAGATTGGAGCCACCTCACTGAAACAGCCCAGTAGCTCCCACCTGCTTGGGTTTGAATGTGCTGTCCATCCCTGGCTTCAAGCTGGCTTCTCTGGCCTGCTGAGAGGAGGAGGACTATAGAGCTCCACCCTTCCTTTCCCCAGGACTTCTCTGCTCTGGAGTAGGAACTTTGCTGGGCCCTGGCTCCTTGCTTATCTCTGCCAGGATTTCTGGAGCAGCCCCTAGTTTAGGGGAAGACTTGCCACAGACAGGAGAGCTGCCTGCAGAGCTCTCTGGCTCAGTAACAAAATTCACTGGGAGCAGAGCTACCTGGAGAGCCCCATATTCCTGCTGACTCCCCCCCAAGTCAAGAAATAAGAGCATCGGCAACACAGATCTCTGCTTGTCTGGATTTATTCAACAGGCTCACCTCTGAAGAGGCCTTTGCCCTATGCTCACTTCTACCCAAGTAACCCCTCAGCCTAGCCTAGGATAGACCCCTGGTTCTAGCTTAGGGTAGGACCTTGGATGCAGCTACTCAGCATCATCCCCAGTCCCAGATACCCCTTGTCCAGGGTTGGGGCCAAGGTTAGGGCTGCCGCTTAGCTTTGTCTTCAGCTGGGACCTGCAGCTTAGATTCTGGTAGCCTTAACCTGGGTTTAAGACGGACTCAGACTAGGACTAATGAGACTAGGGACAGTTCCTGTCTCTCAGGGGAGAAAAGTAGCTACTTAGTCTTATCCATGATTGGTGCTAACTCTTCAGCCTCATAGAAGCCATGAGGTGGCTCATCTACATGGCCAAGTCCTGAGGTACCATCTTGGCCTCCTCCAGAGCTTGGATGGCCCTTGTCCTCACCCTCAAGCCAGACTGCCTACCAATACTTGGAGTCAAGCTGCTGTTCTTCCCAGAGGCCCAGGGCTGGGGACAGTCCCAATCTAGGCCTCCACCTCAGCCCCTTCCGGGTTTGGAAGGAGTTCCTCTTCTTGGTCTTAAAACTAGGCTCATCATGGCTCCTCAGTGGGAAGCTGCTTCCTGTTCATGATCCTGCTTAACCATTGTTGCTTCTTCTCAAATCTCCCAAGCCTGAGATTTGGCTTGGTCCTCCTTCTGTGCCCGGAAGAGAAGGAATTCTACTCAGTGGGCCCCTGGGGGCATGGGTAAGGCAAAGAAGCCAGATTTTTCCTTAAGATTGTATGGCTCAAGGAAGTTCCCTGGGACCACCCACTAGTAGGGCCTCCAGATGAAGGACACCCAGCCCAGCAGCTCTGAGCAGAGCAGGTGGACTCAGATGGTGACTTTTACCTGCTTTTACGGGCTTGGTGCTTGATCACACTAGCCTTACCCTTCCTTTCCATGTGGAGGGTGCAAGTGATCCCAAACTGCATCTCAGGACTTTGGAAACAGCTCAGGGATCATTGTGTGACTGAGTTTTTCTTTCTTTCTTTTTTTTTTTTTGTTTGAGATGGAGTCTTACTGGAGTGCAAGTGGCGCAACCTCAGCTCACTGCAAGCTCCGCCTCCCGGGTTCACGCCATTCTCCTGCCTCAGCCTCCGGAGTAGCTGGGACTACAGGCGCCCGCCACCGCGCCCAGCTAATGTTTTTGTATTTTATTAGTAGAGACGGGGTTTCACCATGTTAGCCAGGATGGTCTCCATCTCCTGCCCTCGTGATCTGCCCACCTCGGCCTCCCAAAGTGCTGGCATTTACAGGCGTGAGCCACCGCGCCCGGCCGTGCGTTTTAATGGAGTTCCTGAGCGGGCTATCAGACAGAGGTCTCTGAATAGGAGGGTGGAGATCTTAAGCCAAAGTCCTTGGCCTTGGGTACCTGAGAAAGGGGTAAATTCTGGCATTGATGGGCTTCATTTTTACTTTTTTTTGAGATGAAGCTTCGCTCTTGTTTTCCAGGCTGGAGTGCAATGGTGCCATCTTGGCTCACTGCAACCTCCGCCTCCCGGGTTCAAGCAATTCTCCTGCCTCAGCCTTCTGAGTAGCTGGGATTACAGGCATGCACTACCATACCCGGCTAATTTTGTATTTTTAGTAGAGATGGGGTTTCTCCATGTTGGTCAGGCTGGTCTCGAACTCCTGACCTCAGGTGATCCGTCCATCTCAGCCTCCCAAAGTGCTGGGATTACAGGTGTGAGCCACTGCGCCCAGCCTTTTGCTTCTGTTTTTAAGAGACGGGATCTTGCTATGTTGCCCATCCTGGAGTGCAGTGGTTTATGGGCTCAAGCAATCATCCTGCCTCAGCCTCCCAAGTAGCTGGAACTACAGACACAGGCCACTATGCCTGGCTTGGTTGTCTTTTTTCTTTTCTTTTCTTTTCTTTTTTTTTTTTTTGAGACAATTTCTTGCTATGTTGCCCAGGCTGGACTTGAACTCCTGGACTCAATCCTCCCACCTCAGCCTCTCAAGTAGCTGGGATTTTAGGAACATGCCACCTTACCCAGCTGCGGAAGGTTTTGGGTGGTGGACAAGGTCTCAGATCCAAGGTCCCAGGGCAGGACTGGAGTAGGGGTGTCTGAAGTCCCTGGGAAGGTGAGGGGAGGATCCTAAGCCAGTGGGCAGGAGCATTTCCATAGGTGTGCCTCACCTCAGGAGCTCTCTCAGGTTCACACGGCAGTAAAGCTAGGCACGAGGAGTGCTGCACAGCTGTCCCAGCAAGCATCCTGGGTGAAGGTGAGGAAGCAGCGCGCAAGGTTCCTTCAACTGCCTATGTGGCCTTAGGGACCCAAGCCTCCCTTTTCCTTTTCTTTTTAAAATTTTATTATTATTGTTATTATTTTGAGACAGAGTCTTGCTCTGTTGCCCAGGCTGGAGTGCAGTGGCACGATCTCAGCTCACTGCAAGCTCCACCTCCCAGGTTCACGCCATTCTCCTGCCTCAGCTTCCTGAGTAGCTGGGACCACAGGTGCCCACCACCACGCCTGGCTAATTTTTTTTTTTTTTTTTTTTTTTTTGTATTTTTAGTAGAGACGGGGTTTCACATGTTAGCCAGGATGGTCTCGATCTCCTGACCTTCATGATCCGCCCGCCCTGGCCTCCCAAAGTGCTGGGATTACAGGCATGAGCCACTGTGCCCGGCCTTTCTTTTCTTTTTTTTTTTTGAGATGGAGTCTTCCTCTGTCACCCAGGTTGGAGTGCAGTGGCGCAATCTCAGCTCACTGCAACCTCCGCCTCCCGGGTTCAAGCGATCCTCCTTCTTCCTGAGTAGCTGGGACTATAGGCGTGCACCACCATGCTCGGTTAATTTTTGTGTTTTTTAGTAGAGATGGAGTTTCACTATGTTGCCCAGGCTGGTCTTGAACTCCTGACCTCATGATCTGCCCGCCTCGGCCTCCCAAAGTGCTGGGATTACAGGCCTGAGCCACTGCACCTGGCCTATACTGGCTTTCTAATTGGTATCCCTGTCTCCTCAAATCTACCCTTGGTTGCCGAGAGTATTGTATACTACAGCAAATCTGATCAAGTTCAGCACCTACTCCAATAATCAGGGTAAAGGCCAAACTCCTAAGAAAGCCATCCCTTCCTTTATGTCTGGCCCTGCCTCTCCAGTCTCCTCTCTAGCCACTCTTTTTTTATACTGTGATTGCCTAGTTATTTGTTCATTTCCTTGATTAGCATACAAGTTCCTTGAAGGCACAGACCATGGTTATTTGTATTTTGGTATCCTCAGCATGTATCACAATGCCAGGCTCATAGTAAGTTTTATTATTATTATTATTATTATTATTATTATTATTATTATTGAGACAGAGTTTCACTCATTACCCAGGCTGGAGTGCAATGGTGTGATCTTGGCTCATCACAACCTCCGCCTCCTGGGTTCAAGCGATTCTCCTACCTCAGCCTCCCAAGTAGCTGGGATTACTGTCATGCACAACCATGCCTGGCTAATTTTGTATTTTTAGTAGAGACGGGGTTTCTCCATGTTGGTCAGGCTGGTCTTGAGCTCCTGACCTCAGGTGATCGGCCTACTTATTATTGTGAATGCGGGAACTGACAAGGCCCTATGACCTGAAGTGAAAAGAAGGGATTAAGCTCTGGCCTGTAGAGATTCTCTGCCTCTCTTCCTTTCTTTTCATAAGCCAGACTGACTCTTTGGTTGATCCAGTCTTGAAATTGATGGCAGTAAGTCAGGTGGATCTGAAGGCAGAACCCAGCCACCAAGGACAGTGGCAAGGGTGAAGAAGCCACTGAGTTGGGACTATCTTGGGAGTTGAGGTGGAAGTGAAAGGAATGGACATGACTGGTATTACCCAGTGCCCCAGTCCCCAAACCAGGAGAGTTTGAGAAGGAATAGGAAAGACTGAGTAGCCAGGTGTGGTGGCTCACGCCTGTAATCCCAGCACTTTGAAAAGAGGCCGAGGCGGGTGGATCACAAGGTCAGGAGATCAAGACCATCCTGGCTAACATGGTGAAACCCCGTCTCTACAAAAAATACAACAAAAAATAGCTGGGCGAGGTGGCGGGCGCCTGTAGTCCCAGCTGCTGGGGAGTCTGAGGCAGGAGAATGGCACGAACCCGGGAGGCAGAGCTTNATTGTGAATGCGGGAACTGACAAGGCCCTATGACCTGAAGTGAAAAGAAGGGATTAAGCTCTGGCCTGTAGAGATTCTCTGCCTCTCTTCCTTTCTTTTCATAAGCCAGACTGACTCTTTGGTTGATCCAGTCTTGAAATTGATGGCAGTAAGTCAGGTGGATCTGAAGGCAGAACCCAGCCACCAAGGACAGTGGCAAGGGTGAAGAAGCCACTGAGTTGGGACTATCTTGGGAGTTGAGGTGGAAGTGAAAGGAATGGACATGACTGGTATTACCCAGTGCCCCCAGTCCCCAAACCAGGAGAGTTTGAGAAGGAATAGGAAAGACTGAGTAGCCAGGTGTGGTGGCTCACGCCTGTAATCCCAGCACTTTGAAAAGAGGCCGAGGCGGGTGGATCACAAGGTCAGGAGATCAAGACCATCCTGGCTAACATGGTGAAACCCCGTCTCTACAAAAAATACAACAAAAAATAGCTGGGCGAGGTGGCGGGCGCCTGTAGTCCCAGCTGCTGGGGAGTCTGAGGCAGGAGAATGGCACGAACCCGGGAGGCAGAGCTTGCAGTGAGCCGAGATCCCGCCACTACACTCCAGCCTGGGCGACAGAGCAAGACTCCATCTCAAAAAAAAAAAAAAAAAAAAGAAAGCCTGAGTCACTGAGGTTCATGGAAGAGACTGGTGACAGGGGCTAGTGGAAATTGTGGGTTGAGGTCAAAGGTCTGGAAGATTGATCCCTACGTTGAATATGGTCATCCAGGCTGCGCACTGTGGCTCATGCCTATAATCCCAGCACTTTGGGAGGCTGAGGCAGGCAAATAGATTGAGCCCAGAAGTTCAAAACCAGCCTGGGCAACATGGCAAAACCTTGTCTCTACCAAAAACAAAAAATTAGCCAGGTATGGTGGCACACACCTGCCGTCCCAGCTTCTAGGGAGGTTGAGGTGGGAGGATTGCTTGAGCCCAGGAGATCAAGGCTACAGTGAGCTGTGATCACGCTACTGCACTCCAGTCTGGGTAACAGAGTGAGACCCTGTCTAAAAAATAAAAATAAAAATAAATAAGGCCCTCCAGGGGCCATGTTCTTCCTAACCTGTCCTTAGGAAGTGTTCACACTGTACAGATGTAGCAGTTTGGTTCACACTGACCCGGGTAATGGGGAAAGGAGAAGGAGAGCCAGAAAGTGGGGAGGAGGGAGCTCTAGAGTCCCAGGTCTATAAGGAGCCACCCTGGGCTGGAAGGCTTGGCAGCCTTACTGCCCCAGAATGAAGGGAGAAAAGTCCTGAGTGTCTCCGCCATGCCACCTCAGTCTCTTCTTAGGCACAGGCTCCCCCTGGTGGTTACTCTTGTCACTGCCAACTCCACCCATTGCCCTCAAACATGCACACTTGCCCATTTCTTAACTAAGGACTGATGAAGCCTCTGGATGTAGTAAATGGAGCTTCTCTTAGAGCAACAGAGGAGAAGAGAGAAGGAGAGATTCAAGGAACAGAATCTTGGAGAAGAGAAAGGGCCCTGGACTTGTACTAGGACGGTATCACCCAGAAGAAAGGGGGGCCTGGGCTGGCAGGATTCTTCGTCTCCAGGATTGGAAGTCTGTTCCAGCTACCAACCTCACTCAGATAATTTGGTCTAACTGGGGAGGAAGTTGAGGGCACACAGCAGAGTTTCCTGGGAGGGCATAACAAGTTCACATTTTATATGAACTTGAAGTACAGGAAGATACTGGTACTTTCAAAATAGTCTCACTTGATGCACGAAATGTGAAATAGAGGTGAGCCCCCCTGCCAATGAAAATATTTTCCAGAATCACAATTTCAAGGCTCACAGACCATGAGAATTATAAACTTTGCTTACACTATTACTGCATGGGTCCCCGTTTCTACTGTAAATAAAAAATTCAGGTGGGGAGAGAGGATGAATCAGGCTGTGAGGTCAGGACTGAGTGCCCAGAGTCACTCCCAGTGGTGGACAGAAGACTTAGAGTGCTTTCTCCTGTAATCCCCAAACAGAGGGCCTGGGCCTGCCTCTGAAGGTCTCTGCACAAGAGTAAGAGAGGACAGGAGCAAGAACAAAGGCAAGGAGAGACAGAATCAGAGAGATGAGAAAGAAGATGGGGCTGGACTGGATGCAGACAATGAAAAGGAGAGACGACAGATGGGAATGGGGAGAGGGGCCTAGGAGGGAGAAGCAGGGAAATTTGCTCACTCTGGAGAGCAGAGGAAGCTCTCAGGTATGAATGCTGGGAGGATGAAGGAAGGCACAGAGAGAAGATCCTTTGGGGCCTGTCACCAGAATTATGGCCAATGCATAAAGCCAGTGGGGCAGCTGAGCTAGATCTGATCTTCCAGAAGTTTCCATTATCTAGAGAATACAGGAAAAGGGAAGGAGCTGTGATGGGCTGAGGAAAGGGGAATGGTGACCTCCACCAAGAAAGAGGAAGACCCATCTCATCCTGGGCCTCCTGGAGGCCCTGGAGGAGCAAACTGTTCAGGCTTTACATAGATTTCAGGTCCTCAGGCTTTGGCAATCATTTGGATTCCAAAGTAATATGCAGTCATCTCAAATTCTATTATTTTTGTTTTATTCTGGAGAAAAGTGGGGAAGGTGGGCATTGCCCTCATCTCTAGCAGCCCCAGGTAAGCTCTAGGAACAGCCTGGAGCCTCAGAATTGAGGGGCAGGCCTTTCCTACAGAGCCCTGATGCTGGGGGTGGGAAGGCTATTGGGAGCCACAGTAGAGGAAGGGAAGGAAGGGTAGACTGAGGGGATTTATTGGGTCAGGGGGACACAGAGATCCTAGGTCAGTTTCTACGACGAGGCAGGGGGGATGCTGATCTAGGTATCACTGAGATAGTTGTCCAGATGGGAAATCAACGGACTGCTTATGACTGACTAGATAAGCTTGTTGTTCTCACAGCTTCTTTGGGATAGTGGAGCATCAGTGTGTGGTATGGGATTTACAGGGAGCCTAGGGAGTGGGGACGGACACATCAGCAACCACTTCCTCCCCCTACCATACTGGTCAGATCATAGTGAATTCCCTAGTGAGTAGGTCTCCCCTGTGAATGGTGGGAAAGGGAAGGACATAATGTGGCTTTTACTGGGAATAAAGAAAGGGTTGCAGCCGGGTACAGTGGCTCACGCCTGTAATCCCAGCACTTTGGGAGGCCGAGGCAGGTGGATCATGAGGTCAGGAGATCGAGACCATCCTGGCTAACACAGTGAAACTGCGTCTCTACTAAAAATAAAAAAATTAGCTGAGTGTGTTGGCGGGCACCTAGTCCCAGCTACTTGGGAGGCTGAGGCAGGAAAATGGCGTGAACCGAGGAGGCAGAGCCTGCAGTGAGCCAAGATCGCGCCATGGCACTCCAGCCTGGCGACAGAGCAAGACTCCATCTCAAAAGAAAAAAAAAAAAATGGTTGCTTGGGAGGAGGAGATGGAAATGGCTCCAAAGTGGAAGGTTGGAAGTGAATAACCAGGAAGCATCAAACCAGAAAAGGGGAGTCAGAAAGAGAGCAAGGATCAGGCGTGGTGACTCACGCCTGTAATCCTAGCACTTTGGGAGGCTGAGGCAGGCAGATCACTTGAGGTCAGGAGTTCAAGACCAGCCCGGGCAACATAGTGAGACCCCCCGTCTCCACAAAAAATACAAAAAATCAGCCAGGTGTGGTGGTATGCACCTGTAGTCCCAGCTACTTGGGAGGTTGAGGTAGGAGGATCACTTGGGCCTGGCAGGTTGAGGCTGCAGTGAGCCAAGATCATGCCACTGCAGCCTGGATGACAGAGCAGGACCCTGTCAGAAAGAAAGAAAGAGAGAGAGAGGAGGGAGGGAGGGAGGCAGGGAGGGAACACTGGATTTCCTAAACCTCTGTGGCTTCTCTAATAAAGGATACAGCTTCTCTTTGTAGAATGCAGCACCTTCCCAGGTGGCCCAGAAAACCTTGAAGGGGCGTGGTTTCGTTTTCATGGCAAGTCTAACTGGAGCTGGGAATGGGCTCTTGACCCCATGTTTCTCACTCTGTTAGCCTGTCCATCTTCCCCTTAATATCAGCAGTCAGACCCACAAGGGGAAGAGGCCTCAGTGTTTGGCATGAGGGAACACCAGAAGAGAACTTGTGGTCCATCCATTTTTCTCTTGTGAATAGTTTTTTGGAAGCTAAGCTCGAAGGGGTCAAGGAGGCAGGGACAGCTGAGGAGTCATCGATAAAACAAAAGGTCTGGGAGCAGTGTAATCCTAGCTACCAAGAGGCTAGGGCGGGAGGATTGCTTGAGCCCAGGAGTTTGAGGCTGCAGAGACCTACGATCTTGCTACTCCAGCCTGAGTGATAGAGCAAGACCTCATCTATTAAAAAAAGAAAAGTCTGCCTGGGGGTGGTGGTTCATGCCTGTAATCCCAGCACTTGGAGAGGCCGAGGCGGGGAGATCACAAGGTCAGGAGATCAACACCATCCTGGCTAAAACGGTGAAACCCCGTCTCTACTAAAAATACAAAAATTAGCTGGGCATGGTGGCATGTACCTGTAATCCCAGCTACTTGGGAGGCTGAGGCAGGAGAATCGCTTGAACCCGTGAGGCAGAGGTTGCAGTAAGCCGAGATTGTGCCACTGTACTCCAGCCTGGCGACAGAGCAAGACTCCATCTTAAAAAAAAAAAAAAAAAAAAAAGGAAAAGAAAAGGCCGGCACAGTGGCTCAGGTCTGTAATCGTAGCACTTTGGGAGGCCAAGACAGGTGGATCACCTCAGGTCAGGAGTTCGAGACCAGCCTGGCCAACATGGTGAAACCCCCCGTCTCTACTAAAAATACAAAAATTAGCCGGGCATGGTGGCATGCACCTGTAATCCCAGCTACTTGGGAGGCTGAGGCAGGAGAATCGCTTGAACCTGGAAGGAGAGGTTGCAGTGAACCTCTATGCAGAGACTATATAGACTGCACTCCAGCATGGGCAACAGAGCCAGACTCCAACTCAAAAAATAAAATAAAAATAAAATAAAAAGGAAAAAAGAAAAGAAAAGAGCAGCAGATCTCAGTCAGTTGCAAGTCAGCCCTGTGCCTCCCAACTCTGTCCCCCAGCTTCAATTGCCCACCATACCCTGTCAAGCCCTGGTCATCCCTTTTCTTTCCTCACATCTGTCCCAGGTCAGTGCTCAGATCCCTGTCTCTCAAAGGGATGGATTATGAACTTGTGCATATTAATAGTTGAATCCACAGAGTCTATCAGTACACCAAATTTCTTT
>NW_016814655.1:5436352-5444335 GCF_001698545.2 Rhinopithecus bieti | reverse complement strand
CGACACGATGAAACCCCATCTCTACTAAAAATATGAAAATTAGCCAGGTGTGGTGGTGGGTGCCTGTAATCCCAGCTACTCGGGAGGCTGAGCCAGGAGAATCATTTGAACCCGGGAGGCAGAGATTGCAGTGAGCCGAGATCGCGCTTCTGCACTCCAGCCTAGGCGACAGAGCAAGATTCGGTCTCAAGAAAAATAAATAAATAAATATATATATATATATATAAATAATCAATTGGAAGAAGCTCAAATGCAGTCATGCCTGAGGCAAGGGAGACATGAACAGTTGCCCTGCTTGATGTCTTCAAGCCAGGACTAAGAGGAGAGGAGAAAGCCACGCTACTGGCTGCCCTTTCATTCCAGAGACCAGGGCTGCCAGAAGTTTCCTGGGTTTCTTAAATTTTCACACCTTCCCCCAGACTAGTGACTTGGTAACCTTGGGTCTCTTTCCCCACAATGATCAACTGTAAAATCCTTCAGAGGAAAAGGTACCATGTGGTTGTCTTTAGGGAGATGTGAACAGGGAGGCAAGTAAGTGTGGGGAGAGCTGAGGAGATGGCACCTCCCTTCAGCTTCCAATCTAGAGGAGTAAGGAGTCGCAGGGATTGAGTAAGTAGACAGTAAGCAGTCTGAGGCTCTTGCAGCTTGTAGGAAGGAAGAAAGAGGGTGCAGATTATCAATTTGGATATGATATTATATGGCTCCCAGTTCAGGAAAAAAATCCCGAGTCGTTGGGCACGGTGGCTCACACTTGTAATCTCAGCACTTTGGGAGGTCAAGGCAGGAGGATCACTTACGCTCTGGAGTTCGAGACCAGCCTGGGCAACATAGTGAGACCTCATCTCTACGAAAAGTGAAAGAAAATTAGCCGGGCGTGGTGATGCACACCTATAGTCCCAGCTACTTGGGAGGCTGAGGTGGATTGCTGGAGCCCAGGAGGTCAAGGCTACAGTGAGCTGTGATTGCACCACTGCACTCCAGCCTGGGTGACAGAGAGAGACCCTGCCTCAAAAAAAATAAAAAAAAATAAAAAATAAAAAAAAAAGAAAGAAAGAAAGAAAAGGGAAGGGGAGGGGAGGGGAATCTCCAGAGTGGAAAGAAAAGGAACCCAGCTGACTGGCCTTGTCCTTGTAAGAGAAAACAGTATTCAGGGAGCTAGCTTGAATTGACAAAAGGATCTTCCTGGGGGTTTAACCCTGATGACTTCCCCACCCATATTGGGACACCGCCCATCCTAGAGAACAGTCCCATTTTATTGTCGATCACGGAGGTTCATTTTCAAAAAGGTATTCAACAATGATATCTGTTATTTTACATCTGGAAGCTGAGGAAAGTAAAAAAATTAAAAAACAATGACAACAACAACAAAAAGATGGGCAAGGCTGGGTGCGGTGGCTCACACCTGTAATCTCAGCACTTTGGGAGACTGAGCCAGGGAGATCTCGAGGTCAGGAGATCGAGACCATCCTGGCTAACACAGTGAAACCCTGTCTCTACTAAAAATACAAAAAATTAGCCGGGTGTGGTGGGAGGCTGAGGCAGGAGAATCACTTGAACCAGGGAGGCAGAGGTTGCAGTGAGCCAAGATCACTTCAATGCACTCCAGCCTGGGCAACATCCCCCATCAAAAAAAAAATTATGGGCAAAGATTAGGACCAGATGTCTGGCTTGCCTTACTTGCCTTGTCAAGGCAGAACCCCTCCAAAATCTGACATGAATGTCTTCACATTGTTCTATAGAGAATAGTGGTCTGGCGGCCGGGCGTGGTGGCTCACGCCTGTAATACCAGCACTTTGGGAGGCCGAGGCGGGAGGATCATGAGGTCAGGAGATCGAGCCCATCCTGGCTAACATGGTGAAACCCCGTCTCTACTAAAAATACAAAAAATTAGCCGAGCATGGTGGTAGCTGGGCCTGGTAGCGGGCGCCTGTAGTCCCAGCTACTCGGGAGGCTGAGGCTGGAGAATGGTGTGGACCCGGGAGTTGGAGCTTGCAGTGAGCCGAGATCGCGCCACTGCACTCCAGGCTGGGTGACAGAGCAAGACTCCGTCTCAAAAAAAAAAAAAAAAAGAGAATAGTGGTCTGGATGTTGCCAGTGCTGACCGTTCCTTATCATCAACATTTGTGGGCCTGTCTCTCTCTTTTTTTTTTTTTTAATAGAGATAGTGTTTCACCATGTTGCCCAGGCAGGTCTCCAACTCCTGAGCTCAAGCAATCCTCCACTGAGATTACAGGCATGAGCCACTACACTCAGCCCTATCTCAATGTAAAGGCTTCTGAGGACCAGGCTGCAAATCAAGGTCTTCCCTGTAATACAAGGGCTTCTTAAAGTAGGGGCAGATTTCTCCTCTAAGATTAGGGGACTCTCCAAGAGTGGGGTTAGGTCTCTCCCATCAAACTGGAGGCTCCTTGTTACAAACCAAGTTGTGACTCCCAAAAGGGGTCCACCTAGAACCTCAGAATGTGACCTTATTTGGAATAAGGGTACTTGGAGATGTAATTAAGGTGAGGATCTCAAGAAGAGATCATTCTAGATTAAGATGAGCCCTAAATCCAGTAATGAGTATTTTTTTTTCTTTTTTTTTTTTTAATTTCTTCTTTTTGGAGACGGTGTCTTGCTCTGTCACCTAGGATGGAGTACAGTGGCACGATCTTGGCTCACTGCAACCTCTGCCTCCCAGGGTCAAGCAATTCTCCTGCCTCAGTCTCCCAAGTAGGTGGGATTACAGGCACCCGCCACCACATCCAGCTAATTTTTTTTTTTTTTTTTTAGACGGGGTCTCACTCTGTCACCAGGCTGGAGTGCAGTGGCGTGATCTCCGCTCACTGCAAACTTCGCCTCTTGAGTTCAAGCGATTTTCCTGCCTTAGCCTCCCGAGTAGCTGGAATGCAGGAATTACAGGCACGCACCATCACACCCAGCTAATTTTTATATTTTTAGTAGAGATGGGGTTTCACAGTGTTGGCCAGGCTGGTCTCGATCTCCTGACCTGGTGATCTGCCCTCCTGGGACTCCCAAAGTGCTGGGATTACAGGTGTGAGCCACCACGCCCGGCCTAATTTTTATATTTTTAGTAGAGATGGAGTTTCACCTTGTTGGCCAGGCTGGTCTTGAATGCCTGACCTCAAGTGATCTGCCTAACTCAGCCTCCCAAACTGCTGGGATTACAGGTGTGAGCCACTGTACCCAGCCCCAATAATGAATATTTGTAATAAGACAGAAAAGAAGAAAACACAGAGACACAGGAGAAAGTCATGTGAAGGCAGAGGCAGAGACTGGAGTGATGGATCTACCAGCCAAAAACACCAAGGATTGCTGACAGCCACCGGAAGCTGGGAAAGTGGCATGAGGCGAATTCTCTCCTGGAGCCTCCCGAACAAACCTGCACTACTGACACTTCTGGTTTGGGACTTCTGGCCTCCAGAACTGTGAGAAAATTTCTGTTGCTATAAATTAAGTTTGTGGTAATTTGTTATAGCAGCCCAAGGAAATGCATCCACTGTGCAAGAGTGAGGTCTCCCTCATCACTGCAGTTCCCTAAGGAGGGATGGATATTATATCTTGAGGCTGTCTTTTGTGGGTCAGACTCAGGATGCCAGGGAAGGGCTGAGAATCTCAGGAGGGCCTTCACCAGGCTCAGACTGAGGTTGAGCTTTAGGTTATGAATTTGCACCTCCTGGCCAAGCTCCCTTACTTGCCCAGGGTAACCTGGATGTTGCTGCCCTGTGTCTGAAGCTCTTGGTCCAGCTGGTCCCTCTCCATAGTGAGCTGAAGGGCAAGGTCCCTGATGCTCTGCAGAACATTTTCAAAGCTTTGGTTGCTAGGAAAGGAGTCAAGAACAATAAACGGGCCGGGCGCGGTGGCTCAAGCCTGTAATCCCAGCACTTTGGGAGGCCGAGACGGGCGGATCACGAGGTCAGGAGATCGAGACCATCCTGGCGAACACGGTGAAACCCCGTCTCTACTAAAAAATACAAAAAAAAACTAGCCGGGCGAGGTGGCGGGCGCCTGTAGTCCCAGCTACTTGGGAGGCTGAGGCAGGAGAATGGCGTAAACCCGGGAGGCGGAGCTTGCAGTGAGCTGAGATCCGGCCACTGCACTCCAGCCTGGGCGACAGAGTGAGACTCCGCCTCAAAAAAAAAAAAAAAAAAAAAAAGAACAATAAACGGAATATAGATCCTGGCATTGACATTGGAAAGATGACTTGGCTTTGACCCCAGCCCAAGGAGGCACTGCTCTGCCAGGCCAAGCTGGAGCCACAATCCTGGGGACTCTTTAGATAACTTCCATCCTCCCCCGCAACACACTGAAGAGCACTTCATACCTCAAAGCACCTCCCTGTCAGTCACTTCACCTGATCCTCCTATCCCTGAAGCCCACAGGGCAGGGGTTATGATGCTCAGATTACATATGAGAAAACTAAGCTACAAACAGCATACTGGCTCCTTGGCTAGCAGATAAGAGAGCTGGGACTAGAAAGAAGACAGGTCTGCAGGCTTCAGGCCAGAACCTTTCCCCATGGACTCCTCTCAGCTGCAGAATAGGACTCCAGCCATGGCTGGACTGCCATAGCTGCAGAATTTTTTTTTTTTTTTGAGACAGAGTTTTGCTCTTGTTGCCCAGGCTGGAGTGCAATGGCACGATCTCAGCTTACCGCAACTTTGCCTCCTGGGTTCAAGCAAGACTCCTGCCTCAGCATCCTGAGTAGCTGGGATTATAGGCATGTGCCACCATGCCCAGCTAATTTTGTATTTTCAGTAGAGACGGGGTTTCTCCATGTTGGTCAGGCTGGTCTTGAACTCCTGACCTTAGGTGATCCACCCACCTTGGCGTCCCAAAGTGCTGGGATTACAGGTATGAGCCACTGCGCCCAGCCTAGCTGCATAATTTTAACTTTGGACTTGTGGAAAGCAGATGTGTGACCAAAGGACCGAGAGCATTACAAGCAAGTTAGAAAGCAAAGGAGGTGTAAGTAAAATTATATCCTTCCATTTTTATGGCTGTCTTTGCTTCTTGAAGGAAGCTCAACTGCCCCCTCAGGCCTGCGGCATTTCTGCATGCTGCTGACCTGTTTGAATTGCATTCTGAACTGTTAGTAGTGTACCTAAAGGCTCACTGGATAAGAATTCATGAGAATTTAATCCCTCCTTCACCACCTATTGGCTGTGTAACCTTAGGTAATTTTCTTAACCTCTCTGTATAACCACATCAGACCAATCTTGTTCAACTTTATTTATTTATTTATTTTTGAGATGGAGTCTTGCTCTGTCACCCAGGCTGGAGTATACTGGCACAATCTCGGCTCGCTGCAAGTTCTGCATCCCGGGTTCACACCATTCTCCTGCCTCAGCCTCCCAAGTAGCTGGGACTACTGGTGCCCAGCACCACGCTCGGCTAATTTTTTGTATTTTTTAGTAGAGATGGGGTTTCACCATGTTAGCCAGGATGGTCTAGATCTCCTGACCTTATGATCCACCTGCCTCGGCCTCCCAAAGTTTTGGGATTACAGGCGTGAGCCACTGCGCCTGGTCAACTTTATTTTTTATGAGACGGGGTCTCACTTGTCGCCCAGGCTGGAGTGCAGTGGTGCGATCACTGCTCACTGCAGCCTCGACTTTGGCATCTCAAGCGATCCTCCTGCCTCAGCCCCCCAAGTAGCCGGGACTACAGGTGCACACCACCACACCTGGCCAGTTTTTGTAAAGACAGAGTTTCGCCACGTTGCCCAGGCTAGTCTGGAACTCCTGGGCTCAAGCAATCCATTTGCCTTGGCCTCCCAAAGTCTGAGATTACAGGCGGGAGCCACCACTCCCATCACACCTAGCCTGGTCCAACTTTTATGTAACAAAGTTGTTAGTTGTTTTTCAGTTGCCATGGACCCCCAGGTTGAAGATCATGTAACCTGAGCATGAGCAGATGATCCAAGCATGCAGCCAATGGCGGAACCTAAGTGCTCAGATCAAGGAGCAGGGACTGAATTAAGAGGTGAACCTCATGGCGGGATCCAAGATTCAGTAAGATGGAGCCCTGGCATCACCCCATGGCAGGATCCAGTCAGATCCTGCCTCCTGGTATCACCTTATTGAAAGATCCAATTCAATTCTCACCTTCTTATCCTACATTTATAAAACCTGACCCATCCCCCAGCTTAGGGAGACAGATTTGAGAGTTTCTTCCTGTCTCCTTGCCAGCTGACTTGCAATAAACTTTTCTCACTGCAAAAACTTGATGCTTTGGTGTTTGGCTTTCTATTGCACATGGGCAAATTAATCCATTTTGGTTCAGTGACATCTGAGCCTCAATTTCCTCAGCCACAAAAAATGAAAGATAATAATAGTACTTTACAGGACAGTCTTAAGGATTAAAAGAGAGAATAAGTGTGGAGAAAATTATTTGTAAGCTTATACATATAATTACATATCACTTGGAGGCACTAATAGGTTTCTTAGGGGTCGCTAAAATCAGTTTCTTTATTGTTATTTTAGTTTGTTATTTTAGAGACAGGGTCTTGCTCTGTCACCCAGGCTATGGTGCAGTGGTGTGATCATAGCTCACATTGCAACCTTGAACTCCTAGGCTCAAGCAATTCTCCTGCTTCAGTCTCCCGAGTAGCTGGAACTATAAGCACTTGCCACTATGCCAAGTTAATTTTTATTTTGTGTAGAAACAGGATCTTATCACGTTGCCCAGGATGCTGTCAAACATCTGGCCTCAAATGATCCTTCCACCTCAGCCTCCCAAAGTGCTGGGATTATAGGCATGGGTCACCACACGTGGCCTTTTTTTTTTTTTTTTTTTTGTGGGGGTGGGGTAAATGTCTTTTTTAATTGAAAAGCTAACAAATTTTCCAAGTCCGTTTCTCCAAAAAAAACCCCACAAACTGTGTAGTAACTGATGTCCCTCTCAGCAATATATTCAAAGCTAAGAGGATTTTTTTTAAGTCCTCATATGCAATTAAGGAAGCCCTCCTACATACAGGTTAATCAATATCAGTAATACTCCTTGACTCTAGGAGGCTGGAAGATATCCCAGTAACCCCACTCAGATCAATTGTTTCAAGTAGCCTTTTTCCAGTTTCTAACTCATGAGTAAAGATGATATTTTATCTTTAAGGTGGCTCACACCTGTCACCTTAGCACTTTGGGAGGTCGAAGTGGGCAGATCACTTGAGCCCAGGAGTTCAAGCCCAGCCTGGGAAACATAGCAAAACCCTATCTGAACAAAAATTACAAAATTTAGCCAGTTATGGTGGTATGCACCCATAGTCCCAGCTACTCGGGAGGCTGAGGTGGGAGGATCACTTGAGCCCAGGAGGTCGAGGTTGCAGTGAGCCAAGATGGCGCCATTGCACTTCAGCCTGAGTGACAGAGTGAGTCCCTGTCTCAAAAAAAAAAAAAGGCCAGGTGCAGTGGCTCATGCCTGTAATCCCAGCACTTTGGGAGGCCAAGGCAGGCAGATCACAAGGTCAGGAGATCGAGACCATCCTGGCTAATGTGGTGAAGCCCCATCTTTACTAAAAAAATACAAAAAATTAGCCAGGCGTAGTGGCGGGCACCTGTAGTCCCAGCTACTTAGGAGGTTGAGACAGGAGAATGGCGTGAACCCAGGAGGCGGAGCTTGCAGTGAGCCGAGATTGTGCCATGGCACTCCAGCCTGGGCGACAGAGCGAGACTCCGTATCAAAAAAATATATATAATATTTTGTTAATTCTATTTCAGAAAATGTTTTGCAAGTTGTTTTACTTACAATGCCAACTTTTTTTTTTTTTTTTTTTTGAGATGGAGTTTCACTTTTATTGCCCAAGCTGGAGTACAATGGCATGATCTTGACTCACTGCAACCTCCACCTCCCAGATTCAAGCAATTCTCCTGCCCCAGCCTCCCAAGTAGCTGGGCTTACAGGTGTATGCCACTGTGCCCGGCTAATTTTTTGTATTTTTAGTAGAAATGGGGTTTCATCATGTTAGCCAGGCTGGTCTCAAAC
>NW_016814655.1:5430945-5436296 GCF_001698545.2 Rhinopithecus bieti | reverse complement strand
TTTTTTTTTTTTGAGATGGAGTTTCACTTTTATTGCCCAAGCTGGAGTACAATGGCATGATCTTGACTCACTGCAACCTCCACCTCCCAGATTCAAGCAATTCTCCTGCCCCAGCCTCCCAAGTAGCTGGGCTTACAGGTGTATGCCACTGTGCCCGGCTAATTTTTTGTATTTTTAGTAGAAATGGGGTTTCATCATGTTAGCCAGGCTGGTCTCAAACTCCTGACCCTAGGTAATCCGCCCGCCTTGGCCTCTCAAAGTGCTGGGATTATAGGCGTGAGCCACCATGCCCAGCCTACAATGCCAACTTTTAAAAAGGTCACTAAAGTTAACTGGACAATAAACTAGGCAGTCATCACTTTACAAAAAAGGGGGAAAGCCCAAAATGCCACTTTCCTTAGAGAACCCACATTTCAGTTTTATGCATAGCAAAGAAAACAGGAACTTTCTATCATACTGGAAGAAACTCAGCCATAGGTTTGGAATCTGTACTCAAACTATACATGCAGTGAGGACAGTATTCTGCTGGTATAATTGATTTGTGGTTGCATTTGTCTACTGTTTGTTGAATATTTATGATTATAAACAGCAGTGCAACTCGTATTTGAAACAATCCTTGCAGTGCTACAGTCAGGCGCAACATCTGGCTTCTCTTCACATCACTGGTTCTCTGTGTGCCTGGGCTTCTTGCTCTTCAGTAAAGCCATTTTTGACGTTGAAGTTCTTGCAAATCTCCTCAGGAGCTTTCCCCTTGATAGTATTGGCAATGGTCTTACATGTAATACCAAGCAAACCTTTGATGTCTCAGGAGTTTGCAGCCAGAATATGTTCAAGAAGTGTTCCTTGGTCAACTTTCAGGAATTCCTGGTCCCAAACAAAGACATCATCTGTTATTTTTTCTTTGTTCTCATTATCCTCAGGAGGAGGAGGGCTGTCCTTGTGGTGTGCAAAGGGCTGGTGCAATGGCTCACGCCTGTAATCCCAGCACTTTTGTAGGTTGAGGAGGGAGGATCTCTTGAGCCTAGGAGTTGCAGACTAGCCTGGGGAACACGGCAAAACCCCGTCTCTACAAAAAAATACAAAAATTAGCCAGGTGTGGTGGCATACGCCTGTAGACCCAGCTACTTGGGAGGCTGAGGTAGGAAGATCACTTGAGCTCAGGAGGTTGAGGCTGCAATGAGTTGTGAATGTGCCACTGGACTCCAGCCTGGCAACAGAGTGAGACCCTGTTTCAAAAACAGTAACAAAAAAACCAAAGTGAGACTGGGTGTGGTGGCTCACGCCTGTAATCCCAGCACTTTGGGAGGCCAAGACAGGAAAATCCTTTGAGGACAGTAGTGCAAGACCAGCTTGGGCAACATGATGAGACCCCACCCCTGCAAACAAAAACAAAACAAGGAGAACAACAGGTGGAACATCTATATGAAGATAAGGAGAGCTCTGTTTACAGGTCTGGCTTCTAGAGACCACTGCTGTCACTTCACCTCTTTTTTTTTTTTTTTTTTTTTTTGAGAGGAGTCTCGCTCTGTTGCCCAGGTTGGAGTGCAGTGGCCGGATCTCAGCTCACTGCAAACTCCGCCTCCCGGGTTTACGTCATTCTCCTGCCTCAGCCTCTTGAGTAGCTGGGACTACAGGCGCCCACCACCTCGCCCGGCTAGTTTTTTGTATTTTTTAGTACAGACGGCATTTCACCATGTTAACCAGGATGGTCTCTATCTCCTGACCTCGTGATCCGCCCGTCTCGGCTTCCCAAAGTGCTGGGATTACAGGCTTGAGCCACCACGCCCGGCCTCACTTCCCCTCTTACCTTGCACACCCAAGAAGGAGGACATATGAGCAATTACCCAGATGTCTAACTGAAGCCCAAGACAACATTCCCCACTGCACCGCTCCCAGGTCTTGAAAGATAAGGCTGACTACCTGATGTGCTGATGTGCCTGGTGTTTGCCTTCATCGTTCCTCCGGTGCTCTCTTTTTTATTTTTTAATTTGATTTTATTCTTTTTGAGACGGAGTCTTACTCTGTCGCCCAGGCTGGAGTGCAGTGGCGCAATCTCGCCTCACTGCAAGCTCCACCTCCGGGAGTTGACGCCATTCTCCTGCCTCAGCCTCCCGAGTAGCTGTGACTACAGGTGCCCGCCACCACGCCCAGTTAACTTTTTTTTGTATTTTTAGTAGAGACGGGGTTTCACCGTGTTAGCTAGGATGGTCTCGATCTCCTGACCTTGTGATCCGCCCGCCCCGGCCTCCCAAAGTGCTGGGATTACAGGCGTGAGCCATTGTGCCCGGCTGGTGTTTTTTGTTTTTTTTTTTGTTTTGAGACAAGTGTGATTCTGTTGCCCAGGTTGGAGTGCAGGGTGTGATCAAAGCTCACTGCAGCCTTGACCTGCTGGGCTCAAGCAATCCCCCCACCTCAGCCTCTGGAGTAGCCAGGACTACAGGCATGCACCACTGTGCCCTGTTTACTTATTTGTTTATTGAGATGGAGTCTTGCTCTGTCTTGCAGGGTGGAGTGCAGTGGCATTATTTCGGCTCACTGCAGCCTCCGCCTCCTGGGTTCCAGTGATTCTCCTGCGTTAGCCTCCTGGGTAGATGGGATTATAGACGCATGCCAACATGCCTGGCTAATTTTATTATTTTTAGTAGAGATGGGGTTTCACCATGTTGGTCAGGCTAGTCTCGAACTCCTGGCCTCCGGTGATCCGCCTGCCTCGGCCTCCCAAAGTGCTGGGATTACAGGCGTGAGCCACCGTGCCCGGCCTGTGCCCTGCTTATTAAAACATTTTTTTTTTTTTTGTAAAGATGAGGTCTCACTATGTTGCCTAGGCTGTCTTGAATTTCTGGGCTCGAGAGATCCTCCTGCCTCACCTTTCAAAGTGCTGGGATTATAGATGTGAGGTACCGCGGCTGGCCTTTGCTCTGCTGCTCTTCCTGTCCAGCCTCAGCTGTCTGGCTGCCACCTGTGCAGGTTCTGCAGGGGCTGTGTGTTCCCTCAGCCCATTTCCTGCTTGCTTTCTGCCGGTCATGACTGGGCTCCTGCTATAGGTTAGCCTTCCCCTACCCAGGGCCCACCCCTCCTCTCTGAAAACTGATCCCTCAGGCCAGGAGCCACCTCTGGTCTCCTCAGGAAGATCCTAACCTGTAACCCCTCCACACCTTGTGAGACTTGTTTCCCGCTTGGGCTACCTTTGCCCCATTCCTCTGAGAACCATTCCCTTTCATTACTCAGAGCTCCCCAAACCCAACCCTGCCCATACTCTGCCTCCTCTCTCATCTGCCCCGATCCCTCTTCCATTTTCCTCTCTCCCATCCTTGACTCCTTCACCTCCATCATCCTCTCCTAACTTCCCACCCTCCAATTGTCCCTTAGCCCATTCTCCTCTCCTGACTCTATTCTTCTCCCCATTCTGACCCAGCCTTGAGTTCCCTAAGCCCCTCCCTCCTGCTTTATCTCCCCACAGACCGGAACACCTGCTGCTTTATAAGCAATCGGGGAGCTGTTTCCCCATTCCCCCAAAATGGGGGCCATTTTCTACAGCGGCCTCTTCCTCAGGAACAACACATATGACCTTCACTCCTTCCTTAAGTTCATCCTCTAGGTGTAGAGGGGAACTTGACTCTTCCTCCATCCCTGGGAATTTCCCTCTGTGCCCCCAGCTCAGCTCTACTCATACCCCCATTCCAGAATCCCAGTCTCCCAGAGCGCCTGGGTTCACACCCGCAGGAGTGTCAGATTCTAGGCTTCACAGTCCCAGGCACCAGACCCTAGCCCACTCAATCTCATTTCTCTATCCCTTCTCCCTAGGGGGTTAATTCTGGGCAGGAAACCTCTCCTTTCAAACTTTCCCTTACTCCTAATATACAAACACTATCTTTGGATGGAAGCCCATCAGAAAAATCCAATCCAACCTGCTGGGTGAGGTGGAACTAGTCTTCATTGGGACTGGGAATGGTGGTGCTCTCTGATGGTTCATCTTTATCCTGTCTCCCCCAGACTTTAGCCCTCACCGAGGATCAACAGACAGGATTGCCCTCTATGGGCCTCAAAAATTCATGGTAGGCTGGGCACGGTGGCTCATGCCTGTAATCCCAGCCCTTTGGGAGGCCAAGGCGGGCAGATCACTTGAGGTCAGGTGTTCGAGACCAGCCTGGTCAACCTGGTGAAATCCTGTCTCTACTAAAAATACAAAAAAATTAGCCAGGTGTGGTGGTGGGCTCCTGTAGTCCCAGCTACTCAGGAGGCTGAGGCAGGAGAATCACTTGAACCCGGGAGGCAGAGGTTGCAGTGAGCCTAGATTGAGCTATTGCACTCCAGCCTGGGCGACAGAGTGAGACTCCATGACAAAAAAAAAAAAAAAAAAAAAATTCACGTTGAGATGCTTGTTCAAGCTGAGTTGGAGTAAGTAGTCAAGAAGGGCCTCAGCAAGACTGGCCCCATAAGGATGGTTTGAGGGAGTGGCTAGGGGTAGGGGTTGTGGGGAGCAACCCAAAGCAGGCTCAGTAAATAGCAGTTTGAAGCCCACACTGACACAGTCAGGACCCTCTAGCTAGAAAAACAAATGCTTGGGAGGCAGGCACAGCTTTTAGGTTTAAATCTCACTTGACCACAATGGAGTAACATCACTGGCACATTTAACTTAGGGCCAGGATAGCTATGTGCATTCAGTAAAGGGCAATTTTGTTGTAAACAGCTGGCAGGGTAAGAAGGGAGACAGCATCTCAGAGATACTAAGTGTGAGTTTAGTGATTCGAGTATTTTTTACATAACATGGACACTTAATGCAAGCCAACTTCAAATCTGGTGCTCAACCACTGAAACCAGCAGTTTGTTCCAATGATGGACAAAAACCAGACGGAGTTGAACTTATTGAGAGGCCAGCTCTACTTTATTTTATGGATGATTTAAGAAATTTCCATGGTTTATTTTGAAAATATTCCATTTTTGGCCGGGCGCAGTGGCTCAAGCTTATAATCCCAGCATTTTGGGAGGCCGAGATGGGCGGATCACGAGGTCAGGAGATCGAGATCATCCTGGCTAACCCTGTGAAACACCTCCCTACTAAAAAAAAAAAAATACAAAAAACTAGCCGGGCGAGGTGGCGGGCGCCTGTAGTCCCAGCTACTCAGGAGGCTGAGGCAGGAGAATAGCGTAAAACCGGGAGGTGGAGCTTGCAGTGAGCTGAGATCCGGCCACTGCACTCCAGCCTGGGTGACAGAGTGAGACTCCATCTAAAAAAAAAAAAAAAAGAAAGAAAATACTCCATTTTTGACCTATGTATTGACTTTAGAACCTAATCTCTTTGTACATTATAATTCTGCTTTACTTATTTTGTGACCTTTTCTCAGTCATTT
>NW_016814655.1:5427244-5430852 GCF_001698545.2 Rhinopithecus bieti | reverse complement strand
AAAAAAAAAAAAAAAAGAAAGAAAATACTCCATTTTTGACCTATGTATTGACTTTAGAACCTAATCTCTTTGTACATTATAATTCTGCTTTACTTATTTTGTGACCTTTTCTCAGTCATTTAACCTCTGAGACTCCATTTCCTCCTGTGTAAAATAGAGTCCCAGCTACCCGGGAGGCTGAGACAGGAGAATGGCGTGAACCCGGGAGGCGGAGCTTGCAGTGAGCTGAGATCCGGCCATAGCACTCCAGCCTGGGTGACAGAGCGAGACTCCGTCTCAAAAAAAAAAAAAAAAAAAAAAAAGAGTGCTGCAAGAGGAAAAATTGCATTAAAAAAAAAAAAAAAAGTGGGGCAGTGGGGAGTAATGCTGTGATTCCCAGAAATTGAATTAGTGGGTCAAAGGTTGCACATATATATTTATACAAGTTGCCTTTCTTTCTTCCTTTTTTCCTTCTTTCTTTCCTTCCTTCCCTCTTTCTTTCAAGATGGTGTCTCACTGTGTTGCCCAGGCTCGTCTTTAACTTCTGGGGTCAAGCAATCCTCCCTTCTCAGACTCCTGAGCAGATGGGATTACAGGCATGTGTCACCACACCCAGCATAAATTGCTTTTCTAAGAAATTGGCTACTCAAGGTTTATGAGGTTCTAGTTTCTTCACATCCTTCCCAGCCTGGGGGGTAAAATTATTGAGAATCTCTGCCTCTTTAGTATTATTCCATTTCTGTAGCTCAAAAACAGGCAAAACCAATCTTGGTGTTAAAAATGAAGACAGGGCCAGGCGTGGTGACTCATGCCTGTAATCCCAGCACTTTGGGAGGCCGAGGTGGGCAGATCACTTGAGGTCAGGAGTTCGTGACCAGCCTGGCCAACATGGTGAAACCCCGTCTCTACCAAAAATACAAAAATTAGCTGGGCGTGGTGGTGGGTGCCTGTAATCCCAGCTACCGAAGGCTGAGGCAGAGAATTGCTTGAACTTGGAGACGGAGGTTTCAGTGAGCTGAGGTCACACCACTGCACTCCAGCCTGGGCAACAGAGTGGAGTTGCCAAAAAAAAAAAAACAAAAGAAAAAGATAAAAGGTGGGCATGGTGTTCACACTTGTAATCCCAACACTTTGGGAGGCCAAAGTAGGTGGATCTCTTGAGCAGCTTGGGCAACATGGCAAAACTCCATCTCTACAAAAGTTTAAAAATTAGCTAGGCATTGTAGCACTTGCCTATAGTCTCAGCTACTCAGGATGCCAAGGAGGGAGGATCACTTGAGCCCGGGGAAGTAAAGGCTGCAGTGAGCCGTGCCATTGCATCCAGGCTGGGTGAGACAATGAGACCCTGTCTGTCTCAAAAAAATAATAATAATGAAATCAAGATAATGACTACCCTTGTAAGGAAAAAGTGATGGGGAAGAGACATGAGGAGGACTACTGGGGTATTGGTAATGTTCTGCTTCTTGACTTCAGCATTGGTTACACAGTGTGTTTGATTGGAGAACATTTGTCATGTCGTACATTTATGATATGTGCACTTTTCTGTAAGTTATACTTCAGTATGAAGTTGACTAAGTACACCAAAATCACAAGCAACAAAAGAAAAAATAGGTAATAATTTGGGCTTCATCAAAGTTAAAAACTTTAGTGCTTTAAAGGAAACAATCAAGAAAGTGAAAAGGACCCACAGAACAGAGAAAATATTTGCAAATCATATACCTGATAAAGGACTTGTATCTAGAACACACAAATAACTTTAAAACTGAATAATAAAAAGACAATTCAATTTAAAAACGGGCAAAAGATATGAACAGACATTTCTCCAAAGAAGATAGATAAATGACTGATACAAGCACATAAAAAGATGCTCCACATCATTAATTGTCAGGAAAATGTAAATCAAAGCCACAATGAGCTACTACTTCCCATACTCTAAAATAGCTATAATCAAAAAGATAGACAATAACAAGCGTTGATGAGGATACAGAGAAATTAGAACCTCCACACATTGCCGATGGTAATACAAATTGGCACAGCTGCTTTGGAAAACAGTCTAGTACTTTCTCAGATGGTTAAACATAGAGTTACCATATGACCCAGCAATTCTACCCCAAAGACCCAAGAGAAATGAAAACATATGTCAATACAAATATGTGTATATGAACACTCATAGCTGCATATTTCTTTTCTTTTTCCGTTGTTGTTGAGACAGGGTCTCAGTCTGTCACCCAGGCTAGAGTGCAGCGGTGCAATCTCAGCTCATTGCAACCTCCACCTCCCAGGCTCAAGCTATCCTCCCACCTCAGCCTCCTGAGTAGCTGGTAGGACTGGCACATACCACCACACCAGCTAATTTTTTGTATTGTTTGTAGAAAGTTTCACCATGTTGCCCAGGCTGGTCTCAAGTAATCTGCCTGTCTCAGCCTTCCAAAGTGCTGGGATTACAGGCACTAGCCACTGCACCTGACCTAGCAGCCTATTTCATAACAGCAAAAAAGTGGAAATAACCCAAATGTCCATCAACTGATGAAAGGATAACTAAAATGTAGTATATCCATATAATATAATATTATTGAGCAATAAAAAAATTAAGCCAGGCATAGTGGCATGTGCCAGGAGTTTGAGTCCAGCCTAGGCAACATAGTGAGACCTTGCCCCTTAAAAAAAAATAAAAAAGAAAAGAAATACTGGTACATGCTACAACATGGATGAGTCTTGAAAATCTCATGCTAAGTGATAGAGACCAGTCACAAAAGGTCATATATTGTATGATTCCATGTATATGAAATGTCTTACAGACATAGATTAGCGATTACCTAGGGCTGAGAGAGTGGGGAAAATGTGGAGTGACTGCCAATGGATACAGGTGTTCTTTCGGAAGTGATGAAAATGTTTTAAAATTGTGGCGATGGTTGCACAAATTATGAATATGCTAAAAGCTGTTGAACTGTACTTTATTGATTGACAAGGTCTCACTCCGTTGCCCAGGCTGGAGTGCATTTGCCTGACCTTGGCTCACTGCAACCTTGACCTCCTGAGCTCAAGGCATCCTCCAACCTCAGCCTCCAGAGCAGCTGATTACTACATGCTTGTACCCCCATGCTTGGCTAATAGTTGTGTTTTTTTTTTTGTAGAGACAGAGTCTTACTATGTTGCCCAGGCTGGCCCCCAGCTCCTGGCCTCAAGTGATCCTACTACCTCAGACTCCCTAAAGTACTGGGATTACAGGTATGAGCTGCCCGGCCCAGCTGAATAGTCATTTTTATTTTTATTTTACTTTTTTTTTTTTTTTTTGAGACAGAGTCTCGCTCTGCCGCCCAGGCTGGAGTGCTGTGGCCAGATCTCAGCTCACTGCAAGCTCCGCCTCCCGGGTTCACGCCATTCTCCTGGCTCACCCTCCCAAGTAGCTGGGACTACAGGCGCCCTCCACCTCGCCCGGCTAATTTTTTTGTACTTTTTAGTAGAGACGGGGTTTCACCGTGTTAGCCAGGATGGTCTCGATCTCCTGACCTCGTGATCCGCCCGTCTCGGCCTCCCAAAGTGCTGGGATTACAGACTTGAGCCACCGCGCCCAGCCTATTTTACTTTTTTGAGATGGAGTCTCACTCTGTCGCCGAGGCTGGAGTGCA
>NW_016814655.1:5420566-5424220 GCF_001698545.2 Rhinopithecus bieti | reverse complement strand
CCTCGCCCTGCTTCAGCTCTCGCTGGTCAGGCTGCAGCAGCTGACCAGCACCGATTGTCCGGCACTCCCTAGTGAGATGACCCCAGTACCTCAGTTGAAAATGCAGAAATCACCGGTCTTCTGTGTCGCTCGCGCTGGGAGTTGGAGACTGGAGCTGTTCCTATTCGGCCATCGCCTGGCTAGTTTTTGTTTGGGTTTTTGTTTTGCTTTTCTTTTCCAGACGGAGTCTCACTCTGTCCAGGCTGGAAAGCAGTGGCTGGATCTCAGCTCACTGCAAGCTCCGCCTCCCAGGTTCATGCCATTCTCCTGCCTCAGCCTCCTGAGTAGCTGGGACTACAGGTGCCCGCCACCACACCCCGCTAATTTTTTGTATTTTTAGTAGAGATGGGGTTTCATCGTGTTGGCCAGGATGGTCTCGATGTCCTGACCTCAGGATCCACCTGTCTTGGCCTCCCAAAGTGTTGGGATTACAGGCGTGAGCCACCACACCCGGCCATGCCCGGCTAGTTTTTATATTTTTAGTAGAGACGGGGTTTCACCATGTTGGCCAGGCTGGTCTGGAACTCCTGACCTCAGGTAATCCACCCGCCTCAGCCTCCCAAAGTGCTGGGATTACAGGCCTGAGCCACCGCACCCAGCCATCATTTTTATTTTTTATTTATTTATTTATTTTGAGACAGCTCACACCATTGCCCAGGCTGAAGTGCAGTGGCACAATCTCAGCTCACTGCAACCTCTGTCCCAGGTTCAAGCGATCTCCTGTCTCAGCCCTCAAGTAGCTGGGATTACAGGCGCCTGCCACCACGTCCG
This sequence comes from Rhinopithecus bieti, assembly GCF_001698545.2. Classification (NCBI taxonomy): domain Eukaryota; kingdom Metazoa; phylum Chordata; class Mammalia; order Primates; family Cercopithecidae; genus Rhinopithecus; species Rhinopithecus bieti. The sequence goes on along the minus strand of NW_016814655.1, from coordinate 5,423,410 downwards.
GCTAATTTTTGTATTTGTTGTTGTTGTTGTTGAGATGGAGTCTCACTTTGCCACCCAGGCTGGAGTGTAGTAACGTGATCTCAGCTCAGTGCAACCTCCGCCTCCTGGGTTCAAGCGATTCTCCTGCCTCAGCCTCCCAAGTAGCTGGGATTACAGGCGTGTACCACCATGCCCGGCTAATTTTTTCTATTTTTACTAGAGATGGGGTTTCATCACGTTGGCCAGGTTGGTCTTGAACTCCTGACTTCACATGATCCACCTTCCTCAGCCTCTCAAAGGCTGGGACTACAGGCATGACCCCACCGTGCCTGGCTCCCATTTATTTATTGAGGGGCCTTTTAAAAAACAAAAAAATCTGTTTTGCATAAATTAATTATACAAAAATTATTTATTTATTTCTAGGGTCAGGGTCTTGCTATCCTGCCCAGGCTGGGCTCAAACTCCGAAGCTTTATAAAGGGATCCTCCTGCCTCACCCTCCCCAGTAGCTTGGACTACAGGTATCCCACACTCTACCCTACTTACATAAAAAGATTTTAACTCTTTTTTTTTTTTGAGACGGAGTCTCGCTCTGTCGCTCAGGCTGGAGTGCAGTGGCCGGATCTCAGCTCACTGCAAGCTCCGCCTCCCGGGTTTACACCATTCTCCTGCCTCAGCCTCCCGAGTAGCTGGGACTACAGGCACCCGCCACCTCGCCCGGCTAGTTTTTGTATTTTTTAGTAGAGACGGGGTTTCACCGTGTTAGCCAGGATGGTCTTGATCTCCTGACCTCGTGATCCGCCCGTCTCGGCCTCCCAAAGTGCTGGGATTACAGGCTTGAGCCACCGCGCCCGGCCGATTTTAACTCTTTATCATATTTGCTGCAAATATATTTCTCAGCATATTGCTTTCTTGTTTGTTCTGTTTAGAGGTTTGGTTTAGTTTTTACTTATACACATATACACCAAAGTTGTAAATTTGTATGTAGTCAAACTGGTCATTCTTTCCTTTTTTTTTGGTTTTAATTAGGACAAAATTTACTCTTTTCCTTTTTGATTTCTTCTATAGTATTTAAGCTTGCAAGTTTATCACCCACACACATATTCCTACAAGGCTGATGAATACTATTTAATCTCATTTTCTTCTAACTTTATTTACTTACATTTAATTCTTTAATCTTTTTTGTTTTCTTTCTTTTCTTTTCTTTTTTTTTTTTTTTCTTTTTTGATGGAGTATTCTCTGTCACCCAGGCTGGAGTGCAATGGTGCTATCTCAGTTTACTGCAACCTCAGCCTCCCAGGTCAAGCAATTCTCCTGCCTCAGCCTCCCGTAGCTGGGATTACAGGTGGCCACTACCACACCTGATTAATTTTTTTTTCTATTTTTAGTAGAGACAGGGTTTTACCACGTTGGCCAGGCTTGAACTCCTGACCTCAGGTGATCCACCCACCTCAGCCTCCCAAAGCACTGGGATTACAGGCGTGAGCCACCATGCTCTGCCTAATTCTTTAATCTTGTATTTGTTTTATAAGTTAGGGGCCGGGCGCAGTGGTTCAAGCCTGCAATCCCAGCACTTTGGGAGGCTGAGACGGGCAGATTACGAGGTCAGGAGATCGAGACCATCCTGGCTAACACGGTGAAACCCCATCTCTACTAAAAAAATACAAAAAAACTAGCCGGGCGAGGTGGCGGGCACCTGTAGTCCCAGCTACTCGGGAGGCTGAGGCAGGAGAATGGCGTAAACCTGGGAGGCGGAGCTTGCAGTGAGCTGAGATCCAGCCACTGCACTCCAGCCCGGGCGACAGAGCGAGACTCCGTCTCAAAAAAAAAAAAAAAAAAAAAAATTTATGTTAGGATCTTTTTGTGTGGTTTGGTTTGGGTTTTCTACATTGCTAGTAGCATAGACCTCATAGCCTCCTAATTAGTTTCCCTTCTCCAGTTCTACACACTACATCAAACTAATCTTATGAAAAAATAATAATAATAACAGATCTGAGTAGGTCACTTCTCTGTTGAAAAACTTGCGGTGGTTTTCCATTCTCTATAAAATTAAGTCTAAACTTTGATGGCCAGGCTGGTCTTGAACTCCTGACCTCAGGTGATCTACCCGCCTCGGCCTCCCAAAGTGCTGGGAGTACAGGCATGAGCCACTACACCCGGCCCTTTCTCTTTTTTCTGGAAGGCAGGGACCAGCTCTTAAACATGACCTGCATTAGATCCTTTGGTGACAACCCATTACATTTGGATAAAATTCAAAATCCTTGCTGGCTCTGTGACCTTAGGCAAGCTGTTTGACCTCTCTGTTCCTTAGTTTCCTCCTATGTAAATAGAATGGGAGACAGCTGGGCATAGTAGTGCATGCCTTTAGTCCTAGCTATTTGAAAGGCTGAGGCGTAAGAATCCTTTGAACCCAGGAGTTCATGGCTGAGGTGAGATATGATAGCATCATTGTACTCCAGCCCAGGTGACAATGAGACCCTGTCTCACAAAATAAATAAATAAAAATAAAAAATAGGCCAGGTGCAGTGGCTCAAGCCTGTAATCCCAGCACTTTGGAAGGCCGAGACGGGCAAATCATGAGGTCAGGAGATCGAGACCATCCTGGCTAACACGGTGAAACCCCATCTCTACTAAAAATACAAAAAAAAAAAATTAGCCGGGCGTGGTGGGGGGCAGCTATAGTCCCAGCTACTCAGGAGGCTGAGGCAGGAGAATGACGTGAACCCAGGAGGCAGAGCTTGCAGTGAGCCAAGATCACCCCACTGCCTTCAGTCTGGGCGCCGGAGTGAGTCTCCATCTAAATAAATAAAAAATAATAATAAAATAAAATAATAAATAAATAAATAAACAAACAAAAATAAATAAA
>NW_016814655.1:5391871-5419882 GCF_001698545.2 Rhinopithecus bieti | reverse complement strand
CCCCAAAAGGATGGTTGCATCTGTACTGAATATGTACAGAGATTTTTCCCTGTCATTATTCCCTAAACAATACAATATAACAATTATTTATATAGCATTTACATTGTATTAAGTATTATAAGTAATCTTGAAATGATTTAAAGTATATGGGAGGATATGCATAGGTTATATGCAAAGACTATACCATTTTATATAAGGGACTTAAGCATCCATGGGTTCTGATATCCATTCTGGAACCAATTCCCCCAGTACCTACATCACACAGTATGGTCAGGTTTTTTTGTTTGTTGTTGTCGTTGTTTTGAGACAGAGTCTTGCTGTGTCTCCCAGGCTGGAGTGCAGTGGCACAATCTCCACTCACTGCAACCTCCGACTCCCAGGTTCAAGCAACTCTCCTGCCTCAGCCTCCCGAGTAGCTGGGACTACAGGCGCCCGCCACCTCGCCCGGCTAGTTTTTTGTATTTTTTAGTAGAGACGGGGTTTCACTGTGTTAGCCAGGATGGTCTCGATCTCCTGACCTCGCGATCCGCCCGTCTCGGCCTCCCAAAGTGCTGGGATTACAGGCTTGAGCCACCGCGCCCGGGTCTTTTTTTTTTTTTTTTTTTTTTGAGATGGAGTCTCACTCTTTCGCCAGGCAGTGGCATGATCTCAGCTCACGGCAATCTCCACCTCCCGGGTTCAAGCTATTCTCTTGCCTCAGCCTCCAGAGTAGCTGGGACTACAGGCACCCGCCATCACACATGGCTAATTTTTATATGTTTTAGTAGAGATGGGGTTTCGCCATGTTGGCCAGGTTGGTCTTAAACTCCTGACCTCAGGTGATCTGCCCGCCTCGGCCTCCCAAAGTGCTGGGATTACAGGCGTGAGGCACCTTGCCCAGACTTTGTTTTTGAGATGGAGTCCCACTTAGTTGCCCAGGCTGGAGTGTAGTGGCATGATCCTGGCTCACTACAACCTCTGCCTCCCAGGTTCAAGCGATTCTTGTGCTTCAGCCTCACGAGTAGCTAGGACTACAGGCATGCACACCACACCTGGCTAATTTTTTTTTTTTTTTTTTTTTTGGTATTTTTAGTAGAGACAGGGTTTCACCATATTGGCCAGGCTGGTCTTGAACTCCTGACCCCAAGTGATACACCTGCCTCAGTATCCCAAAGTGCTGGGATTACAGGCATGAGCCACTGCACCTGGTCTTCTTCTCATCTAACCCAGCAAGCACTCCCCAGCATCAGAGTGTGTTTCCTATACCTGAAATCCTATTCCCCATACTCTTTACTTGACTAAGTCTCCGCTGAAATATTCCCTCAGAGAGGCCTTCCTTAATACACCAGATTAAATAAGGTCTCCCTGTTATATGTTTATCAACCCTATCTCTACAAAAACATACAAAAATTAGCCAGGCGTGGTGGTGCATGCCTGTGGTCCCAGCTACTCTGGAGGCTGAGATAGAAGAACCGATTGAGCCCTGGAGGTTAAGGCTGCTGTGAACCATGATTGCACTACTGCACTACAGCCTGGGCAACAGAGTGACAGCCTGTCTCAAAAAAAAAAAAAAATTGTCATTGCATATGTGTATATGTATGTATGTGGCCATTTGTTTATTTTATTTTTTTATTTTTGAGACAGAGTCTTGCTCTGTTGCCCAAGCTGAAGTGCATTGGTGTAATCGCTGCTCACTGCAAATTCTGCCTCCAAGGTTCAAGTATTCTCATGCCTCAGCCTCCAGAGTAGCTGGGATTACAGGCGTGTGCCACCACACCTGGCTAATTTTTCTTTTTCATAAAGATGGTGTTCACCATATTAGCCAGGCTGGTCTCGAACTCCTGACCTCAAGTGATCCACCCACCTCGGCCTCCCAAAGTGCTGGAATAACAGATGTGAGCCACCGTGCCTGGCCCCACTTGTTGTAATATCTATTTCTCCACCCAACTGTATAATATGCCATATTGTCTTATTCACTGTTCTGTCTCCAGCTCCAGGCATTTTGTAGATGCTCACTAAATTTAGCTTCATTTGCTGAATGGATGAATGAGCTGAGTAGAGCTTATATAGCAGGGACTCAATAAATGTTAAAATTTTAATTTGAGTTAACCCTAGAACTGCCATAGTAAAAGCACTCAAGCTTGGGCTTCAGAGGTGGAAACATGAGTTTGTAGAGACTACTACTAAACATATAACCAGGAAGAACTGCACATTTACAGTAGAAGACGGAAGTAAAATTATGTAAATAGTCTTCACAATAGCCAAAACCTAGAAACAACCCAAATATCCAGTGACAGGAGAATGAATAACTGGGTAGAGTCACAAAATGGAATATTACAGAGTTCTCAAAATGAGTAAACTGTAAGCAATACGGAACAATATAAATCTTGTTAATACAATATAAGTAAATAAGCCACCAAAAATTACATACAGCAATACTCCCTTATAATAATGTAAAAAATAACTAAACTTTAAAAAAAATTTTTTTTTTGAGATGGAGTAATCCCAAGTAGCTGGATTACATGCGCTCACCACCACACCCGGCTAATTTTTGTATTTTTAGTAGAGACAGGGTTTCACCATGTTGGTCAAGCTGGTCTTGAACTCCTGACCTCAGGTGATCCACCCGCCTCGACCTCCCAAAGTGCTGGGATTACAGGTGTGAGCCACTGCTCTGGCTAAAAATTCTTACAAATTTTCAGGAATACATACAGCTGGTAAGTATGTAAAAGGAGCCAGGTGTAGTGGTGCCACCTACAGTCCCAGCTGCACATGTAGTCTCAGCTACTTGGGAGGCTGAAGCAGGAGGATTGCTTGAGTTTAGGAGCTTGAGGTTGCAGTGCACTATGATAGGGTCTGTGAATAGCTACAGCACTACATTCTGAGCAACACAGTGAAGCTCTGTCTTATAAAATATATATGTGTGTGTATATAAAGAAAACAAGAGAATGACGGATATCCTGAGAGAGGGTAGCTAGATTTAAGTTATTGCCAAGATCCTAGCTTTCATGTTGATTAGTTCTCTACAGTTTTTTTTTTTTTTTTTTTTTTTTTTTAAACGAGTCTCACTCTGTCACCCAGGCTGCAGTGCAATGGTGCAGTCTCTGCTCACAGCAACCTCCACCTCCCGGGCTCAAGTGATTCTCCTGGCTCAGCCTCCCAAGTTGCTGGAATTACAGGCATGCACCATCATGCCCAGCTAATTTTTTTTTTGTATTTTTCATAGAGACAGGGTTTCACCATGTTGGCCAGGCTGGTCTCAAACTCCTGACCTCAGGTGATTCACCCGCCTCGGCCTCCCAAAGTGTTGGGATTACAGGTGTGAGCCACCACGCCTGGCCCCGTATGATAGTCTTATAAGTAAATAAATGTGCACTGTGCATGGAGCAATGATGAGTGTGTGTCATGAACCAAGGTTATGATTAATTTAGTTCTGTGCATCTGAAGTCCATTAAAGGAAAGGGAGAAAAAGTAGCCTACCTCCTCCTCCAGGCAGCCTCAGTTGTTGGGGGTGATAGGGAGAAGAATCTTCTCCCCCAAGCTCCTTTGGGACTTTTCTCCAGGGACTGGCCCTAGGTCCTCCTCTTGTAGAGGTGAGCTGGTGGCATAGAGGTGGGGCAGCAAAGAGGGAAGTAATCCAGGGTTTAGCTTCCTCTGGAAATGGGTCCTGGAATCAGTGGGAAAATGAGTCTATCCTGAGGCTGAAGAAGGAATCTGGAAGAGTGAGTCAGCTTCCATTCCCATTCAGCTTCCCAGACTCCCCAGCTTAGAACTGTTGGGTATGTAGTCTCCCATCCATTTCATCTATGACCTTAGGGTGGGGGTTAGGAGGAGCCCCAGAGCTGGGCCCTGAGTGAATGGGGCTGTGGCCACATGAATGACAGTCATAGTTGTTATAAACATTCTGGGTACTTGGGAGCTGGGACTAAGGTCTTGTTATGTTGCCCAGGCTGAAGTGCAGTGGCGATTCCTTGGTGTTATCATAGCACACTGTGGCCTCAAGCTCCTGGCCTCACACAATCCTCTTGCTTCAGCCTGCCACCCGCCAAGTAGCTGGGACTATAGGCACGGACCACTATGCCCAGCTTAAACCAGTGCCTTTGAAGTCCATCATGAAACTAGGGAGCTGCTGACCCTCTCTCTCTCTCTCTCTATATATATATATACACATATTTTTTTTTTTTTTGAGACAAAGTGTCACTTTGTCGCCCAGGCTGGAGTGCAGTGGCGGCAATCTCCGCTCACTGCAACCTCTGTCTCCCAGGTTCAAGCGATTCTCATGCCTTGGCCTCCCAAATAGCTGGGACTTGGCACATGCCATCACACCCAGCTAATTTTTGTATTTTTGGTAGAGACAGGGTTTCACCATGTTGGCCAGGCTGGTCTCGAACTCCTGACCTCAGGTGATCAACCCGCCTCGGCCTCCCAAAGTGTTGGGATTACAGGCGTTCAGAACCACTGCACCTGGTTTTTTTTTTGTTTGTTTTTTTGTTTTTTGAGACAAAGGGTCTTGCTGTGTCACCTGGGCTGGAGTGCAGTGGTGCAATCACAGCTCACCGTTGTCTCAACTTCCCAGGCCAGAGTGATTCTCCTACCTCAGCCTCCCAAGTAGCTGGGACTATAGATGCACCACCATACCCAGCTTATTTATTTATTTTAGAGATGAGGTCTCGGCTGGGTGGAGGGGCTCACGTCTGTAATCTTAGCACTTTGCGGAGGCCAAGGCAGGCAGATCACTTAAGATCAGGAGTTCAAGACCGGCCTGGCCAACAAGCTGAAAACCCATCTCTACTAAAATTACAAAAATTAGCTGGACGTGGTGGTGCACACCTGTAGTCTCAGCTACTATGGAGACTGAGGCAGGAGAATCACTTGAACCCAGGAGGCGGAGGCTGCAGTGAGCCGAGATCTTGCCACTGCACTCCAGCCTGGGCGACAGAACGAGATTCCATCTCAAAAAAAAAAAAAAAGGTAGAGATGAGGTCTCACTATATTGCCAAGGCTAGTCTTGAACTGCTGACATGGTGAAACCACGTCTCTACCAGAAATACAAAAAAAAAAAAAAAAAGAAAAATTAGCTGGGTATGGTGTCATGTGTCTATAGTCCCAGCTACTCAGGAGGCATGAGAATCATTTGAACCTAGGAGGCAGAGGTTGCAGTGAGACAACATCGTGCCACTGCACTGTAGCCTGGACAATACAGCAAGACTCTATCCTAAAAAAAAAAAAAAAGAAAAAAAAAAGAAATCAGGCTGGACTGGGTTAAGGGTATAAAAGAGGGGTTGGAGGTTGCACTAGACTACACTAGGGTCCTAGGAAAAGGGATGGAGCTCTCTGGCTGAATCAGATCAGACCAGGTCAGGAAAAATGAGGAAGGAGCTGTAAGTCCAGGAGGGACAGAGGTTTGGGGTTGGGTTCACACCTCTGTGGATTCAGAGGTCCTGGTTGGGGTACATGGTCAGACTATCTGAATGAATTAATTCACCAACAGACATATATATAAACATATGCATATACATGCATACATACAAACACACATATACACTCCCTTACCTGCACATATAAACAGATCCAGGCCCTCCCCAGCTCAGCAGCACAAAGCTCTTCAGCAATGTGCTAAGGCTTGGGACTGGGCCCACACATGTACCTGAAAACAAAGGGCACGAGGGCTTTGGAGGGTCTCTCTCTTCCCCCACCCCAGTAATTCCTCTTCAACAGGGGCTGCTGGGGGCAAATGGGGAGGAGCCAGATATGGGGCTCCAGAGGAAGTTGCTGGCCACTGTGTTTCCTGAGTTCAACAGTGTGTTCTCCTGCTTCTCTGACCTACCCCCTGCCCCCAAGCAGGATGGGGTCCAGGCCTGGCAATCTACCTTTTCCCTTGACTACCTCCCTCCATACACATACATACGTGAACCTACAAATGCCCGAGTCACACAACAATTGTCCCAGCAGCCCCATAACTCAACACAGTCGCACTGCTAAGCCACACATTCAACACATCCTCATTTATGGATTTATAGCCTTCACTCACTCAGCAGTCACATATTCTCTGCTTTGTTCAATATCATATCCCCAGCAAATAGAATGGGCCTAGTACCTAAAGAGAGTTCAATGAATACTATTTGAATGAATTAATTCACCAACAGACACATACATAAAAATATGCATATACATGCCCACATACAAACACATGTATACACTCCCTTACCTGCACATATAAACAGATCCAGGCCCTCCCCAGCTCAGCAGCACATACATACACACAGACACACACTCAGGCTAACGGGCTAGATGTACACCCAGTGCCAGACACAGACCCACTGTAGATGTTACCTGGCACTCTCACGGCGAGTTGCTGGTGGCAGCTAGCCGGTAAATGTCCTTCAGGCTGGCCAGATCTACAAAGGAAGAGTTGGGGGTGGGGTGCAATAGCATTCCTTGGGGTCCTGAGGCACTGGGCAATGAGAAGCTGGGCTGGCAGCAGAGCAGGGCCAAGGTAACTGTAGATTGGAGAGGGAATGGATGGGTCATCCAGTCCCTTCCTCTGGTGTCTTCCTACCAGCTAGGGAGGTAAGGGTAGAGGTGCAGGTCTATCGGGCTTTATTTCAGGTTGAGAGAGACCTTAGGAGGGGAATAGTTTGAGGCCTCAGTTTCTCCTGCCTGGGATGACAAAGAGGGACACTGGATAGAGAGCTTTATGGGCACTAAGACCCCATCTCCAATCCACAGCGGGGTCTCCTTATCTTCCCAGTCTTTAATGGTGAAGAGGAGGGGACTTGGAGAGTTAACTACCTGGAAAAGAGTCTGAAAAGTACCCCATTTATCCTCCCATCCTCCCATAGAGCTTCAGGCTACCCACTAGCAACAGAACTGTCTTCCTCCCTCAGCGTCCCCACCCAAAGTCAGCAAGGAGACAGACAATCCTGCTACTCTCTTAATCCCTCACCCAGGGACCTTAGCACCAGGGAGACTAATTTAGACCTCAGCTGGTGACCGGGTGCAGCAGATCATGCCTATAATTCCAGTACTTTGGGAGGCTGAGGTGGGTGGATCACCTGAGGTCAAGAGTTCGAGACCAGCCTGGCCAACATGGTGAAACCCTATCTCTACTAAAAAAAAATATACAAATTAGCCAGGCATAGTGGCGGGCACCTGTAATCCCAGCTACTTGGATGAGGTAGGAGAATTACTTGAACCCAGGAGGTGGAGGTTGCAGTGAGCCGAGATCATGCCACTGCACTCCAGCCTGGGCAACAGAGCAAGACTCCATCTCAAAATAAACAAACAACCAACCGACATTAGCTGGGCTAGTAGGCTGGGGGCTGGGTAGGGGTAGGAGTCTCCCAGGTACTCTAAGTACCTCAAGACCCTCTAACCCAAGCCCCCTCCTAGGCCAAGTCCCCTCTCTCACTCCTCCCTCAACAGCATAATCCAGGGCAGTCTATCCTAGGAACCTGCCCCAGAAGGGCCACCTGTCTGGCTGCCCCATGACAGCTAGGGGTGAGAAGCAACAGTCCTGGGGTGAGAGGTGGGGAGCAGACTGAGAAAGCCAATTCTCCCTCAACTTTGAGGGAGATGGGGCCAGGCTGGGAGATCTGGGAACAAACTTTAGGGTCTTGGGTGAAGGAGAGGTATAATTCAGGGAAACAACTTCAAAACAGTGAGGGGAAATGTTAGGTGAGAGTGAAGGGATCCAATTCATACAGTCTTAGGAACTGTAAGGATGGGGAAAAGACTGCCTTGGACTGAGTCATTATTAGGCATCAATGACCAACCAGGACACTCTCAAACCGAAAAGTCTCTTTATTGATTGGTACCATACATGACTCAAATGGCCCAAAAAAAAAAAAAAAAAAAAAAAAAAAAAAAAAAAAAAAAAAAAGGCATTACAGTTGGGGTGGGATGTCCACCTTCCTCACCCCTTCCCTCAGCTCCTGACTCAATACCCTTCCAAAAGTGGCAGCTGGAGTGGAGGAAATAGGGTGTGGGGGACCCCAGAATCCAGAGGGAAGAGTGGGGAGAGAGGTGGTGCTAGCACTTCCTGGGACTGGCCACAGGAAAAGGCAGCAAAGCCACAGAGCTGGCCCAGCTGCGTGAAACCCTGCTCCTGGCTGCACCCTGGCGGAGCTGAGGATCCTGGCTGCCTCCTCCTCCTCCTCCTCCCTGCTACGAGGAAGGAGTGGCAGGGGACACTGGCAGGTGAAGACCCTCTACTTCACCCAGGGGGACAGAGGCCTGTTTCTCTCTGGTGGGCTTAGAGCTGGGACGTCATTGGTGGCCCCTTCCCCTCTGTGAAGGACAGAGTAGGATTACGTATGCAGTTGGAGGGGTTGAGGGAGGAAGATTCTGGAGGAAAGTGGCTAAGCCCCTCTCCCATCCCATGCCTGCCCAACTGAAACAAAACCAAAAATACAGCAACAAGGCTGCACCCTTCTCTCCAGGCTCCCTAAGGGAAGGAGTCTCCCCTCCCTACATCCTAGACAGCTGCTCTTGTGGAGGACTTGTAAGGAATATACACACCATAGGGGTGGGGCTGGAAGAGAGGGAGTCACGAGCACTAGGAGAGCAGGCCAGAGTCCAGATAATGGGGAGACAGAGACAACAGCAAGGGTCTGTCACCAAGATGTGGCCACCGATGTCCCACTACCCCATGGCATGCCTTCCCCAACTGCGGTCACCCCACAGGAAAGGGCAAGAGAGATGGCGGTGTCTCCTTGGTCTGAAGCTCTCACACCGTATAAAATGGTATGCATACCTCCCTCCCCACCTCTCACCCCCACCTAGACCCTAGGCCCCCATCTGCTAAGAGTAGGGAGGTAGCTGGACTTTTAATAGGGGAAGAGGGGGGGACATGAGTGATTTTTTTTAACTTACATTTTTAATAATATTATTTTTTTAAAAACTTGGAGCTGGGATAAGTGGCAGCTGGAAGAGGAGCCCAGAGCTTTACCCCTCTATTACCAGCTGCCTAGGGGAAGGGGCATTCAACCAAACCCCATAACTTTAAGTCCCTAAGGGCTGTGGGTATAGAGAACCCCAGGCCTGAAAGGGGTAAAGTCAGGGGGATGGGAAACCCAGAATCTGGAGTGAGGATGGAGGCAAATGCCCTGGGGGGTGGTCAGGACATGTCTCAGAGGCCCAGGTTCCAAGTAGGCATCCACATGAGTACCCCCTTCCCCTAAAAGGCTCTGCAGAGGCCAGGCCCAGCCCAGGGCCACTGTGGGGCAAATCTTGGCACCTGCCCCCAGCGAGTCCAGTTCCTCCTTGAAGCAGGTGGATGGAGGCTGCCCATTTTAGATGCTCAGTCTCTTCATTGTGTCTTCTGCTTCCTGGGGCTGCGAGAGGTGGGGCAGATAGGCAGAGCACTGGGTGGCCACGGCAGGGCCTTTTACTGGGAGGCCTGTGACGTGGGGTTCTCCGATTTGCTTTCTTGGCTGGACGGAGGCTTGCTGTTCCAGGGGCTGTTGGCGCCCAGTGCAGGGGAGTTGTTAAAGCTGTCCTCGTCGTCAATGCCGTTGGCTGCGTCAAACTGGGTGTTCTCCAGCCGGGTGATGAGCCTCTCGTCCTCGTCCCCGAACTCCCCGCCCATCAGGGTGGGCTCCCCCACCACCATCACATCCTGAGAGTGGCGGAGGTCCCCAAACATAATCGGGGCAAGGGCTCGCCCGGCCCAGGGCGGCAGATACCCCCAGAGCCCCAATACCCACCCTGGAAGCTCAAGAGTCCCCACCCCCTCCTCATACCCGAATTTAAAACCTCAACTCCTGACACCCTCAGCTCCTGGAATCCTTCCCACTGAAGAACACCAGAGCATCAAAGCCTTTAGCCCATATCCATTCCCCTAGCTCCCTAGCCCGTCTCCCCAAAATTTTAGGGGACTCCTCAACTTCTGTCCACATGTAAGAGAAAGGGAGATCAAACACGAAGGAAGGGCAGTATGTGCATGTGCAAGGGCATGTACTCTGGATCTGCAAACACTCCAGTCTGCGGGTCATTCTATCAGTGTGAGTGTGTGCGCTGGATGGTCTGTGAGCCCCAAGCTGTCTGTCCTGAACGTCTGTATGTCCTCATGGCTGTCTCTGTTCCTTTATGCCCTAGCTTCCTACGGCTGAGTCTGTGTGATCACACCCATGCAAGTGCCTGACAAGGACTCTCTCACCAGTAAAAGCAGTTAGCCCATGCTGGCAGAGTACATGAAGAAAACTGTCTTTGCTTCTATGCCTGCTAGTGAGCTCAGGCTTGGACAGGGGTCAGGGGTGAGCAGTGGGGCAGCCCAGAAGAGAGAAGAAAGCCGAGATGCTTACAGGTACCTGGCTGGAGAGGGCGAAGGTGCTAGCTGGGCTCTTCTTCTTGCTGTTGCTGTTGTTGGTGTTACCGCCCCCCGAGCTCATGGTGCTGCCCCCTGACATCTTCCGTTTCCGCCGTTTGCTGGGCTGCTGACGTGTGGGCTCCGCTGTGTCAGGGAAAGGAGACTCAGATTGGAGAGGGCCCCAGGTCCCCTATTCTAAATTGTGGCTCCCAAGGAGCATGAGCCTGCCCTGATCCCAATTTTGTAGACCTGGGAACAAGGAAGGGGCAGGGAAAACTTCAAAAGGAAATATAGATACAGTTTTGGGGAGCAGTGTGAGATCCTGGTAAAAGCAGGTGCAAGGCACTCACCGGGAGGTGCTACCATGCGCTGCCACTTCTGGAAAAGGCAGGTCTTGAGGCAGTCACGGGGGCTGAGGCTGTAAGTCTTGTGGCGGGACATGAGCTCTTGCATGGGCTCAAGTATCACACAGAGCTAGGAGTAGGCAAGGAGGTGGCTTGTCAGGGGACAGACATGGAGCCGAGACTAAATGGACTGGGGCAGAAACTGGGAGGTCGGAGACTCACTCGGAGGTAGTTGAGAGTGGAATTGGACAGCCCACACCGGGTGATGTTTTTCGAGAGCTGATCCAACATCTGGGGGTCTTGGGCCTAGAGTGGGAGAAAAGACAAGCAAGAACACTGACACCTGGGTTGCCTCTGCTCACCTGCCCTATCATCTGAGCATTGTAACACTCCTGAGAGAGGATACTCTCTTATAAAACCTGCTGTTCAGATGAAGACACCCTAACCCTCTGTCTAAGGCCAGTCAGGAAATGACCGACCTTGTTCCACCCTTCCCCCTGCCTGCCTTCACTCTTGTGTCCTGGGTCCTGCCCACGACTCACATGCATGGCAAGGATGCTGCGGGGGATGAGCTCTCGGTGCTGCCGGATGCTGAAGTGCCACGTCTTTATTCGCATCATGTCGTCAAACATGAACTCCAGGTACAACCGGCCCTCCACACACACCTGGGGAAAGGCTTGTCAGACCCCGCCCCCTCCCCACATACTATACCTGAAGGTATGTCTATTACAGTCTCCCATTTGCTTACAACTCTCCCATTGCATATACGTTTGTCACCTGCACATTAAATCTGGGTGCACAAATGTCACAATACCCCCCACCCATATACCTGGCCCTTACACACACAGACACACAACACACACACACACAGTAGAAAATCTTAACAGATCGTCCTCTCCCCATGTAGTTAGTGATACACTCATCTGCTCTATGCTATGTGAGGGCAGACTCTTGTTCACTCGTGTAGCCCTAGGGCCCAGAAAACTATCCCATACAAACATAATACATGTTTGCTGATGGTTGCAACATGCCTATCCGCCCTTCTTATTTTGCCACTTCGCAATGTGGCTCCCTGGAGAATAGCTGTGAGTATACACTGGGAGAGAGGACGGTAATCAAACCCAGGCGCCATGGTGTTCCACATCCAGCTGGGTTGCTGACCTGGGTGAACATGGGCTTGCCATGCTGGGTCACCATGCTGCCCTGGTCACAGTCGAGGGACACAAAGTTGCTGTGGAATGCCTCCTTGGGGTGCTTAAGAACATAGTACAGCTCCGTAGCACCCCCCTCAAAGATGCTGCGGAAGTAGCGTGGGATCAGGGTCCGGCCAATGGCTGTAGAGATGGGACAAACTCTTCAGACAAAGGGACCGCAAAAGGGGCCAGACAGATGCCTCCCCTACCAAGCTAGATATCCCCTGGCACTCCCAGACCCACTTCTAGACTCTAGAACTACACAGGAGGTATACACCCCCATAGCAAGAGCCCAGAAGTCACTTACTATATCTCTTTGGTCCATCCTCCAGGCAGAAAGTGATGGTCAACATGGCATCGTCCTCAAAGAACTCAGTTGTGAATGCATCCCACCAGAGATTGTCACACTCCTAGGGAGCATGGTGAGGTGTGTTCATGTTTTTTGTCTTTTTTTTTTTTTCCTTTTTGTGGAGAACGGGGTCTCGCTATATTACACAGGCAGGTCTCGAACTCTTGGGCTCAAGCTATCCTCCCGCCTCTGCCTCCCTGAGAGCTGGGATTACAGGCGTGAGCCACCGCGCCCGGCCGGTGTGTTCATGTTATAAGATATCCCATAGGGTGCCCAGATGGCCCTCCTGCTCCCAATTCCTTTTCCCTTGGCAATACCTCTGTCCAGTTCTGAAGCCGTTTGTTAAGCTCGAATATTCTATAGTCAGTTTGGTTGCCATATGGTGTGTGCCTCCTGGAGGAAGTGAAGGAGGCAGATCAATAGGAGCGGAGCCTCCCCACCCCACCCCTACCTCGGCCTTCACCCAGTGGAAAGCACCTTCTTCCCCACTGGACTCCACTTACCCAATCCCTGGCTCCAGGTATGTAGGCGGGTACATGGGAGTCGGGCTGTGTAAAGTAAGAGGCTATGAGAATGGGGGTGGAAGACAGGAATTATTGGGGGTGGGGGGCTACTCCCTCCTCTTTCCAGGCAAGATCCCACCTGGAGAAGGGTTAGGAAGTGGCCAAGAGACTCACTTACCCTACATCCCGATCCAGCATGGTGCCGGGATGGAAGGGGGGGAAGGCGTTGCCGTTTGGGGGCTCCTTCGGGGAGTACAGCTTGAATGACTTTGAGGAACAACCTAGAAGAGAAAGAAAGGAGTCATAGCTGGGCTCAGTGGCTCACATCTGTAATCTTAGCACTTTGGGAGGCCAAGGCAAGAAGACTGCTTGAGCACAGGAGGTCGAGGCTGCAGGGACTAGCCAGGGCAACATAACAAGACCTCATCTCTAAAAATAATTTTAAAAGTTGGCCGGGTATGGTGGGGCACGCCTGTAGTTCCAGCTACTTGGGAGGCTGAGGCGGGAGGATCACTTGAGCCTGGGAGGTTGACACTGAAGTAAGCAGAGATCATACCACTGCACTCTAGCCTGGGCAACAGAGTGAGACCCTGTTCCTAAAAGAAAAAGGAGTCCCCTGACCCCCTCTTGGGAGCTCTCCGATAAGCCTGCTAGACTGTGTGGATAGGGATGGTCTTACGGAGCTCCTTGGCCTGCTTACAAGAGAGTGGTGGAGTAGGGGAGGGGGCTACTCTAGGGAGTACCTGTCTCTCCTAATTCTGGCTCCAATCTTATTTCATTAAGAAACAAGAGTATTCCACCCTAATCCCAGCGCATAGCCAAGATTCTATTTCTTCATTTGGCTGAGCCCTAGATGACAAAAGAGGAATTGAAGCTGGGAAGAATTATCACAGAACAAATAAATATCCAATCATTAGAATCTAATTTTGATAAACTCCCTTTTAATCTACATAGTTTCATTCAATCATCATAACAACCTTACGAGGCAGCAGGGCTGACCATAACATTCCCATTTTACAGATGAGGCAACTGGGGGCTCAAAGGAACTTGCCAAGATCATAAAGCTAGTAACTCTGAAAGCTAGGACTTGAGCTTGGATCTTCTGATTCCCACATCCTATACTTTCTACCATCGGACCCCGCTATTGCCCTCTAGAGACCAAAGTGGGGGAGGAAAAGGGGGGATTTTCGAACTCTGCCCCTCCTCCACCCTCAGGGTCTCAGGAGGGCAAGGGATAGAAAGATAAATGGGGGTGGGTGCCTGTTGGGTGCGGCCTACCAGATAACCAGTTGTGCCTTCTGCCTCCCCACTAACGGCCACTCCCTTATCAGCCCAGCCCCACCCCTGCCCCACCAAGGGTATAGAGTATTGTCTCCAAACCAGAAACCCAAAGCCTCAACCCCTTTTCTCTTCTGAGACTTGGGAGTGGGGGAGGCGGCAGATAAGCCTCCTTTGGATCCCACTCTACCTACAATTGAGAAGTAAGTGGTTTGGGAAGGAGCCTATGTTCCTCAGTCTAGGGGCACGTGGTCACTAGACAGGGGTCTTGCTAGTGTGTATCTGCGATGTCCACATGTCCTCTCTCACACCTCACCTAACAGCAAACAGTTCCTGGAGTACTGTTTTCTGACTGGAAGAAGTGTTAAATTCATAGTTGGGTATGAGCCAGGTACCCCTACAACTTTGTTTCCCCTTCTCACCAGATAGGAGGGGAAACTGAGGCACAGTCCCAAAAGTCATCTGACTCCAATCACATTTGCTTCCTTGAGTCCCTAAAACTTTACTGCATTTGGAAGGGTAGCTAGATTGGTTGTATCTGTATCTCCTCCCCAACTTAAGACGCAAAACCTATTTTGTTCCTTGGGGGGAAGAGACAAAAGAAGACCCTGTGCCAACATGTGTCATTTTATTCTCTCCCCAGGGCCCCATCCTCACAATGCAGGGCAAAAGGAGGGTCCCAGACTGTACAGTCTCTGAGGGTGCCAAGAATCAAAGCCTGTGTGTGCCTGCACACACGTGTGCCTCATCCTGCCTAGCAGGCTTCTACCCTCAGCTCGCCCTAACATGCCTATCAAGGGCTGGAACCCAGCAGCCCCAGGCAGATTCAGATGCCCGCAACAGGCCCTCACCCCACGCACGAGCTCCACATCCATATGCTCCAAGAACAGCACACACAGCCTTCACATGCCAGTCTGGACTGAGCCTGTGTCTCCAGAAAGACAGTCCCCACTCAGCCACTAAGTCTCCCCACTACACAGGCAGACTAAGGCCACACAGGAAGCCCAAGCTCACACGGCCCACCAGAGGCCAGGCCTGGGCAATAAACCCAAGAGTAGATTCTCAGATCTGGCCCTCATCCCCCAATTAGGCCATCCTTTCTCCCATAACTTAACCACCCCTGCCTCCTCAGTTTAGGGACCACTTGAAATGTGTCAGCTCAAGAACCTGAAGAGAAAGGAAGCAGGATGCCTGGGTTTCTCTCCAATTTTGTAAAAAAAATTCTCAGAGCCTCCATTTCTCTCTCTAGAAAATGAACAGGCATTGTCTGGGCCTGGGTAAATAGCTCTGAGGAGCTAAGGCCCAAAGCTCTGGGCCTCTATTTACACCTCCAGCGAATGGACACAAACTCAGCATCTCTCCAGAGCCACTCAACTCCCAGTAGCTCCAGCACAAGGGCTTGGGAGTAGAGAAGGGGAGGGACATCACCCAGACCATCTGTCCCTGTTGCTGCCTGTCCCCAGCAGCAGGAGTAGAGGGAGCAAGTAGAGGGGGGACGGGGGTGGGTGGGTGGGGAGATGTGTCATCCAGCCCTGTAGTCAGCCATGGCCCCCCTCCCACCTCTAGCAATCTGGAAGCCTTTAGGAAGGGGGAGAGAAGAGCCCAGAACTAGTAAAGTTTTCTCAGGGTGGAAGCTGCATCCCGGGGCTGAGGGGGGCACCTCCAGCTGGGCATTGCCATGGTAACCAGGCTGACCAGAGGGCAGGCCCCCTCCCTTTAGGGGCTGGCCACAGGTCAGCAGGCCTGAGCGCCCCGGCGGCTCTGAGCTGGGGCACCTCTCCCCCAGCCCGCAGACCAAGCCTGGGCCGGGCTGAGGGCCTTCTGCCCACCCCCCAACAGGCTTGCAGGGTGCTCAGACTTACCTGGGAGAACTGAGGGGGCCAGGAGAGGTGCGGAGAGAGACTGCAAGCCCAGAGGAGTCCTGGCAGGGGTGAGGGCTGAGGAGGGGACAACTTCAGCAGCTCATGTCCCGAGTGGGACAGGCAGGCCGGGCTGGGAGCTCCACTCCGCCGGCCGCACAAAGACTCGCACGCACAGCCTCGGCCCGCCCCGCGGCGGCCGCAGCCCCGGGGGAAAGTTACAATGGCCACTGGGCTGGGCGCCGGGGCCAGGGGCCGGCCTGGGGGGCGGGGACCGCGGGGAGTCCGGAGCCTTCTTTGTTTGCAAGGTTTCCCTCAACAATGGCTGCTCCGCTCTTTCCTCTCTCCTCCTCCTCCTCCTCAGCTCTCCCCGCCGCCGCCTCTCGCTGCCTCTGCCTCCGAGCAGCCCGCCCGCCCTCCCCAGGCCACCGGGCCCCTCTGCTGGGAGTACCAGGAGAGGCAGGGCCCGGCACTCACACTCACTCACACTCGCACACTCAGACACACACGCAGCGCCCGCCGGCTGCCTGCCTTTCTCCCTTTCTCTCCCTGCCTCCCTCCCTCCCCGCTCGCTCTCTCCGAGCCTCTCTCAGAATGAGGCCCCAGGGCGGGCGGAGGGTGGAGCTGCCCCCACCGGCCCCGCCCCCTCCCTGAGAGGAAAGAGGAAGAGCAAGGGAGGGAGGGAGGCTGGGACGGAGGGACTGCTGAGAAAAACAAAAGAGAGACAGAGACTGGGAGAGACAGGGGACGGAGCAGATTGGGCCAGGAGAGACCTGGATGGAGGAGAGGCCTGTGGGGGCCAGGAACGAAATGCAGCCCGCCTTCCCCGAGCCCTAGGCGAGGTGATCAGGAGTGAGCAGGAGAGCCAAAGCCACTGGCAGAGATGGAGGAGGGCGGGCTCCTCTCTGCAGACTCCAAGATCTTCAAAGCACCTCCCAAACCTCCCCGAAATCTTTCTCGCCCCTGTGATCACTCAGGTTGAAGGCAGGCCTGGGATGCCACCCTGGGCTCCCCTGGTGAAATCCGGGAGAAGCTGGGGGGAGAGGCTCCAAGGGGTTATTTTTGACAGACACACATTCTGACATCAGCCTGTAAACACTGATTGGAGGGAGGCGGACACTACAGGCTTCCCTGCCCCCAACCCACCTAAGTTCCAAGCCTTGACTTAGATCCCCCTTAACGGGAAGCCCCCTTCCCCACCACCACTGAAGACAAGTGGGTGCCAGGGAAATAGGCATTGTCAGAGCTAGGGAAAGCCAACTTGGCCATCCAAGGGTCCCGAGAAGGAGCCTAGTTTGCTGCTGAATCCTCCCCACCACCCCAGGAAAAAAAAAAAAAGGTGTGGCTAGTGGATAGGGCCTGTTCTCCCATCCAGCAGGGGCATCCCAAGGGAGCAGGTATTTCTATTTTTTTCCTAAGGTAATTTTGTTGTAGCAGGAGGGGGTATTTCTAAAACTTGGAGAGTGGTCCAGACCTTACTCTTGGACCAATAGGAAAAGGAAAACACATAGTGTACACACACACACACACACACACATACACACACACGGGAAGGGGGAGCGCAAACCTTCTATTTCCTTCTTTGCAATTTGAGTGTCTGTTTCTCTACTCCCTTCCCCCACCCTCAACTATATTCACACGTAACTCCAAGGACAGGATTTCTCATGACATATTCACCAGTTAACTGTGCAATAATATTGCACCTGGCTCTGTGAACATCTTCCACATAGATAACACATCTCACTTTCACATAAATCAGTACCTGATACACACTTCAACCTGTGATATATCGTTTTTCCGAGATGGAATCTCTCTCTGTTGCTTAGGCTGGAGTGCAGTGGCGTGATCTTGGCTCAATGCAACCCCCACCTCCTGGGTTCAAGCGATTCTCCTGCCTCAGCCTCCTGAGTAGCTGAGCTTACAGGTGCATGCCACCACACCCAGCTAATTTTTGTATTTTTAGTAGAGACAGGGTTTCGCTATGTTGGCCAGGCTGGTCTCAAACGCCTGACCTCAGGTGATCCACCCACCTTGGCCTCCCAAAGCGCTAGTATTACAGACATGAGCCACCACACCTGGCCATCAACCTGTGATATATCTCAAATCCTAAATATACCCAAATCCTGGATACACACACACACACACACACACACACGCACACACAGTCTAAGCCATACACACTGGGACCTACGACACGCATCCTGACCTCAATACACACACCAAAACTGTGTTATAACCCCTAAACCTGTGACAGCCTATTACATACCCTGATCATTTATTATGCAAGGACTTAACGTATAAATCACCCTCTCTGAAACCTGCGTACCATTCCTCATCACAGCCTGGCCATAGAAGAAACCCCAGCTTTTACAAGCATACTGAAATCTATAACATTCAGCCAGACCCTGCAACATACAGCCTATCACCAGGACTTAAGACATTCCCACTGACTCCCAAATTTACAACTTACCTCTGGGGTAGTCCCAGTTCTCCCCCACTGCCTTTAAACTTTCCAAAGTGCATTCAGTACCTCAAGAGATCCTCATGGCACATAGGGCCAAATATCCTAACAGTGAGATCCTAACAGAACTCACTGAGACAGGATGACCAGGGTGGGTTGGGGGGTGGCAGGGTTGAACCCTGCACTTCTAAACCCACCAGATATAAGCCAATTCCTACTGCAGCCATTCCTACTCCCTTCCCCCACCAGGCCTCAAATCACTATCCACATGGGGAAGGGGAATGCGCTCTGGCTTTTGCCTCCGGCCCAGAGCTCAGAACCCCGACCCAGCCTGTCTCCTCAGACAGGAGGGACTACAAGGGCCCTCCAGTCTTGCTATAGGGTAGAGGGGCCCCTAAATGCCAAGATGTATGAAGACTGGCAAACCATTCAAAACAGGCCTTCTAGTTCTCCTTCTCCAGGAAGTCTGCTCCTCTCTCTGCTCTGACCCGATTCACCTAGTTGCACAGGGCCCGAACAGGTCCAGCTAAAAAGAGCAAGTCTGAGTTAGAAGGCCTTAGAATTGGTGGTGAGGTGGAGGGAGCAGCAAAGAATGACAAAGATGACGAGGAAAAGTACTCCTCCTGGAGGTGGGGACTCAAAGGACAGTAGCCAGCACCAGCCCACAGGATGAGGTACCAGCACTGCCCCCTGCTCGGGCCCCTAGGGCTCCCTGACCCAGGCCTCCAGTGTGCCTGCCCCCCTTCCTTTGTCTGTGCCCGGCCTCCCGTTGGCCTGGCGCTCTGCCATCCTCCTCTCCTGGCTCCCAGCCGCCACCACTGCTGCCTCCTCCCCTCCCCCTACTCCTCCCTGCCTTAACCCTTCTAAGCCACATGCTGCCCCAGACAGGCCCTGACCCCCTCAGCATCTTGCTCAGGGTGATGCCCTTTAGCAGAGGCTCTCCTTGCTCCCAGCCATTCCAGCCCCAGAAGCTGGTGCTCACCCCAGAAGCACTATGGGAGCTGGGCGTGTGTATGTGTGTATCTTGTGGTGTTTCTGCATGTGCATGTGTGTGGGTCTGTGTGCGCTCTGGCTTCCCTCAGTCACATGTGTGGGGCATGTGCTGTCTCTGCCGGGCTGGGGGAGGAGGAGGAGCCCGGAGACAGCAGAGCACAAAGGAGAGACTCAGACAGGCAGGCAGGCAGGCGGCAGGCGGCCTGCCAGGGCGCCTCAGCCCTCACCCCAGGGCTGCTCAAGGTGGGGGAAGTCTTCAGGCCTGGACTGCTACATGCTGCCATGCTGCCCTTGTGTTCAAGCCTGTGCTCCCCCATCCAAGCAAGCTGCAAGTCAGGTCCCCTCTCTAACCCCAACTGCTACTATTCCCCACCTCCAGTCTACTCTGAAGCCCTCCCCATGTGGTTCTACTTAAAGTCTAACCTCCATCCATCCTCTATGGCATCAATCTACAAGACTTCTTCACGATCTGGAAAAAGACTCCCCACTCTTCCCTATCTTTTGCCCTCTCTCCCTCAGTCAGACCACTAGACACAAAAGGAACATGCCTTCTGGGGCACTGACTGAAGTTGTCTTCCCACCCACCCACAAACCCCCGTCTTGGGCCCTCTTCCTGTTCCCATTCTGCTCCCAGAGACTAAGAAGAAGAGATTTTCTCTCTCCTACCACTGGACCCAGGCACCCTGCCCCAACTTCAGGGCCAACCTCTCATCCACCTCCAGCCTGACAACCCCTCCATACATACATACTAGCTTACTCATTATTTGTAGGAACTAAGAATTACAATTTAAGACTCATCCTTCTAGCTTGTTCAGATCCTTAGTTTAACTGCTCTGCTCATGTGCGGTGATGGAGGGTCAGGGCCCTGGGGTGGGCTAAGAACATGATGGATCTGAACGGGGTACCCAGCATGGGGCAATTATAAAGGAGAAAATCCACACATAAACATGTACACCAAGCTGGTAGGAGGAGAGACGATGGGGCCAGGCAGGATTCCAGCTTGGCAAGCTCTTCCCTCTCTTCTCCCCAACCCTCTGCAGCAGGTATGGTTCCCATACCCGGATATTCTAGGATTCTTAGGTTCTCTTATTCCTCCTTCTGGGACCCATGCCCCTTAAATATCAGCCTCAGCAGGCACCTGAAGTGTTTGCCCAGCCCAGCTTGGCCTGGGTCACATGATTTTCAAGGAAGCTTCCGTGCTGGTAGCTTCCCGTGAGGATCTGTGGGGGAGTGAGGGGTGTCCAGTTGTGAAGTATGTAGCCAAAGCAGGCTACATTCAAGGACACTGACTTCCAGGAGAAAGCTGACTCCAGTCTGGGCCAGGAGGGCCAATTCCAGGACCCAGAGTCCCGGGGATGGAGAAAGTGTGCCCCTGAGGCCCTCTGTAGACTACCTCTCCAGTTGCACGGCTTTTCTCTTTCCTCCTGGCAGTGAGGTAGATGCCCCCCGCCACCCCCCTACCAGCCCCTCAGGAAAAAAACTCAGACTAGGCTATCCCTGGCAAGAGCTGATATGTTTTGGGGAGGCAGGGATCTGAGCCTGGGTCCTCTCTCAAGTTCTCGGTTTGGGGTCAAGTATTGCTCCCTCAGCTTACTTCTCCACAAATCACTCTATTTCCTAGCCTGCCCTCCCACTAGGGTGGAGATGCCAGACCCAAGGGTCCAATTATCTGGCACCTCTTAGGAGTACAATCGGTGCCTCAGAAGGGCCAACCTTCCCTGGCAACAGGCAGGAAAAGTTGAAGGGGGGGCAAGATGGGCCGCAATCAATACCTCCCTGCAAACAGGGTACTCAGAAACAGCATGGGGGGGATGTCACAGGATAGGTAAGAGGCAATGGGCAGCAGGGAAGGGGGGGCAGCCCAAACCAGCCAATCACAACTCTATGGTGACCTGAGGGGGGGGGTCAAAAGTCCAGAGTCACTTCTGATTGGCTAACAACCTGGAATTCTGAGAATTTCGCCCCCCCCAACCTCTCCCCAATTAGCTTACCCCCGAAAAAAACATACACATAAGCCACCCCCAGCATCTCCTCCCCGTGTTTCTGGACTGCTGCGCATTTACACAGTTGGGGAAAACCCTCCCCGCCGGCCTGAGGCCCCGCGTAGCCCTTCCAGCTCCCGGCCTCCCCCATGCCATCGACAACCCCCCAGACAAGTTCTCGACAAACACGGGGTGAGGGGTCCGCGGGGACGGTTGGGCAGGAAGGGGACGAGTGGCCGCGCGCCCCACTCACCAGGACAGGCACAGCCCACTGACATCTTCACATCTCCTGCCGCTGGGGGCCCAGCCGAGTCACGGTGCCCGCCCCTCGCGGGGACAGGCCGGGCATGAGCCGCCGCCGCCGCCCGCGGCCCCCGCTGCGCTTGCCGCCGGCCCGGCCCGGCCTCGGCGCAGTACGGGCGGCCCCTGGCTGCGGCGAGGGGCCTGTCAGACGCGGAGCAGACAGGAAGGAAGCCAGGCAGGAAGGCGAGCAGGGCCTCTGCGTGTGTGCGCGCGGGTGTGAGTCCGCGGAGTGTGTGTCCGTGTGTGCGCGTGTGCGTGTGCGTGTCTGTGCGCTCCCGCCGCCGTCGCCGAGCGCCCCCCTCTCCGCCCTCGCGCTCGCGCTCCCTCGCGCCGACGCCGGCTCCCCAGCCCAAGCCGGGCAGGGCCGGGCTTTATTAATATGCTAATTGTCCTGCTAGTGGGAGGGGAGAGCCGTGTCAAAGTGACCCGGGAGAGCGCGCAGCAAGCGACGACGTGCGTGCGCCGCGCGGCGGGCGGGCGGCGAGGGGCTGGGAGTGCTCGGGGAACGGCATGCATGTGACGCAGCTTTTAAAAAAGGAGACGGAGGCAGAGACCCCAGAGAGGGAGGGCGAAGGGGAGGGCTTGGAGGCGCAGCCGCGCGCTCGGTGTCCGTCCTCCGGGTGCCGCCGGGTGGGGAGCCTGGCTGAGCCGGAGCGGGAGCCGCGGCTGGGGGAGGCGGAGCCGGGGTGGGCAGTATGGTGTAGCTCTCTTCACCCCGGACCGCGCTCCAGGAGGGATAAGGGACTGCAGACCCCCTGCCAGTGCTCCCTGCTGAGACGCCAGCCTTCTTTTGGAGGCCCCTTGTTTCGCGTCCCTTCCCTAAGCTGCGTGGGTAAAGAAGCATTCTCTTAATTCTTGTAGCAACCCCTCAACTCACCTCCTCCCTAAATTAACCACTCCTCCTTTGCCTGCGGAACCAGTTGGGACTAGAACTAAAAGGGTTAATTAAGTGGGGTCCCCGCCCTCCTCTGCCTAAGGGCTGGGGATATGCGTTTTGCCGGGGGGAGGGGGCTGCGGAATGACCACCAGATTGGATTACGGAGGGGCAATACAAGGCCATCCTTCCTCCTTGCAGACTGACGCATCAGTCAAGACACTCTCCTCCCTTCCCCCTTTTCTCCAGCCTTGGTGCCTTCACCTCCGTACCAACCCCCCAACCCCACCGCCTCCGATCCCCCTGCCTGGAAGCTGCTCTCCTTTGAGGGCTTCGGAGATGAGAACAGGAAACAGGCCCCTCCAGTGCCCCCTAACCCAGAGAGGCAGAGGCTGTGGGCCGTGGGGGGTTGGATGGGAGATGATATGGATGGTCAATGTAAGGAACACTCCTTCCCCTGGGAGGAGCCTCCCAACCTTCAGTCACACTTCAAGGACTCCCCAACCCAGCCCTAGGAGGGGAGGGGCTCCATCTCCATCCCTTCCCAAAAGCTCAGCTTTAGCTGCCTCATAAACAGGAAATACCTATTAGCCAGGAGGAGGGAAGGGAGGGGAGCCGCCTGGAGTAGAGAGTTGACCCCCTCCCTTCTGGGGTCCCCGGCTGCTAGCTTTTCTTTCTTAAGCTTCAGGATGGGCTCCAGGGATAGACGATGGAGACTTGGACTAGTGTCTTCTCCCTGGGGCATCTTGCCCAGACTGGGTAGGGGGTTCTCCTCTTTGTTACTTAGAGGGGTGTTGGTTGAGAAGGCTGTTTGGTTCCCTCACTCTGGCTCAGAGTCTGCACAGCTGGCTTGACTGGCTGGAGGAGGGTTACGAATGCGGAGGCTTAAGTGTTTATGAGACCTCTTCTCTTCACCTTAGGTTTTTGCTGAGGGAGCATGAAATGATGGAAGGGTGCAGAGTCCGGGGATTGAAAAGAAGGCCTGCCTAGGAATGGAGACCCTCTCCACCATGTGTTTAGGATGGGGCATAGGGGAGCTCTACATTGTGGAGTCTCCCACCCCCAGGTTTCCCCATTTCCACCCTCACCAGGAGCAGAGAGGACCTGACTGAAGCCATCCACACTCACACAAGTATTTCCTTGGCAGCATCCCCTGCCTGAGTGCACCCCCTACCTGCATTCTCCCAGACAAAGGTCAGCACTAGAGGGAGTAGAGAGAACCTAAGGCAACAGAACACTGGCCTGGAATTGTGGATACCTAGGTTTGAACGCAAGATTCGCTCCTCATTACCTGAGTGATTTGAGACAACTGACCACCTCACCTGGAACACTAGCTTTATCCTCTGTAATTGGTACCTATGACTTGGTGAGAATCAAACTAGACAATGTACACCCAGTCATGTAGATACGTGTTCCTTTCTGTTTGTTTTTTGGTTTTTTTTTTTTTTTAGATTATCCAATTCTAAGAGTCAGGAGGGGGCTGGATTGGCGGGACAATTTGAGATGGTGTGGAGGAGGGGGAATACCTACCTTGACCTCCTTCTCTCTTTTCTGTCCATGAATTTGCCTTCCTCCAATCCTGTGACCACTTACCCCTAAGGCCACTCATTCCAAACAACTAGCTTGGTCAGATTCCATGGTGACCAACACAATGGTGATCATCTGGGTGGACAGGGGGACTACAACTCACCCTATAAAGGTCTTTGCCTCCTGTGAATCTGAGATTTCCCTGTCCTAGATTACATATGTGGAAGGTAGAAGCTTAGGAAGGAAGAAAAAACTGTCTTACTTGAGCATGCACTAGTGCCAGGCACTCCCCTAGGTCTTTTACACCAGCCGACTCATTTATCTTTCATGAGGACCTGTGGAAGAAGGTGCTATCACCTCCATTGAACAAGTAGGAAAACAAGTTCAGAGATGATAATAAATTTGAACGTGCCTGTAAAACACTGTTCTCCCTCTTCACCTACTAGTTAATGCTTCCTTAACACCTTAGTTCTAGCTTCACCTTCTCTGGGAAGATTACCCTTCCCACTCCCACTGACACTATAGCCCAGTTACCCGTAAGGAAATACCATCTCAGTACTGTTGAATGGGTGGTTAAAATAAGTGATTGGGGCTCCTAGAGGAACTCCATTTAGGGAAGTTAGTTAACTTTGCCAAGGTAACAGAGCTAACAAGCACTTGACCCATTGCTCCAGTCCTTGCCTTACCTCTAGTGTGGATCAGACCTGGTGGGGATGGAGAAGAGAACATCTTTGGAGCATCTCTGGGAATTGTGGTATAGGCAAAAATGGGAAGAAAGGTCACAAACACCTGGCAGACAGGATGTAGTAGGAAGGGGGTGGAGTCTATGTGGAGGGAGGGTCTTTAACTTAATGACAATGTCCGGGAGGACTGGAGGCTTAGCTGATTTGTATGGATGGGTATAAGCGCCCAGTATTCTCTCTCCCTCTGTGTATGTGTGTGGTAAAATTCACATATCATAAAGTTAACCATTTTTTTTTTTTTTAGATGGAGTCTCATGCTGTCGCCCAAGCTGGAGTGCAGTGGCACGATCTCGACTCACTACAACCTCCACCTTCCCAGTTCAATCAATTCTCCCTGCCTCAGCCTCCTGAGTAACTGGGCTTACAGGCACCTGCCACCACGCCCAGCTAATTTTTGTATTTTTTTTTAGTAGAGACGGGGTTTCTCCATGTTGGTCAGGCTGGTCTCCCAACCTCAGGTGATCCGCCCACCTCAGCCTCCCAAAATGCTGGGACACCCGGCCTTTTTTTTTTTTTGAGATGGAGTTTCGCTCTTGTTGCCCAGGCTGGAGTGCAATGGCGCAATTTCATCTCACTGCAACCTCCGCCTCCCAGGTTCAAGTGATTCTCCTACCTCAGCCTGCCGAGTAGCTGGGATTATGGGCATGCACCACCACGCCTGGCTAAAATTAACCATTTTAAATGATCAGTTCAGAGGCATTCTAGCTTTTTATTTTTTAATTTTATTTATTTTTTTGAGACAGAGTCTCATTCTTGTCACCCAGACTGTATTGCAGTGGCGCAATCTTGGCTCACTGCAACCTCCGCCTCCCAGGTTCAAGCAATTCTCCTGCCTCAGCCCCCTGAGTAGCTGGGATTACAGGCACTGCCACTATGCTTGGCTAATTTTTGAATTTGTAGTAGAGACGGGGTTTCACCATGCTAGTCAGGCTGGTCTGGAACTCTTGACCTTGTGATCTGCCTGCCTCAGCCTCCCAAAGTGCTGGGATTACACGCGTGAGCCACCACCCCCAGCCTTATTTCTTTTCTTTTTTTTTGAGACAGTCTTGCTCTGTCGCCTAGGCTGGAGTGCAGTGGTGCAATCTCAGCGCACTTTAACCTCCACCTCCCGGGTTCAAGCGATTCTTCTGCCTCAGCCTCCAGAGTAGCTGGAATTACAGGCATGCACCACCACACTTGGCTAATTTTGTATTTTTAGTAGAGATGGGGTTTCACCATGTTGGCCTCTAAGTGATCCACCTGCCTCAGCCTCCCAAAGTGTTGGGATTACAGACATGAGCCACTGTGCCCGGCCCTTTTTTTTTTTTTTTTTTTGAGACAGAATCTTGCTCTGTCACCCAGGCTGGAGTGCAGTGGCATGATCATAAGTAACTGCAGCCTCAAACTTCTGGGCTTAAGCAGTTCTCCTGCCTCAGCCTCCCAAGTAGCTAGGACTGTAGGTACATGCTACTGTGTCCAACTAACTTTTTTATTTTTTGTAGAGACAGGTTTCTTGCTGTTAGCCCGGCTGGTCTTGAACTCCTGGCCTCAAGTGATCCCCTGCCTTGATCTCCCAATGTGCTGGGATTACAGACATAAGCCACTGCCTGCCCCTGGCCCTTGTTTTTGTTTTTTATTTTATAGTCTTGCTGTGTTGCCCAGGCTGGACTTGAACTCCTGGGCTCAAGCAATCATCTTGTCTCAGCCTTCTGAGTATCTGGGACTACAGGCCCGTACTACACCAAGCTTCTAGTATTTTTTTTTTTTTTTTTCTTGAGACAGAGTCTCGCTCTGTCACCAGGCTGAGTGTAGTGGCTGGATCTCAGCTCACTGCAACCTCTGCCTCCCGGTTCAAGTGATCCTCCTGCCTCAGCCTCCCGAGTAGCTGGTACTACAGGTGCGTGCCACCACACCCAGCTAATTTTTTTTTTTTTTTTTTTTTTTTTTTTGAGACGGAATCTTGCTCTGTCACCAGGCTGGAGTGCAGTGGCGCTATCTCGACTCACTGCAACCTCCGCCTCCCGGGTTCAAGCAATTCCCCTGCCTCAGCCTCCAGAGTAGCTGGGACTACAGGCACATGCCA
This sequence comes from Rhinopithecus bieti, assembly GCF_001698545.2. Classification (NCBI taxonomy): domain Eukaryota; kingdom Metazoa; phylum Chordata; class Mammalia; order Primates; family Cercopithecidae; genus Rhinopithecus; species Rhinopithecus bieti. Next base: position 5,393,123 of record NW_016814655.1, on the reverse strand, counting down.
CCATGCCTGGCTAATTTTTTTGTATTATAGTAGAGACGGGGTTTAACCATGTTGGCCAGGATGGTCTCTATCTCCTGACCTCATGATCCGCCCACCTTGGCTTCCCAAAGTGTTGGGATTACAGGCGTGAGCCACCGCACCTGGCCCAATTTTTTTGTATTTTAGTAGAGATGGCACCATGTTGGCCAGGATGATCTCGATCTCTTGACCTTGTGATCCGCCCACCTCGGCCTCCCAAAGTGCTGGGATTACAGGCGTGAGCCACTGTGCCCAGCTGCTTCTAGTATTTTTCAATACTAGTCATTAGTGCAAGATGCACTCTGGATACAGGCAGGAGGTACTGAGAAGAAATTAAGATTAGGAAAGGGGAACAGAAGAGGAGCCTCACAAAAAGGCAGACAGCAGAAGCAACTGGCTAGACTCATTCCAATAGAAGTAAGCCCCCTGTTTGTCCCAACTCCTATAACTGCTCCCATCCAATTCCCTCTGCTGACCTTGGCCTTCTATGTTTTCTCTTATATTTCTCTCACCCTTGAAATTCTTTCAACTAGTTATTAGCATCGCTTTTTCTTTTCTTTCTTTCTCCCTTTCTTTCTCCCTTTCTTTCTCTTTCTTTCTTTCTTTCTTTCTTTCTTTCTTTCTTTCTTTCTTTCTTTCTTTCTTTCTTTCTTTCTTTCTCTCTCTCTCTCTCTCCTCTCTCTCTCTTTCTCTTTCTCTTTTTCTCTCTTTCTCTCTTTCTCTCCTTCCTTTCTCTCCTTCCTTCCTTCCTTTTTCTGACAGAGTTTCACTCTTGTTGCCCAGGCTGGAGTGCAATGGCGCAATCTCAGCTCATCACAACCTACGCTTCCCGGGTTCGAGCAATTCTCCTGCCTCAGCCTCCCAAGTAGCTGGGACTACAGGCATGCACCACCATGCCTGGCTAATGTTTTGTATTTAGTAGAGATGGAGTTTCACCACATTGGTCAGGCTCATCTCAAATTCCTGACCTCAGGTGATCCACCTGCCTTGGCCTCCTGGAGTGCTGGGATTACGGGGTTTCGCCGGCCGCGCCCGGCCTGGCATCGCTCTGTCTTTCAAGGATGAATCTTGACTTGGATGCTATGGCTCACACATGTAATCCCAGAAACTCAGGATGCTGAAGAGGGAGGATCACTTGAGCCCAAGAGTTTGAGACAGCAGTAAACTGAGATTGCACTATTTAGCTTGGATGACAGAGTGAGACTCTGACTCAAAAGAAAAAAAAAAAAAATTA